>NC_057810.1:49474159-49781468 GCF_018294505.1 Triticum aestivum
AGCTGGCAGTCGTAAACTGACTATAGCGACCATTCTTCTGGAATGGTCGTAGACGTTTATGACCAAAATATGTCCACTGTGGTGTTTTGGTCACTAGCAACCTCCCCAGGCCACGTAGGCATCCAGCATGGCAAGATGATGTGGCACAAGATTCAGCCCGGTCCGATTTGGCGTTTTACATGGGCCGAGCCCAACAATTCGGCCTTTTTATATATTTTTCTGTCAATTTTTTATCGGCTTCATAGGCCAAGCCAACAATTCAGCCCTCGAGCTTTTTGCAGTCCATTTCTTTTTTCTGTGACTTTTCATTTCATTTTTGAAATTGTTCGATGCTTGTTGGTATGTGGCCTGTTTCAGCCCAATTATTTGTCCAGTTTGGCCCAAGCAGACTTTAGCCCAATCACACACATACATCCAACATTATTTCATTCAAATTAGGAAAACTCCCAGCTTTACATAAGACAAAAAGAAAATATCTTCCAGGTTTACATAACACAAAAAATCATCTCAGGAATACATTTCCTTACACAGGAATATACAATAAGAAAATGATGGCACATCTGCTACTATCATAACAACACAATGTACTTTTTTTAACGGAACAGTACAATGGATTTCATTGCTCTCTCTTATGCGACATGCTCCAGCTGCCACAACTTGCCATCCTACGGTGAGAGAGATATAACATTAGTGGAGCAAACTGTTGTCCAGGCACATTAGTTTTATGAGAAAACTGATCCATGAAGCAAGACCAGAACACATTCTGCGCAACTTTTGATAACACAATTTGGATTAAACAACAGATTATGCTTAGCTAACTTAGAAATAAGTACTGCCTATGATGCATGTCTATCTATGTGCATTGCATTTTACTTTGTTTAAAAGTATAAGCTACATATCCATTTTTCCAGGTTTGAAGCTACAAATCGAAAAGATAAAGTATAAGTTAACTGAATTGTGTTTTTTTAGATAATAACTGAATAGTGTGCAGTAGAATGAATGTTTCATAATAAACAACTAGTGTTTGTGATGAAAACTTAATGTTACAATACAACCACTGCAAGGCTTTTTTTGAGGCTAAATAAAGGATACTGCGTATTGAATTCTACAACAAACAGGTCAACTTCTGCAGTTCTAGAATTGCCACGAAATATGTTCTAGTATGCCTGAATATTCATCAACTCTTGTCATCGTATGAAAATAAAACTAGTGAACATCACACCGTATTTGGATGCTATCTATACTAGTATGGAATGATGCCAGGTAAGACGATCTCAGCAAGGTGCACGGTTGTTTAGAAAGGAAAGCACATTTGACTGAAGTACCAATTTTCAGAGTTTTCATAGCACCATGAACATTCAGAAATGAAAAAATAGTAAACGGTTTACCCACAGTATTATCTGGCTAGCATGATGATGTGAGTACATTCTAAGTAGCATCAGCACAAGATAGACAGAAATGAACTCCAAAAGCAAAAAAGAGGAAGAGTATGTACATTACAAGCAACTTTTGTCTGCACTGACAACAGAAGCTATGCTCACAAATTCATATTGTTGGTACAGGAAATATGCAAGACATCATATAAGCATACACAATTACACAGTTGATACTTAGATCACAACTGATTTCCAAAGCTAATTAACAAAGGAAGTCACATTTCTACTGTAGCAATCGCCAAAAGTGACTGATTTATCCATGCTCGCTAAAATTCCTTTTAGATTTGCATCCACAAGAGAAAGCAGTAGCATTTCAGTTTTTAGCACTAGAGATCTCTCAGAATGGGAACCACAAACCGTACATAACAAGGGCAACTTACAAACAAGTCACAACCCACAATATCTAAAACAACAAAGACCAAAGGATGGCATTACCAACCTCTGAAATTAAACTCGCAGGCGCAAAAGTAAGCACGATTTCCGCACAAGGCCCCTAACAGCTACCACGGCGGAGGTTCAAGGAGGCCAGGCATCGCCTGCTTCTCCACAAAAAAACAGAGGGTGCGTAGAGAGTTGGATAAACGCGCAGCAAGTACCCTCAGGCTGGCCACGACACAGCTCTCCGACCAAAGTCGTGCGACCTAGGCGACACCGATGGACGAGATCTAGTGCCCTAGCACCACAACCGCAACGAAACGCGCCAATCCGGGGCCCGAGCAAGCATGAGGGGCGAAGAAATTTTCTGTCGACATGGCACCAAATCGAGGAGGACTCAGGGGAGGGGGGGTCGGAATGGGGGATCACCTCGATGTCGTGCTCCTCGAGCTGGGCACGGAGCAGCTCCGAGGCACGCACCATGGTGCTCCTGCCATGGGCCAGGCGCGCGAGGATGGTCGGGCTCCTCCTGCTTCTCCTCCAGACGCCTTCGCCGTGCGCTGCTCCAACGCGAGCCCTGCATGTCACCCAAGGAGAGGAGAGGAGCGCATATGTTAGGAACCGCAGGAGAGGGAGGGGAGGCGCGGAGTGTCGTGCGCATGCGTGGTCGTGGCGGGGCACGCCGCCATCCTGGCCGTGGACTGCCTGCCTGTGGTCGCCGGGCCGACAAGACGAGGCGCTGCGCGACAAAATCCCAAGGACGGAGTGGTTGGTTGGCTCAGAGTGGATAAGGCTAGGGGAGAACAGGAGGGAGGGAGGAGCTCGATCTCGTCTATGGTGAGGGTCGTCGATGGTACAATTGACCGCGGGGGCGGCGGCGGCGGCGCTAGGGTTTGCTCTTGATCGCTCGCTCGCTAGGAGGAGGATGGAGGAGGGTGGATCGATCTGCTGGGATTGACGCGCTGCGGTGAGGCGGGATGGGAGAAGGAGCGGGCCGATGAGGACATGGCCGAGCCGACGAGGGCACGTGGGGGCGAGGGGTTCTATGGATGCGGACATGGTTCTGTGGACGCGGACATGGCTCTATGGACGTGGTAGGTGGAGGGAGTGGGGTGGGGCGTAGAAGAGAGGGGGAGAGTGAGGCCGGCGGCGAGGTGTGGTGAAGGGGCGATTGGATCTGGGGGAGAAGGGGAGGCGGCGATGGAGTGGGAGGGGGAGGAGGGCGATTGGATCTGGGGGAGAAGGGGCGACGGCGATAGAGTTATGGTTTGGGTGGTTGGGCTGTGGGTAGGGTTTTCTTTTTCTTTTTGTCTTTTTTTTCTTTAGATAAATGGGATGGATGGATGGATGGATGCCATGTCATCGATCCATGGCACAAACGTTTCAACCAATGAGAACAAAGCTTATGTAATTATGTTTTTTCTATTTGTTTCTTTTGTATTTTTTGCATAAGGTGCATCTTCGAATGGCATAGTTTTTTCAAATTATCGCATATTGTGCACAAGGGTGCATTATGGAATTGTAAACAATATTGGCTAAGAAAGTTTTCATTTTCATTGGACGAAAAATGCATTTTTCATTTTTTCGAGTGCCCAAAACGAGTTTTTGTGTGAAGGAACTACCAAATAATTGTTGCAAAAATGGACCAAATCAATTTTATAAAATACTAGGCCATGTTCAATGCACAATTGATAGAATGGTTGGGTGTAAAAAGTTTTGATCCACCTCTGGTGAAAAAGACAAATTGTCGCTGATTCAGTTGGAAGCGGGTCAAATTTGAACTGCAGCTGCCTCATAGTTTGCTATTTATTTTTTCCAAAAATCATTTCTAGGTACATAAGTATCTATTTTATCATAGAAACACCAAAAGTTTTCCAAGATTCAACCACTAGCTAGGAACGGTGAAGCCCGCCGTTTTGACCGCATTTTGAAACGAGCATAAAAAATTAAAAAAAATCAGAAAATTGGAAAACCTTCGCATTGTGTCATTATATGTGACCAAGTTTCTAGGAAAAATAAAAAACTTTTAATACGGTAATTATTTTAAAAAAGTGTTCTCAGATATGAGCTATCATGCGTGAAGATTCATGACTTTCAAGCTAAATGATCAATCTTATGGCCACATTCATGGCATAGTTTGTTCAAATGATCTCATATTGTGCACAAGGGTGTATCTTGGAATTCTAAACAATTTTGCCGAAGGGAATTTTCATTTTCTTTGCACGGAAAATTCATTTTCCATTTTCCGAGTACCCGAAATGAGGTTTTTTTGTGAAGGAACTACCAAATAATTGTTGCAAAAATGGACCAAATCAATTTTATAAAATACTAGGCCATGTTTAATGCACAATTGACAAAATGGTTGGGTGTAAAAAGTTTTGATCCACCTCTGGTGAAAAAGACAAATTGTCACCGATTCAGTTGGAAGCGGGTCAAATTTGAACTACAGCTGCCTTATAGTTTGCTATTTATTTTTTACAAAAATCATTTCTAGGTAAATAAGTAACTAGTTAATCAGAAATACATGGTTTTATGGCGATACATCAACGTTTCACTAGTAGAAAAACACCAATTAGTCCTGGTTCGTAAGGGCCTTTAGTCCTGGTTCATGAACCGGGACTAATGGGTCGTTACAAATACCTCCAACCATTAGTTCCGGTTCAAATACGAACCGGGACCAATGTGCCTCCACGTGGCCGGTCCAGCGAGCCCAGTCAGGGGGGCCTTTGGTCCCGGTTGGTGGCACCAACCGGGACCAAAAGTCCATGTTTTTTTTACAGAAGTGGCTGCTTTAGGGGTTTTGGGGGTTATTTTAAGGTTGTTATTAGCTAGCTAATAGAGAGAAGTGTCCTCTCTTATATCTTCGTCCTTGGTTTATCAAGGCTGCTGCTATGTTCGTTTCACCCGCTGATATAACATGCTCATGCATGCTCGCATCATACATCATCATATTTAATAACAAGTCCTATGCATCATCATACAACTTCTACTCGTTATTAATAAAAAGTCATACGATCATCATCCTCATAGTCATCGAACCCAACCCTACATAATTGTTCTTAGCACATGATCATCAGTATCAAGTAGGACCTAAACACCCTTAAGGTAGAAAAACATAAAACAATATAGACCCTGACTCTCCATTATGAAGAATGGCGAGCATCCTGTCTCCAATTCTTGCCGTTCGCTGCTTGTTGCTTCCAAGAAGCTCCTTACGACTGTCCATACATTTTTTCCATTCTTTGATTGTTATGTCTCCACTTCTTTAAGAAACCCGGTATGGACAGTTGAGATTCGTAGGACGACCTGGTTGTATGTTCAAAACATGAAGGCTACCATGCGTATACATCAGATGAGGCACACAATCATTCGGGATTATCTATTGAAAAACATAGTAATAACTTCGTAGTTAGCAATGATGTACTATAGTTTTAGAAGTGTGAAAAAAGATGCACGGATGTTGTAATATAGTAAAAAATAATCTTACCAGGGTATCTCCATGGTAGTTACCATAGTTCAACACGTGCACTAGTGGCACGTATTGACCATAATGTTGAGGAGTTTGATTGTAGATATTGTAATTCTCAAGATTAGTACAAAATGCGACCAGATGATTTTTCTCCTGATTAGTTAATTCGGAGCCTTCGGTGTAGTAGGTTCTGTCTACCATCTTCCGCACATTCTTTGAAGAATGAAAATAAGTTGTCAATGGAGATAAGTTGTCAACTATTTCGAAATAAAAAATATAAATTATTTAATATCTATGTTAAGCTCACATGGGGGAAGAATTGGAGGTGTATCCACAAGGACCCAAATCGAAGGTCTCTCTTGCTCGATTATAGGATCACCAAGATCCATGGTGACAAGCATACCCTCATCAAGACCATATATCTTGCAAAAAAAATGTGCAACCAAAATGGGTTACACTCTGAGCATTGTACAGCTTTACTTGAAAATCCACACCATGATTGGTACTTAGGATAATTTTTTTGGTTTCGAAACTTTCATGGTCTTCAAAACCCATCCTCTCCAAGACATAGCGTCTTGCAAAGCATGGGATAAGCTAGTCGAATTGGAAAAGATGAAAAATATTGTCATGATTAAAATAGTTGAAGTCATGATTAATTATGAAAAAAACTATTGTCGTCGATTGCGTACTGTATGAACATCGAAGGTCTCCTCGAGCTTAATGCTGAAGCGACGATCTTCGTCCAGCTCAATGAACCTGTCGCAGATACCTCGGTCATCGTGGCACCAGTCGCACTCCCCCGGGCGGTTTTCTTCGTCCGAGTACGACATTTCCGGCCTATGTTCATAATTCAATTATTAAACTAGATTATTAATCACGGGTTGACTATCAGTGATGTACGTAGCTCCTCCTTTCATTCCCGAGTGCATTATTACACCAAATTGTCTAGCACACGGGAATGAAGGAGAACTTATCCAATATGAGCATTCAATAAGCAAAACCAAATCATAAAATAAGCAAAATCAAATCATAAAATAAAGTAGTATTCAGATTAGCATGCATTCAATAATTATAAGCAAAAGTACATCATCTCTTGGTCTCCGTACATCGTCGAATATTATCACTAATATAGCATCACTAATACAACTAGAACCGTAGCGCCCGACGGGTATCGACGCGGGCGGTGGACACCCAAAGATAAGGAACCATCACAGGATCATAGCTCTAGTGAGATCCCTGAAGAACCTGCCAGGTATTGTCGAACCTGCCCTCCAATGCAACCATGTAGCGACGGACGTGCTCGTCCTCCTCGCTGACACGGTGATGTACCACCTCCGCGGTGTCCGGAAGCCTCGGCACCATCACTGGCCCACGCGACCGCCACCAAACAAGGATCGGGTCAACAACGGGCTGCCTCCTCACCAACCAACGTCCCCCGGAAGGTAGCACCTCCCAATACCAGCCCGGCGGAGCCCAGTCCTGAACATGGCCCTGATCAAGCAAGCCTCCACCGCCGAGTCGACGACGACGAGGATGCGGGATAGGTATTGTCGACGTCGATGCGGGAACTACTTCTATATATAGTTAAATAAAGTAGTTTTATTAATTAAATGAACTAGCTAGTTCAACTACTAAACACTTACTATAAATAAAAAAGTAGTACTTACTAAAAACAAACTACTTCTATATATAGTAAAATAAAGTAGTTTATTAAATCAACTAGCTAGTTCAACTATATATAAAGCACTTACTATAAATAAAATAAAGTAGTACTTACTAAAAATAAACTAGTATTTTTCTAACTAATCATATTAAACACTTTCTCTTCTTATTTTTTTCCTTTTTCTAAATACTATGAACAAAAAAATCATTAAAATTCTATAAACAAAATTACAACAGAAAAAAATCATAAAGATTCTATGAACAGAAAAAAATCATAAAAATTTGACATATTCGATCTTTGCATATATGAACATACAAACATGCATATTCAAAAATAATATCACCAAAAAAATCTATTAACACAAAAAAATCTAACACAATATGAACAAATTAATTACACAATATGAAAAAAAATCTATGAACTACACATCTAAATTACTACACATCCAACAAAAAAAATCTATGAACTACAAAAAAATCTAAAAAAATCTAACAAAAATCATAAAAATTCTAACAAAAAAATCTACTAACAGAAAAAAATCTAACATAATATGAACAAATTGATTACACAATCTAAATTACCCAATATGAACTACATATCTAAATTGCACCACATCTAATCTAACAAAAAAATCTAACATAATATGAACAAAAAAATTCTACTAACAGAAAAAATATGAACTACATATCTAAATTACTACAAATCTACTAACAAAAAAATCTACTAACAAAAAAAATCTAAATTAATTACACAATCTACTAACAAAAATATGAACCACATCTAATCTAAAAAAATCTACTAACAAAAAAAATCTACTAATAGAAAAAAAATCTAACATAATATGAATAAATTAATTACACAATATGAACTACATATCTAAATTACTACAAATCTAATCTAATAAATAAATCTATGAACTATACAAAAAAATCTAAAAAAGATCTAACAAAAATAAAATAAAGTTGTTCACGGCCGGCGACGGCGACGGCGACGGCGAGGTGCAGCAGGGCGGGCGGGGATGTCGGGGCGGGGAGGCAACAACATCGGGGCGGCAGGGCGGGCGGCGACGGCGCGGCGGCGGGGTGGGGCGGCAGGGACGGCGTTGGGGCGGGCGGCGACGGCGTCAGGGCGGGGCGGCGACGGTGTTGGGGCGGCTACGGCGTCGGGGCGGGGCGGCGACGGCGAGGTGGCGGCAGGGGACGGTGTCGGGGCGTCGAGAGAGATCGAAGTCGGGGCGGGGCGGCAGTACTACTTATATAGCAGAGGCTTTGGTCCCGGTTCGTGCCGCAAACCGGGACCAATGCCCCCTTTTTGTCCCGGTTTGAGCCACCAACCGGGACCAAAGGCCTCTTTTCGGCAGCCCAAAGGGAGGGAAACGAAGACCTTTGGTCCCGGTTGGTGGCTCCAACCGGGACAAAAGGGGCGCATTGGCACCGGTTGATGGCACCAACCGGTACCAAAGAGGGGCATTGGAACCGGTTGGCGCCACCAACCGGTACCAATGGACCCGTCTAATTTTTTATTTTCTGCAGCCGTTTTTAGTTGATTCTTTCTGCAGCTGTTTTTTAGTCCCACCACGCTAGACGAGAGGCACTCGCAGCTGTTTATAAGCCCTGAGTGCAGAGACGATGAAGAAGAAGCTCAATGCTCACCTCCACGTTGGTTAGCTTCAAGCCTTGAAGAATAGGGTAGACTGCACAGAGTTATGTGCAGTGCAGTTGACACTATTCCGAAAGGCTTGAAGCAAATTAACGAGCATTGCACCTCTTTTTTATTTTTACTGACTTATTTTTAATAGTTGTGATTAACTTAACTAAAGAATGAGCATAAATTCTTATTTTTAATGACTTATTACAACTCAGAAAAAAAAAGAAAAAAATAAATATAGCAGAAAAGAAAAAAAAACTATATAAAAAACTACTCAGAAATAAATAGAAGCAAAAATAGTTGTAATTAACTTTACTAAAAAATGAACATAGATGCTCATTTTTAATGACTTATTACAATTCAGAAATAAATAGAAGAAAAAATAGTTGTGATTAAATTAACTAAAAAATGAGCATAGATGCTTATTTTTAATGACTTATTACAACTTAGAAAGAAAAAAAATATAGCAGAAAAGAAAAAAAACTATATAAAAAACTACTCAGAAATGAGCATAGATGCGCTTATAGAGAAAATTCAACCTAAATTCATAATAAATTTCTACTAACTTCAGAGAAATTCAATATGAATTTAGGTTAAATTTCCTGTATAAGGGCATCTATTTTCATTTTGAGAGGAGCTCAACTAGGCAGAGAGGGAGGGGCTTATAAACCGGTCTGATTCCCCTTCGGTTGGTGAGGTGGGACTAAACTCTGACCGCAACGAGGACCAACCCTTTAGACCCGGTTGGTGGCATGAACCGGGACTAAAGGGCAGCCTTTGGTCCCGGTTCATGCCACCAACCGGGACCAAAAGGTCCAGACGAACCGGGACCAATGGCCCACGTGGCCCGGCCGGACGCCGAGGCTCACGAACCGGGTACAATGCCCCCATTGGTCCCGGTTCTGGGTTGAACCGGGACTAATGGGCTGGACCGGCCTGGACCATTGGCCCCTTTTCTACTAGTGTTTGGACGGTAGTCGAGGGCCCCAACTCTAGAGCGTGTAAGCTCGCATGCCCGTCGCGTGGTCACCACGTGACCATGGCATTGCCATGTGTTCTGAGCGGCCTAAGCATGTCTAGTGGGTTGGCCACTCCCCAGTTAGGTGTTAGGAAGAATATCACAACATAAGATTCTCACGAGGAGACCGATCGATGCTCAAACATGAATAAGCAGCCAAGTGTTTGATTTGCGGTACGAGAAATGCACATGGCTAATGGGCGTGAGTTTTGGCTGAGGATGATCAGTTACTAAGAAGACCGTCTTCATAAATTTTCACCTCAAAAGGAGGAGCCTAGGTGGTACTTGCTGTACAAAGTACCACATTGGACATAAATACGAATGTTGAAGCTGGGCTCAAAATAATGAATGGGTTGAGCTGGCATTTGGTGGACGATGATTATTTGGGCATAGGAAAGCACTGTAGAAAATGGATACCATTTGGACATGCCAAACTGGTACTTCCTTCACAAAGTGCTGCTTTGAACAGAATAGGAAAATGAATATTTTTCGAATTATTTCTGAACTAGGCAAGGAATGTTTTTGACATATTTGATGAAGATATGATCCAAAACATTTATGAGATTTTTTTGGGAATTTTTGGAATAACAGAAATATAGGTTGCTTCACAACCTATGGCAAAAACTGCCACATGGACATGACACATCGGCAAAACTGATGAGATGGCGCTTAGTCATCACAACCCACCACAATCTACAAGGCTATGACCATCTATATTGGTCATTAACAACTAGAAATAAGGCAGTGGACTAGCACTATTTGTTTTGTGACCATTTCGTGTAAGGAAATTACAACCTTTCTGACCAAAATGGTCGCAATGATTTAGGGTTTGGAGCCCCCCAAACAACTTTTGACCAATTGGTATGAAATAGTCATAGATCTATGACCAATTCTTCCAGGGTCACTGACAGAAGGTTACTGGTTGACATATTTCTTGTAGTGTGAGTGCAGCACCGCCTGAATGGGAATCTAGTGCGGGTCCAGATGGCAGATGTGTGGTAGGTTGACATCGGGATACTGCAGGCATTGGCGGTACTGCCAGTGCCACCACACCTGGTGGACTGGTATGTACAGCCGCTCCCGCTTCTGCAGTGGTGAGCCGGGTCTAGCCGGCGGAGGAGGAAGCGTGCGAGAAGAGCTTGCGGCAGAGCTGAACCTCCCCTCCCCTTCCGGCTAAAGAAGCCCATGGCTGGTAAGTGGGTGGCTGGCTAGTGTCTTCTTGTAGTCGGCGAGGGAGCAAGTGTGTCCAGATTGGCCGGGGAGATGGTAGTGGATGAGGCCGGCCCCGCCGCACGCTTCCAAAGGACGGGCACGCGGCCCTTCCACAGACTGCCAAGCCGGACCGAGGTAGGTGACCGCGTTCAATGCGCCCGTGTGTGTTTGTTGGCCGGCTGACATGTGGAACGGCAGTGGACACCGAGGGGACGCGTGGCACATTCGCTTCACGTCCGTGTCAATGCATTTCGCACTCAAATTTGGGCCTGAAATGAATCGGCGGGGACATGAAATAGACGTATTTTAGGTTAGTCTGCATGTTTGGCCGGCGTTTTTGTCCGCGGCGACCTAAATGAACATGGACGGCTGAAATCAATGACCTGGTTAGAGTGGCTCTAACCTCCTCCGAGGAGAAAATACATCCTCACCCGCCGCGGCCATGTCCGCTTTCGTGTCTAATCGGATGGGTCAAGTTTTCTTAGACGGACCTGAGCCACGGCTCCGCTTGTCAGCCTAACGTGCGTTACCAAAAAAGGAGCCCGCAAGCTGGTGTACAGCAGTATTCATTCCCGTATTATGCTAGGCGATATCATTTTCCTCCGACCGTATATGCTGTCATGGCCCCACTAATGCATTGTGCCATCCAACTCAGTAATGCCGCTATCCAATATATCAGCCTTATTTAAATTGTAGTACATACATTTCTCATTACTCCCAAAATATTAGATAGTTACGTCACAGAAGTTTCCTTCTAATATGAATTATGTCAATTACTTGGTATCGCCTATATAGAAGGAGAAAAGGTTACCATTCATTTTCCTACATCTTTCTAATTAAGCCTTAATTTGGATGAACATCTAGCCATGAACTAACCTTGTCTCAACCCTTTTTCATATTTAATCTAAAACTATAAAAAGCAGCTAGTTTAACAAAAGAAAAATACACACTTTCAATACTGCAAGGTTAGGAAAGTGACGTGCAATTTATGCGAATGGTATTTTGTGAAATTCAAGCAGCTAAGGATTAACAAAAATATATAAAAACATTATGTCTTCTGTTCTGAGCAATCATAATTAATCTACACTAAAATTTGTTAATACCAAACTTGCAAGTAGCCTATCTCTCATGCACATTGTTCATCAAGTTATCAATGTGCACCTTATGTACTTCCGCTGAGTCGCATTTGATTATGTACGCATACAGATCCATCCAGCTTCTTGTCTAAGGAAAATCTCTTAATTCCATGTCCTGCTATTGATACTTGCGCCTTCTTTATTCCGAGGGCTCCCCAGTTTCTTGCCTATAGTCAATTGAGTCTTATAATATGTAGAGAGTCGCTCCTTGTGCAATGGATAGCCTCATGGGACATTGCCGATGGCCCTGGTGATGCAAGGTGAAGCATATGTGCACAAACGTGAGATACGAAATAGCTTACCTGATAGGTCAGTTCCTCTGTCTGCTGCCCATAATCCTATTTTACTTCTCTGGAAATTCAAAATTGAGCAATCAAGCCTGGAGCAGTCAATGCATGCATGCATGTAGAACTGGAATCATGGATAGAATTGGATTCCGTCTGCGCACATGCTGGAATGTCCCATACTTTCCGTGATTTTTTTGTTTTGCTTCAACGACTGCAAAGAAAAGCTTTGTCTTCAGTCAACATGGACCATACTGAAATTATTGGATTAATAGTATGCCTCGGTGATGGTGTAAGTGGAGAGATGAGGGAGCTTTAATCGCCAACACCTATCGGCATCAGGCACGATCTTTTTCCGAGAAAGCTTCTTCCTAGTATGCACAATTGATCATCCCTTCTAATCGTCATCTTCATCAAGCACGACGGCAGCGACCTACTCCACGGGATAGATCCTCATCATCGACGATGCATACAAAGTCTTCCATACGTGCGTGTGTGCCTGTGCGCTTCTTGCGAGAGCCGAGCACTGGCGCGGAGCTACACGCATGCATGCGCCGTTCACGGGCCGGCCGGCTTGGCGTGCGCCGCCTTTTTAGATCAAGATTCCATTACGATCTCTATGTCCGATCGGCCGGCTAGCTTGCATGTTCCTTTTCGGTTTCTCTGTTTTTCTTCTAAGGTGGAAATACCCAACGGGTTTTAGTTTTTTTTACGTGCAGTATTAACCTAATCTTCACTGTTGATACATGCATCTTAGATTTCAGTGTGCCAAATCATCACCGCTCGTTTTCTATCGTTTTAAGTATATAATAGATAGATAGATAGATTTTAAAATTTTCATATATACATTGATAGCCCGTTCGATATGTTATAATTGATAAAGACCACTGCAAACATCAATGTTCTGCTTATCACATATAAGATTGATTAATACACGTAACAATTCATGTCCTTAATAAAGGGTGCATGCACGTATAGATTCAGCGTGTGTCGTACATCGTGTGCTGTGTGCATGCAGGCGTGCGAGTGTTGCATGTGTGTGTGAGTACGTTTCAGTGTTGCATGTATGTGTGCGTGTGTGCGGGCGTGTGTTTGTGAGTGCATGTGTACGTGTCAGTGTAGCACGCCTGCATGCGTGCGTGTGTTCGTTATGTGTACGTGTCAATGTTGCACGCCTGCATGCGTGTGTGTGTTCGTGCGAGTGTTGCGTGCGTGCATGTGTACGTGCAGGGTGAGGCTACATGTTAGTCGACTGACTTTTTCATCTCTAGTCAGTCGATTTTCCAGCCGTTGGATACGAAATCAAGGCTCTGCAGTTTATCTTCAACCTCCACCCCCTGAGTCGCCAGCCACCACCGGCCGAACCGCCGGCATGTGCCGCCTCGCCGCCCCGCCCGCCCCAAAACCACTCCCCACCGCAGGTCCGCCGCCGCCCCGGCCATCCCTCTAGGCCCCCCGCGCCGAGCTTTTTCTCCGGCGATCCCCATGCCACTGCCCAATCACCGCGCCCCACCGCCAATGACTGCCAACCAGAGGTCTCACGACTTTGAATCCCCACTGACCACTAACTTATTACCATTTCTGTCTTTCTTATACGCGCTGACGGGTGGGCCCTATGGAAATGTGCGCTGCTGAATGTGGACCGTTTGACTGGTCAATTGATCGTGTCATCAACAAATTACGGAGCTGCATGGTGTGCCAGTGACCGTATGATCACCCTAAAATGTATTTTATTAACACAGTACAAAATCAAACTAACATTTCTTTCTTTCATATACGCGCTGACAGGTGGGCCCCACGGTTACGTGCGTCGCTGGTGCAACAGTAGTTGCGCCACGTGGAACGTTTGGCTGGTCAATTGATTGTGTCATCAACAAAATACGGAGTTGTACAAGTGATGTTGGAGATATAACTATCAGGTATGAACCGCCCAGGAGGGGCCAGGTCATACCTTTCGTGGGTTACCAATGAAGATGGCGGATCATGCCAACTCATTAGCGGCCCAAGACCCAGAGGCGGCTTACGGCCCAAGAGGATGAACCTCCATATATCTGTATGACTTGTATTGTAAGGCACACGTAGGAAGTCACCGGGCCGGACACGTTGTGTATGAGCCGACCAGGACTCTGTGAGCCGCTGGGCGTCAACCTGCATGTATAAAGGGACGACCCGACGGCGGTTTAGGCCAAGAAACAAGAGGTCGAGAACTAGGTGAAGCGTATTCGCTCCCTGGTAATCGAGACCCAAGCAATCAATCCCGACTGGAGTAGGCCTTGTTACCTCAACTGCGAGGGGCCGAACCAGTATAAAATCTATGTGTCCTTTGTCTCGATTAAACCCTTTAAGCTAACCTAGCGGCGATGGCTCCATGACTAAGTCCTTTTGCTAGGACATCTGACGTGACAATTCCACGACCCACCGTGGGGCCAGCGCACAGTGGTTTTGAGTTTTTGAAGGGTAGCAAGGCACACATGTATCATTGCTATTAAGGATAAAAAAGATGGGGTCTATTCCTACACACATAGAGCTTGTCTACATCATGTCATCGTTCTTATTGCCTTACTCCGTTTCTCCACGAACTTTATACACTAGATGCATGCTGGATAGAGGTTGGTGTGTGGAGTAATAGTAGTAGATGCAGACAGGAGTCGGTCTACTAATATTGGACGTGATGCCTATATACATGATCATTGTCTTGGATATCATCATGATTATTGATATGTCTCCGTCGTATCTACTTTTCTTAACCGGGACTAGCGTAGTCCGGGTTAGTTTCATTCAAAGCATGCAAATTAGAGACCAAAACAAGAGGAAAAACATTAAGAAAAGTAGATACGACGGAGACGTATCAACTCCCCCAAGCTTGAACCTTTGCTTGTCCTCAAGCAATTCAGTTGATAAACTGAAAGTGATAAAGAATTTTTTATGAACTATTTTGCTCTTGTTTACATAAATAAGCTTAAGTAGCACCCTGGTTCTCAGCAAAGATCATGACTAACCATGTCAACAATAACTCTTAGAAATTAGATTAACTCATATCAATAGCATAATCAACTAAAGAGCAATAATAAGATATCATGACAACACTTTGTCAAAACAACCATGATATAATATGACAACAGTGGTATCTCGCTAGCCCTTTCTGAGACCGCAAAACATAAATGCAGAGCACCTCCAAAGTTCAAGCGGCGACTAAACATTATAATTCATGCTAGAAAAGATTCAGTCATGATGTATCCAACATTAACTACACACAATGCATGAGGATGACAATAGTGCTCTCAGATCTGACGCTTATTTGAGAAGGTGATGACTCAACATAAAAGTAAATAGATAGTTCGTCCGCAGAGGGAAGCAGTGATTTGCAGCTGTGCCAGAGCTCAAAGTTTTAAAACAAAGATAAATGTACTTTGGATAAATGCACCCTTCCCGTTTACGTCACGACCGAAAGTTATCAACATTTTCCATGCTAAATACATTAGTGGCGGTTCCCAAGTGATAAAGTAAAGGTTTTACTCTGTAGGAGTTTTGTTTGATTATTTGTAAGTCACTTATTTTTTATTTTGGGATTGGGGATCCTTTTTACCGCCTCTCATGCAAGGACAAGTGAATAAACAGTTGTCATGAGACTAACCCAATTAGAATGGAAGATACCGACCACCCTCTGTCGCTCTATGAACCATCCAGGCACACAAAAACGGATGTTTATTTGAAGTTTTAGAGGTGGCACATGCAAATTTACTTAGGAAGGCAAGGTAATACCACATACAGGTAGGTATGGTGGACTCATCTGGAATAACTTTGGTTTTAGGATTTTGATGCACAAGCAGTATTTCCGCTTAGTACAGGTGAAGGCTAGCAAATATGTTGAGAAGCGGCCAGCTAGAGAGCAAAAATGGTCATGAACATGCATTATGAATAATGAACATTGGACACTAGCATGAGTAGGATTTAAGCACCATGAACATAAATATCATAGAGGCTATGTTGGTTTTGATACAACTACATGCATGAACATGTGCCAAGTCGAGCCACTTGAAACATTCATAGGAGGATATCATATTATAATATCACATCACCATCATTTTAACTCAATGTTAGCATCCAAGACAAATCATTATCCACTCCTAGCTACTTAAGCATGGCATCAGAAACTATAATCTCTAATTGTCATTGCAAACATGTTTGATCATAATATGCAATCATGGATACTAGGTTAAACATCTTTCCAAAAACAGAACAAGTTGAGTCCATACCTGTTTCTCTCTACCTCAGCCAGTTCATCAAATATCATCATTATTGCATCTCACTTGCCCGACCTAATGATATAAGAATAACAATAGTGCAAGAGTGCCATGGACTAAGCTGGAATCTTTGCTAACATTTTATTCAAAAAGGAGAAGGCAAGGCAATTTGTGCTCTTTGTTAGATAAACGATAAAGCATAATATAAGTGAAGCATGAGAGTTCAACAATTTCTATAAAATAAAGCCACCGTCGTGCTCTAAAAAGATATAAGTGAAGCACTAGAGCAAATTGCTTAGCTCAAAAGATATAAGTGAATCACATAGAGTATTCTAATAAATTCACGATTCATATGTGTACCTCTCAAAAGGTGTGTACAGCAAGTATGATTGTGCAAACTAAAAAGCAAAGACTCATATCACACAAGACGCTCCAAGAAAAACACATATCATGTGGTAAATAAAAATATTACCTCAAGTAAATTTACCGATAAACGAAGACGAAAGACGGGATGTAATCCAGGGCATCCTCAAGCTTAGATGCTTGGTTGTCCTTGAATATTACCTTGGGGTGCCTTGGGCATCCCCAAGATTAGGCTCTTGCCATTCCTTATTTCATAGTCCATCAAATTTTTACCCAAAACATGAAAACTTCGCAACATAAAACTCAACAGAAAACTCATGAGATCTGTTAGTATAAGAAAATAAATCACCATTTTTTGATACTATTGTGAACTCATTCTTCATTTATATTGCTGTAATATCTACTGTATTCCAACTTCTCCATGGTTCATACCCCTCGATATTACCCATAAATTCATTAAAATAAGCAAAGAACACATAGAAAAAAGAATCTATCAAAAGCAGAACAGTCTGTAGCAATCTGAAAACTTCGTATTTCTATAACTCGAAAAAATTCTGAAAAATTAGGACAACCTCGTAAATTTGTACGTCAACCTAGTGTAAAAACTTCATATCAAAAGAACGCTTCTATGATTTTTGAAAATTATTTTACTGGGTGCAAAATTTTCTGTTTTTCAGCAAGATCAAATCAACTATCACCGGAAGCCATCCCAAAGGTCTTACTTGGCTCAAACACGAATTAAAACACCACAACATAATTACTAGAGAGGTAATAATGTGTATTTATTGAAAAATAGAACCAAAAACCAAAAACATAAAAATAAAATTGGGTTGCCTCCCAACAAGCGCTATTTTTTAACGCCGCTCGCTAGGCTTAAAACATAGATTTAGGTATTGTCATCTTTGGTTTGCAATCCACAAGTAGCTTAATAGATTCATATGACAACTTAATTTTCTTTCTTGGAAAGATTTCCATGCCCTTCCTCAAAAGAATTGAAATTTAATGTTTAATTCTTTCATATCAATAATTGCACCAATCGTTCTAAGGAAAGGTCTACCATGAATAATCAGACATGTAGGATAGCATTCTATATCAAGCACAATAAAATCTACGGGCACATAATTACTATTTTCAACAATAAGAACATCATTAATCCTTCCCATATGTTTCTTAATAGTGGAATCCGCAAGATGCAAATTTAAATAACAATCATCAAATTCACGGAAACCTAGCACATCACATAAAGTTTTTGGGGTCGTGGAAATGTTAGCACCCAAATCACACAATGCATGACACTCATAATCCTTAATTTTAATCTTAATTATAGGTTCCCACTCATCATAAAGTTTTCTACAGATAGAAACTTCAAACTCAAGTTTTTTCCTTCAAATGATTTCATCACAACATCAATGATATGTTTAGTAAAAGCTTTATTTTGATTATGAGCACAATGAGAATTCAACATGGATTGCAACAAGGAAATACAATCTATCAAATAACAAATATCATAATTAAAATCCTTGAAATCCAAGAGAGTGGGTTCATCGTTACTTAAAGTTTTGACCTCTCCAATCCCACTTTTATCAATTTTTGCATTAAGATCTATAAACTCCGAATCATTGGGACGCTTTTTAGCTAAAATTGACTCATCTCCAGTCCCATCTTTATCAAGATTTATATTAGAAAACAAAAATTATATTAGAAAACAAATATTCAGTGCAAGTCACATCAATCACTTTAAGATCTTCATCATTATTTTCGCAAAAACTAGAATAACACGCCTTTATAAACCAATCTCGCTTAGCACGCATCCTAGCGGTTCTTTATTTACACTCACCAATAGAAATCTTAATAGCTTTCAGAGATTCATTAATTTCATGCTTTGGTGGCATAGATCTAATTTTGAAAGAATCAATCTAAAGAGAAATTACATCAACGCTCCTAGCCAAATTATCAATCTTGAGCAATATTTATTCAACTATAGCATTGCATTTTTTTGGTGGAATTAATAAAATCTTTAATATTGTTCTCAAGATCAGAGGGAATTTTATTATTATTTTCATAAAAATTGTTATAAGAATCACCATAATTATTAGAGAAAATTACTAGGAAACGGCCTAGGATTGACATTACCTCTATATGCGTTATTACCAACATTGTTCCTACCAAAAATATTCACTTCCATAGATTCATTATTATTCTCAATCAAAGTAGACAAATGCATATCATTAGGATCAATAGGAGCACTCTTGATAGCAAACAATTTCATAAGTTCATCCATCTTTCCACTCAAAGTATTAATTTCTTCTTCAATCGCATGCACATTTTTACTAGTAGCAGATCTTTCGGTATGCCATTGAGAGTAATTAGACATAATATTATTTAGGAGTTTAGTAGATTCTCCTAATGTGATTTCCATAAAAGTACCTCCTGCGGCCGAATCTAAAAGATTTCTAGATGCAAAATTCAATCCGTCATAAAAAATTGTTTGATCATCCATAAACTTAAACCATGAGTAGGGCAATTTCTTATCATCAATTTCATCCTATCCAAAGATTGTGCAACATGTTCATGATCAAGTTGCTTCAAATTCATTATATCGTTCCTAAGGGAGATGATCTTAGCGGGAGGAAAATACTTGAAAATAAAAGCATCTTTACACTTGTTCCATGAATCAATACTATTTTTAGGTAAAGATGAAAACCAAGTTTTAGCGCGATCTCGTAGTGATAGCTATAAGCAGGATTTTGCCTTTAGTAAAAACACAGATAGCTCAAGAAATAATGCTGACAAAAAGAAGAACATACATATTTCCAAAGCTATTCTTGGCATATGCACCACCACGGTAACCAACATACATGAACATGTCCCTAAATGCTTGAGCGTAAGCTGAAGAAAACAAAATGTCTTAAGCAGGATAAACACTTCTTTTTAGGGCAGCAGGGTAAACACATCGAATAATCAGTATAAGCTCTAATTCTGGAACAGTTAATAAGAAGGAAAAAAATGACAAACTAGATATACCTCAATGGTAGCTAATCCATGCGACACCATCTCAATCATTCGGGTTCTTGACTGCAATCACACAGGGGAGTCACAGTACAATTTCTAGAGTTAACATCCAATCTACTGAATGGGGATAAGACCCCAAATGAGCCAGAGCTCGCTGTTACTAAAAGTATCTATTGTATAGTCATTTCATCAATATAACTTCATTAAGAATGATAAGTACGTTGTATTGATCGAACCCATCAAGGTCTTTGCAGCTCTGCTAAAGACATACAATACTTGGTGACTTGGTGTTGTGAAGCACCGAGCTAATGAGAAATTCAATAAACACTGATATGATGCGGGGAACCAATCAAGCAATCACACACCTCCTGGTCGGATTCCTCGTTCTCGAACTTGGGCTAGAAGGTGGCCCGGATCCGTGCCTCCGCGAAGGTGTTGCTGCTGTCCGAGAACTCGTTGAACAGAGCGGAGAGCTCGTCACCGGCGCTGCCCTGCTCTGTCGCGGCCCCTGCAGTGTCCGTGCTGGGGACGGCCATGGATGAGGGGGCGGGGGTGGGAGCGGACCTGTGTTGCGCCTGCTTGCCCTGCGAGGAGAGACGCGGTTAGGGTTCGGGGAGCTAGAGAGGAGGAGCAGGGTCGAGAGGCGGCGTACGTGGTCGCGGCGAGGAGGCATTGCGAGGGGCGGGGGCTGATACGTCTCCAACGTATCTATAATTTTTGATTGTTCCATGCTATTATATTACCCGTTTTGGATGTTTATGGGCTTTACTCTACACTTTTATATCAGTTTTGGGACTAACCTACTAAGCGGAGGCCCAACCTGAATTGCAGTTTTTTTTGCCTATTTCGGTGTTTTGAAGAAAGGGAATATCAAACAGAGTCCAAACGCGATGAAACCTTCGGAAGCGATCTTTTTGGAACAAATGCAAACCTGGAGAGTTGGAGTGGAAGTCAATCAAAAAGCGAGGCGGCCACGAGGGTGCCTGGCATGCCCCCTATAGGTGGGCGACTTCTTCCTCCTATATATACCCACGTACCCTAAAAACATCCAGGAGCACCACAAAAAACTATTTCCACCACCGCAACCTTCTATATCCACGAGATCCCATCTTGGAGCCTTCGCCGGCGCTCCGCCGGAGGGGGAATCGACCACAGAGGTCCTCTACATCATCTGCAAGGCCTCTCCGATGAGTTGTGAGTAGTTTACCATAGACCTTCGGGTCCATAATTATTAGCTAGATGGCTTCTTCTCTCTCTTTGAATCTCAATACAAAGTTCTCCTTGATCTTCTTGGAGATCTATTTGACGTAACTCTTTTGCGGTGTGTTTGTCGAGATCCGATGAATTGTGGGTTTATGATCAAGTTTATCTATGAGAAATATTTGAATCTCTCTGAATTCTTTTATGTGTGATTAAGTTATCTTTGCAAGTCTCTTCGAATTATCAGTTTGGTTTGGCCTACTAGATTGGTCTTTCTTGTAATGGGAGAAGTGCTTAGCTTTGGGTTCAATCTTGCGGTGTCCTTTCCCAGTGACATCAGGGGCAGCAAGGCAGGTATTGTATTGTTGCCATCGATGATAAAAAGATGGGGTTTATATCATATTGCATGAGTTTATCCCTCTACATCATGTCATCTTTCTTAATGCGTTACTCTATTCTTTATGAACTTAATACTCTAGATGCATGCTGGATAGCGGTCGATGTGTGGAGTAATAGTAGTAGATGCAGGTAGGAGTCAGTCTACTTGTCACGGACGTGATGCCTATATACATGATCATGCCTAGATAATCTCATAATTATTCGCTTTTCTATCAATTGCTCAACAGTAATTTGTTCACCCACCATAATACTTATGCTATCTTGAGAGAAGCCACTAGTGAAACCTATGGCCCCCGGGACTATCTTTTATCATATAAGTTTATCATCTACTTTTATTTGCATCTTTACTTTTCCAATCTATATCATAAAGTACCAAAAATATATTTATCTTGTCATATTATCTCTATAAGATCTCACTTTCGCAAGTGGCCGTGAAGGGATTGACAACCCCTTTATTGCGTTGGTTGCAAGGTTCTTGTTTGTTTGTGTAGGTGCGTGGGACTTCTGAGGAGCCTCCTACTGGATTGATACCCTGGTTCTCAAAAACTGAGGGAAATACTTACTCTACTTTGCTGCATCACCCTTTCTCATGGAAAACCAACACAAGCTCAAGACGTAGCAGGGGCGGAAATGGAAGTCGGTGGGAAAAGCGGCGCTGCCGGCTCGGCGCATGGTCTGTTCCGGTGAAAGGACCTTCGGTTGACTAGGTTATTTTTTCAGGCAAGGGGGCGGGCACGGATCAACAGGCTACAAATAAGCTTGGGTTGGGCCCGGTTGCTCATAGCGAATGTGGTCCAGGGCACATCTTCGATCCATATTACATATTAATTGTCATCCATATATGCCTCAAAAAAAATTAATTGCCGTTTTCAAAGGCATTATATGTTTCGGGAGCTCAAGGCGTTTTTTCAAAATAAAACTATTACATGTAGACTCTTGTTGATTGTCATTAGTAAGTGGTTCTAGCATCATCTTTTTCTGTTTGTTTCGAGACGATTTACTAGTTCAAGTGAAAAGAACTTCAACAAAACCAACACAATATATATGTTGATAATGATGAGAGGTTGAACTTCATCAGTAAAATGATCACAACATTGTTCTTTATTTCGAAATTGCACATCAGCTGGCGCAATTAGCATGATCACTTGGAACACCATAAATTTGATTAGGATGTATGGGATGGCAAAGGAGGATGGGACGATGTCGCCGATGCACCGGAAGAAGAATATGTATTTTTGCACCAATCCATGCATTAATCCATTTAAACATAGCAGAGGTTGTTTGTTAGACAACACTCGCAATGAGATGCACCTGCGCAGTCTATACCACTCTTATGCACGCACAATCCATGTGGTAAATTAATCTTCTTGTTGACTTTGCCATCCATGATTCGGCCAACGGGAGAAAAAAATATAAATCGACCATTAATATCCATAAGACCCCGTTGGTTAACAAATCGAATGACGACTATGGATCTAGCAGGGCGAATACACACACCTAAATCGGAACAGGAATAAACTACAGACAACCTTTGTGGTAGTGCACTGTCAACTAGAGAACAAGCTAGCATTATTTGTAAAGACAAATATGCACGACTAGGGCATACTAGCTTTCAGCTTCACCCAGTCTGAGGTACAATTCTGTATGACCCGGCTGTAACAATCGCAGAGGTGCTCCCTTTATGCCCTAGCCGAACAAATGGGAACATAGGGCATAAGCACAGGAGCCAGGCAACCCAGCTTGGCAAAAACTAAAGTCATAATGGTGCAAATAATGGCGAAGGAAAGGTACATATGAGGAAAGGACACATATGTGGGGAGCTTGATGCTCGGAAAAAAACAATAATAATAAGCTTGTGTAAAAGAAGCCCAAGGAAAAGTTGTGTACGTCATAGGTGTGCAGTTTAGCTGCACAAGAGCTATAGAGCTGGAAAAAAGGAAAAGAGAGAAGAAAATGGGCACAAATGGAGAAGAACACGAACAAAGAGTGTGGCTCTAGGAGTAGAATCTTCGGAGTCTGGCGGCATTCCATGGGTTCGGCTCTAAGCGATTGACCGGTGCATCACACAGGCGATATGCTCCTCCAGTGAGAAATTCATCTATGATGAAGGGACCCTCCCATTTGGGTTTGAGTTTGTCCTTCTTATTTTCTGGCAAGCGTAGAACGAGTTCACTAACATTATAAGTCTTTGCCCGCACTTCTCTGCTTTGGTATCTGCGAGCTTGTTGTTGATAGAATGCAGAACGTGCTTTTGCAACGTCGCGCTGCTCCTCCAGGGTATCTAGACTGTTTTGCCGATCCAGCTCGGCCTCTATCTCTCTTCATACATGAGCACTCGAGGTGAGTCACGAATGATGTCGCGGGGCAAAACGGCCTCTGCGCCATATACCATGAAGAATGGTGTGTATCCGATTGTGCGATTGGGCGTGGTTCACAGCCCCTAGAGTACGGAGTCGAGCTCCTCAACCCAGTGCTTGTATGATTCTTTCAAAGACCGCACTAGTATAGGCTTAATGCCGCTCATGATAAGACCATTAGCTCATTCGACTAGACTGTTTGTTTGTGGGTGATAGACCGAGGCATAATTGATCTTAATGCCCAATTTAGCAGACCATAACAGTGATGATGCTATGTGGGACACCATAACAGTGCACGACACCGGATATATAGTCTATCACCGGTCCGGCTTCAGCCGTTTTAATAGGTTTGGCCTCGATCCACTTGGTGAATTTATCTACCATGACTAGCCGATATTTTTTTCTTATGGCTTCCTCCTTTAAGGGGTCCAACCATATCAAGCCCCTAGACCGCGAAAGGCCAAGTAATGGGGATTGTTTGTAGAGCGGTAGGCGGCATATGGCTTTGATTGGCGAAAAGCTGGCATCCGACACAATGTTGGACAAGGTCCTGTGCATCTGCTCGGGCCGTCAGCCAAAAGAAGCCTGTACGGAAGGCCTTACTTACGAGGGCCCGAGACACGGCATGGTGACCGCCGAGACCAGCATGAATTTCAGCCAGCAGCTGTCGTCCCTCTTCTTCGGAGATACATCTTTGAAGGATTCCGGTAGCGCTTTTCTTGTAGAGCTCTCCGTCATGGACCTTGTGTGCTTTCGAGCACCGAACAATGCAGCGAGCCTCATTCTGGTCCTCAGGGAGCTCTCGCCTATTAAGGTAGGCCAAGAAGCGTTTGGTCCATGGGGCAATTACTGCCATTATTAGATGGGTCGATGATGTTATTTCGGTGGTTGAGCCTCCGATGATATCAGTATCGTGTTCGGAATCTGGGGTGTAATCGGATCCGGACTAGTGTTGCTGCTCTCATCCTGCCACACCACGGATGGCTTGAAGAGCCTTTCCAGAAAGATGTTAGGAGGGACGGGGTCACGCTTGGCGCCCATGCGAGCAAGGACATCCGCCGCTTGATTACTTTCTCGAGCCACATGATGAAACTCAAGTCCCTCGAACCTAGCTGATATTTTCAGTATGGTGTTACGATAGGCCACCATCTTCGGATCTTTGGCGTCGAATGTTGGGGAACGTAGTAATTTCAAAAAAATTCCTACACACACACAAGATCATGGTGATGCATAGCAACAAGAGGGGAGAGTGTTGTCCATGTACCCTCGTAGACCGAAAGCGGAAGCGTTAGCACAACACGGTTGATGTAGTCGCATGTCTTCATGATCCGACCGATCCAAGTACCGAACGTACGACACCTCCGAGTTCAGCACACGTTCAGCTCGATGACGTCCCGCGAACTCCGATCCAGCAGAGCTTCATGATACGTCCATTTTGCATCATGCTTTTATATCAATATTTATTGCATTATGGGCTGTTGTTTCACGTTTTGTCACAATACTTATGGCGATTCTCTCTTATTTTACAAGGTTTGCATGAAGAGAGAGAATGCCGGCAGCTGGAATTCTGGGATGGAAAAGGAGCAAATATTGGAGGCCTATTCTGCGCAACTCCAAAAGTCCTGAAACTCCACAGAACATCTTAAAATAAATAAAGAAAAATCGTCGACAAAGATGAAGGCCAGGGGGCCCACACCATGCTCACGAGGGTGGGGGGCGCGCCCCCTACCTCATGGGCCCCCTGGTGGCTCTCCGACGCCCGTCTTCTCCTATATGAAGTCTTTCAATGAGAAAAAAATAGAAGGCAACCTTTCGGGACGAGACTCCGCTACCACGAGGCGGAACCTTGGCGGAACCAATCTAGGGCTCCGGCAGAGCTATTCTTCCGGGGACACTTCCCTTCGGGAGGGGGAAATCATCACCATCGTCATCACCAACGCTCCTCTCATCAGGAGAGGGCCATCTCCATCAACATCTTCACCAGCACCATCTCATCTCCAAACCCTAGTTCATCTCTTGTATCCAATTCTTGTCTCCAAGTCTGGGATTGGTACTAGTAGGTTGCTAGTAGTGTTGATTAATCCTTGTAGTTGATGCTAGTTGGTTTATTTGGTGGAAGATCATATCTTCAGATCCTTTATGCACATTATTACCCCTCTGATTATGAACATGAATATGCTTTGTGAGTAGTTACGTTTGTTCCTGAGGACAAGGGAGAAGTCTTGCTATTAGTAGTCATGTGAATTTGGTTTTCGTTCGATATTTTGAAAAGATGTATGTTGTCTAACATCTAGTGGTGTTATGTGAACGTCGACTACATAACACTTCGCCATTATTTGGGCCTAGAGGAAGGCATTGGGAAGTAATAAGTAGATGATGGGTTGCTAGAGTGACAGAAGCTTAAACCCTAGTTTATGCGTTGCTTCGTAAGGGGCTGATTTGGATCGATATGTTTCATGCTATGGTTAGGTTTACCTTAATACTTTTGTTGTAGTTGTGGATGCTTGCAATAGAGGTTAATCATAAGTGGGATTCTTGTTCAAGTAAGAACCGGTCCACCCACATATCAAATTATCAAAGTAACGAACGCGAATCATATGAGCGTGATGAAAACTAGCTTGACAATATTCCCATGTGTCCTCGGGAGCGCTTTTCCTATTATAAGAGTTTGTCCAGGCTTGCCCCTTGCTACAAAAAGGATTGGGCCACCTTGCTGCACTTTATTTACTTTTGCTACTTGTTGCTCGTTACAATTTATCTTCTCACAAAACTATCTGTTACCACTTATTTCAGTACTTGCAGAGAATACCTTGCTGAAAACCGTTTATCATTTCCTTCTGCTCCTCGTTGGGTTCGACACTCTTACTTATCGAAAGGACTATGATAGATCCCCTATACTTGCGGGTCATCACTTCACCGGAGAGTTTCGTCAGCACGACGGCGTGATGACGGTGATGATGTTGCTACCGACGCAGGGCTTCGCCTAAGCACCACTACGATATAACCGAGGTGGAATATGGTGGAGGGGGGCACCTCTCACGGCTGGGAGAGATGAACTGATCAACTTGTGTGTCTAGAGGTTCCCCCTACCCCCATATATAAAGGAGCAAGGGGGGAGAGGCGGCCGGCCAAGGAGGGCACGCCAAGGGGGGAGTCCTACTCCCACCGGGAGTAGGACCCCTTTCCTTGTTGGAGTAGGAGAAGGGAAGGAAGGGAGAGAGGAGGAGAAGGAAGAGGGGGGCGTCGCCCCCTCCTTGTCCAATTCATACTAGAGGGGGAGGGGGCATGCGGCTGCACTGGCTGCCCCTCCTCTTCTCCCACTAAGGCCCATTAGGCCCAATATACTCCCCGGGGGGTTCCGGTAACCCTCCGGTACTCCTGTAAATGTCCGAAACCTCCCGAAACACTTCTAGTGTCCGAACATAGTCATCCAATATATTGATCTTTATGTCTCGACCATTTAGAGACTCCTCGTTATGTACGTGATCATATCCGGGACTCCGAACTACCTTCGGTACATCAAAACACAAAAACTCATAATACCGATCGTCACCAAACTTTAAGCGTGCGGACCCTAAGGGTTTGAGAACTATGTAGACATGATCGAGACACGTCTCCTGTCAATAAACAATAGCGGAACCTGGATGCTCATATTGGCTCCCACATATTCTATGAAGATCTTTATCGGTCAAACGGCATAACAACATACGTTGTTCCCTTTGTCATCGGTATGTTACTTGCCCAATATTCGATCGTCGGTATATCAATACCTAGTTCAATGTCATTACCGGCAAGTCTCTTTACTCGTTATGGAATGCATCATCCTGCAACTAACTCATTAGTCACATTGCTTGCAAGGCTTATAGTGATGTGCATTACTGAGAGGGCCTAGAGATACCTCTCCGACAATCAGAGTGACAAATCCTAATCTAATAATACGCCAACTCAACAAGTACCTTTGGAGACACCTGTAGAGCACCTTTATAATCACCCAGATATGTTGTGACGTTTGGTAGCACACAAAGTGTTCCTCCGGTAAACGGGAGTTGCATAATCTCATAGTCATAGGAACATGTATAAGTCATGAAGAAAGCAATAACAACATACTAAACGATCAAGTGCTAAGCTAACAGAATGGGTCAAGTCAATCACATCATTCTCCATATGATATGATCCCGTTAATCAAATGGCAACTCATGTCAATAGTTGGGAAACTTAACCATATTTAATTAACGAGCTAGTCAAGTAGAGGCATACTAGTGACACTATGTTTGTCTATGTATTCACACATGTATTATGTTTCCGGTTAATACAATTCTAGCATGAATAATAAACATTTATCATGATATGAGGAAATAAATAATAACTTTATTATTGACTCTAGGGCATATTTCCTTCAGTCTCCCACTTGCACTAGAGTCAATAATCTAGATTACACAGTAATGATTCTAACACCCATGGAGTCTTGGTGCTGATCATGTTTTGCTCGTGGAAGAGGCTTAGTCAATGGGTATGCAACATTCAGATCCGTATGTATCTTGCAAATCTCTATGTCTCCCACCTGGACTTGATCCCAGATGGAATTGAAGCGTCTCTTGATGTGATTGGTTCTCTTGTGAAATCTGGATTCCTTTGCCAAGGCAATTGCACAAGTATAGTCACAAAAGATTTTGATTGGACCAGATGCACTAGGTATGACACCTTGATCGGATATGAACTCCTTCATCTAGAGTCCTTCATTTGTTGCTTCCGAAGCAGCTATGTATTCCGCTTCACACGTAGATCCTGCCATGACACTTTGTTTAGAACTGCACCAACTGACAGCTCCACCGTTCAATATAAACACGTATTCGGTTTGTGATTTAGAATCATCCGGATCAGTGTCAAAGCTTTCATCGACGTAACCATTTACGACTAGCTCTTTGTCACCTCCATAAACAAGAAACATATCCTTAGTCCTTTTCAGGTATTTCAGGATGTTCTTGACTGCTGTCCAGTGATCTACTCCTGCCTTACTTTGGTACCTCCCTGCTAAACTAATAGCAAGGAACACATCAGGTCTAGTACATAGCATTGCATACATGATAGAGCCTATGACTGAAGCATAGGGAACATCTTCCATTTTCTCTCTATCTTCTGCAGTGGTCAGGCATTGAGTCTGACTCAACTTCACACCTTGTAATATAGGCAAGGACCCTTTCTTTGCTTGATCCATTTTGAACTTCTTCAAAACTTTATCAAGGTATGTGCTTTGTGAAAGTCCAATTAAGAGTCTTGATCTATCTTTACATATCTTGATGCCCAATATATATATAAGCAGCTTCACCGAGGTCTTTCATTGAAAAACTTTTATTCAAGTATCCTTTTATCCTATCCAGAAATTCTATATCATTTCCAATCAACAATATGTCGTACATATAATATTAGAAATGCTACAGAGCTCCCACTCACTTTCTTGTAAATACAGGCTTCTCCAAAAGTCTGTATAAAATCATATGCTTTGATCACAATATCAAAGCGTTTATTCCAACTCCGAGAAGCTTGCACCAGTCCATAAATGGCTAGCTGGAGCTTGCACACTTTGTTAGCACCTTTCGGATCGAAAAAACCTTCTGGTTGCATCATATACAACTCTTGTTCCAGAAATCCATTCAGGAATGCAGTTTTGACATCTATTTTTCAAATTTCATAATCATAAAATGCGGCAATTGCTAACATGATTCGGACAGACTTAAGCATCGCTATGGGTGAGAAAGTCTCATCGTAGTCAAGCCCTTGAACTTGTCGAAAACCTTTCGCAACAAGTCGAGCTTTGTAGACACTAACATTACCATCACCGTCAGTCTTCTTCTTGAAGATCCATTTATTCTCGATGGCTTGCCGATCATCGGGCAAGTCAACCAAAGTCCACACTTTGTTCTCATACATGGGTCCCATCTCAGATTTCATGGCCTCAAGCCATTTTGCAGAATCTGGGCTCATCATCACTTCTTCATAGTTCGTAGGTTCACCATGGTCAAGTAACATGACCTCCAGAATAGGATTACCGTACCACTCTGGTGCGGATCTTACTCTGATTAACCTACGAGGTTTAGTAGTAACTTGATCAGAAGTTTCATGATCAATATCATTAGCTTCCTCACTAATTGGTGTAGGTGTCACAGGAACCGGTTTCTGTGATGAACTACTTTCCAATAAGGGAGCAGGTACAGTTACCTCATCAGGTTCTACTTTCCTCCGACTCACTTCTTTCGAGAGAAACTCCTTCTGTAGAAAGGATCCATTTTTAGCAACTAATGTTTTGCCTTCGGATCTATGATAGAAGGTGTACCCAACATTTCTGCAATTTGGGTTTGCGCTTATCGGGTTGAAGCCTTTTCACATAAGCATCACAACCCCAAACTTTAAGAAATGACAACTTTGGTTTATTGCCAAACCACAGTTCATAAGGTGTCGTCTCAACGGATTTCGATGGTGCCCTATTTAACGTGAATGCAGTCGTCTCTAAAGCATAACCCCAAAATGATAGCGGTAGATCAGTAAGAGACCTCATAGATCGCACCATATCTAGTAAAGTACAATTACGACGTTCAGACACACCATTACGTTGTGGTGTTCCGGGTGGTGTGAGTTGCGAAACTATTCCACATTGTTTCTAATGTAGACCAAACTCATAACTCAAATATTCTCCTCCACGATCAGATCATAGAAACTTTATTTTCTTGTTACGATGATTTTCCACTTCACTCTGAAATTCTTTGAACTTTTCAAATGTTTCAGACTTATGTTTCATTAAGTAGATATACCCATATCTGCTCAAATCATCTGTGAAAGTGAGAAAATAACGATACCCGACGCGAGCCTCAATATTCATCGGACCACATACATTAGTATGTATGATTTCCAATAAATCTGTTGCTCGCTCCATTGTTCTGGAGAACGGTGTTTTAGTCACCTTGCCCATAAGGCATGGTTCGCAAGTACCAAGTGATTCATAATCAAGTGATTCCAAAAGTCCATCAGTATGGAGTTTCTTAATGCGCTTTACACCAATATGACCCAAATGGCAGTGCCATAAATAAGTTGCACTATTATTATCAACTCCGCATCTTTTGGCTTCAACATTATGAATATGTGTATCACTACTATCGAGATTCAACAAAAATAGACCACTCTTCAAGGGTGCATGACCAGAAAAGATATTACTCATATAAATAGAACAACCATTATTCTCAGATTTAAATGAATAACCATCTCGCATCAAACAAGATCCAGATATAATGTTCATGCTCAACACTGGCACCAAATAACAATTATTTAGGTCTAAAACTAATCCCGAAGGTAGATGTAGAGGTAGCGTGCCGACGGCGATCACATCGACTTTGGAACCATTTCCCACGCGCATTGTCAGCTCGCCCTTAGCCAGTCTTCGCTTAATCCGTAGTCCCTGTTTCAAGTTGCAAATATTAGAAATAGAACCAGTATCAAATACCCAGGTGCTACTGTGAGCTCTGGTAAGGTACACATCAATAACATGTATATCACATATACCTTTGTTCACCTTGCCATCCTTCTTATCCGCCAAATACTTGGGGTTGTTCCGCTTCTAGTGACCAGTCTGCTTGCAATAGAAGCACTCAGTCTCAGGCTTAGGTCCCGACATGGGTTTCTTCTCTTGAGCAGCAACTTGTTTGCGATTCTTCTTGAAGTTCCACTTCTTCTTCCCTTTACCCTTTGTCTTGAAATTGGTGGTCTTGTTGACCATCAACACTTGATGCTCCTTCTTGATTTCTAGCTCCGCATCCTTTGGCATTGCGAAGAGCTCGGGAATTTTCTTATTCATCCCTTGCATATTATAGTTCATCACGAAGCTCTTGTAGCTTGGTGGCAGTGATTGAGGAATTCTCTCAATGACACTATCATCCGGAAGATTAACTCCAAGTTGAATCAAGTGATTGTTATACCCCAGACATTTTGAGTATATGTCCACTGACAGAACTATTCTCCTCCATCTTACAGCTGTAGAACTTATTGGAGACTTCATATCTCTCAATCCGGGCATTTGCTTGAAATATTAACTTCAACTCCTGGAACATCTCATATGCTCCATGACGTTCAAAACATCGTTGAAGTCACGGTTCTAAGCCGTAAAGCATGGCACAGAGCTATCGAGTAGTCATCAGCTTTGCTATGCCAAACGTTCACAACGTCTGCAGTTGCATCTGCAGCAGGCCTGGCACCCAGTGGTGCTTCCAGGACGTAATTCTTCTGTGCAGCAATGAGTATAATCCTCGAGTTACGGACCCAGTCCATGTAATTGCTACCATCATCTTTCAACTTTGCTTTCTCAAGGAACGCATTAAAATTCAACGAATCAACAACACGGGTCATCTATCTATAATAACATAAACAAGCAAAATACTATCAGGTACTAAGTTCATGATAAATTTAAGTTTAATTAATCATATTACTTAAGAACTCCTACTTAGATAGACATCTCTCTAATCATCTAAGTGATCATGTGATCCAAATCAACTAAACCATAACCGATCATCACGTGAAATGGAGTGGTTTTCAATGGTGAAGATAACTATGTTGATCATATCTACAATATGATTCATGCTCGACCTTTCGGTCTCAGTGTTCCGAGGCCATATCTGCATATGTTAGGCTCGTCAAGTTTAACCCGAGTATTCTGCGTGTGCAAAACTTGCTTGCACCCGTTGTAGATGAATGTAGAGCTTATCACACCCGATCATCACGTGGTGTCTCGGCACGACGAACTTTGGCAATGGTGCATACTTAGGGAGAACACTTTTATCTTGAAATTTAGTGAGAGATCATATTATAATGCTACCATCAATAAAAGCAAAATAAGATGCATAAAGGATAAACATCACATGCAATCAATATAAGTGATATGATATGGCCATCATCACCTTGTGCTTGTGATCTCCATCTCCGAAGCACCATCATGATCACCATCATCACCGGCTTGACACCTTTATCTCCATCCTGGCATCGTTGTCGTCTCACCAACGGTTGCTTCTACGACTATCGCTACCGCTTAGTGATAAAGTAAAGCAATTATAGGGCGATTACATTGCATACAATAAAGCGACAACCATATGGCTCCTGCCAGTTGCCGATAACTCTGTTACAAAACATGATCATCTCATACAATAAAATTTAGCATCATGTCTTGACCATATCACATCACAACATGCCCTGCAAAAACAAGTTAGACGTCCTCTACTTTGTTGTTGAAACTTTTACATGGCGGCTACGGGCTGAGCAAGAACCGTTCTTACCTACGCATCAAAACCACAACGATATTTCATCAAGTTAGTGTTGTTTTAACCTTCTCAAGGACCGGGCGTAGCCACACTTGGTTCAACTAAAGTTGGAGAAACTGACACCCGCTAGCCACCTATGTGCAAAGCACGTCGGTAGAACCAGTCTCGCGTAAGCGTACGTGTAATGTCGGTCCGGGCCGCTTCATCCAACAATACCGCCGAACCAAAGTATGACAAGCTGGTAAGCAGTATGCCTTGTATCGCCCACACCTCACTTGTGTTCTACTCGTGCATATAACATCTACGCATAAACCTGCCTCGGATGCCACTGTTGGGAAACGTAGTAATTTAAAAAACAATTCCTACACACACAAGATCATGGTGATGCATAGCAACGAGAGGGGAGAGTGTTGTCCACGTACCCTCATAGACCGAAATTGGAAGCATTAGCACAACGCGGTTGATGTAGTCGCACGTCTTCACGATCTGACCGATCCAAGTACCGAACGTATGGCACCTCCGAGTTCAGCACATGTTCAGCTCGATGACGTCCCGCGAACTCCGATGACAGCATGACAGCGTGATGACGGTGATGATGTTGCTACCGATGCAGGGCTTCGCCTAAGCACCGGTATGATATAACCGAGGTGGAATATGGTGGAGGGGGGCACCACACACGGCTGGGAGAGATCAACTGATCAACTTGTGGGTCTATAGGTGGCCCCTGCCCCTGTATATAAAGGAGCAAGGGGGGAGAGGCAGCCGCCCAAGGAGGGCGCGCCAAGGGGGCAGTCCTACTCCCACCGGGAGTAGGACTCCTTCTTTCCTTGTTGGAGTAGGACAAGGGAAGGAAGGGAGAGAGGAGGAGAAGGAAAAGGGGGTGCCACCCCCCTCCTTGTCCAATTCGGACTAGAGGGGGAGGGGGCGCGCGACTGCCCTGGCCGCCCCTCCTCTTCTCCCACTAAGTCCCATTAGGCCCAATATACTCCCTGGGGCGTTCCGGTAATCCCCCGGTACTCAGGTAAATGTCCGAAACCTCCCGAAACACTTCTGGTGTCCGAACATAGTCATCCAATATATCGATCTTTACATCTCGACCATTTTGAGAATCCTCGTCATGTCCATGGTCATAGCCGGGACTCCGAACTACCTTTGGTACATCAAAACACAAAAACTCACAAAACCGATCGTCACCAAACTTTAAGCGTGCAGACCCTACGGGTTTGAGAACTATGTAGACATGACCGAGACACCTCTCCTGTCAATAACCAATAGCGGAACCTAGATGCTCATATTCGCTCCCACATATTCTACGAAGATCTTTATTGGTCAAACCGCATAACAACATACGTTGTTCCCTTGGTCATCGGTATGTTACTTACCCGAGATTCGATCGTTGGTATCTCAATACCTAGATCAATCTCGTTACCGCCAAGTCTCTTTACCCGTTATGTAATGCATCATACCGCAACTAACTCATTAGTCACATTTCTTGCAAGGCTTATAGTGATGTGCATAACCGAGAGGGCCCAGAGATACCTCTCCAAGAATCGGAGTGACAAATCCTAATCTCGAAATACACCAACTCAACAAGTACCTTAGGAGACACCTGTAGAGCACCCTTATAATCACCCAGTTACGTTGTGACGTTTGGTAGCACATAAAGTGTTCCTTCGGTAAACGGGAGTTGCATAATCTCATAGTCATAGGAACATGTATAAGTCATGAAGAAATCAATAGCAACATACTAAACGATCAAGTGCTAAGCTAACGGAATGGGTCAAGTCAATCACATCATTCTCCTAATGATGTGATCCCGTTAATCAAATGACAACTCAGGTCAATAGTTAGGAAACTTAACCATCTTTGATTAACAAGCTAGTCAAGTAGAGGCATACTAGTGACACTATGTTTGTCCATGTATTCACACATGTATTATGTTTCCGGTTAATACAATTCTAGCATGAATAATAAACATTTATCATGATATGAGGAAATAAATAATAACTTTATTATTGGCTCTAGGGCATATTTCCTTCGTCGAAGTCTCCATTATTTGGGACATTGCGAGATTTGAATCCCCACGCTCCTCCAGGCGTTGTATGTCCATGGAGGTAGCCATCCAAAGACCATGCAATAAGGCCTCATATTCAACTGCATTGTTGGAGTCTGTGTATAATATTTGGAGTACGTACCAGACTGTGTGTCCAGTGGGGGATGTTAAGACGATGCCCGCTCCTAAGACGGCCAGAGTTTTAGAGCCATCGAATTGCATGACCCAGTTAGAATATGTGCCGTACTCTTTAGGGAGTTCGGCCTCCGTCCATTCGGCGATGAAGTCGGCCAATACTTGGGATTTAATGGCTCGACGTGGTTTGTATGTTATGTCCAATGGCAAGAGCTCAATGGCCCACTTGGCAATCCGGCCTGTAGCATCGCGGTTGTTTATTTTGTCATTGAGTGGTACTTCGGAAGCCACCATGATCGAGCACTCTTGGAAGTAGTGTCGTAGCTTCCGGGATGCCATGAAGACCGCATATGCTGTCTTTTGGTAATGAGGGTACCGTGATTTGCATGGTGTGAGGACAGTGGATACGTAGTATACCGATTTCTGGAGTGGAAATTTGTGTCCGTCCTCCTCTCGCTCAACGACGAGCACCGCGCTCACTACGTGGTGTGTTGCAGAGATGTATAATAGCATTGGTTCACCGACGTTCGGGGCGGCCAGGATTGGGTTGCTCACTAAAAGAGCCGTTATTTCTTCCAGTCCGGCCGTTGCCACATCCATCCACTCAAAGTGGTTGGTGTGTCGGAGAAGGCGATAAAGTGGCAATGCTTTTTCTCCTAGTCGGGAGATAAAGCGGCTCAAAGATGCCACACATCCGGTTAGTTTTTGGACCTGTTTAAGGTCAGTTGGTGTAGCCAATTGTGACAAAGCTCAGATTTTGGCTGGATTTTCCTCAATTCCTCTATTGGAAACGATGAAGCCCAGCAGCTTTCCAGCGGGAACGCCGAGAACACAATTTTTCGGATTGAGCTTGATGTCATATGTGCAGAGGTTGTCGAATGTGAGATGCAGGTCATCTATTAATGACTTGACATGCTTAGTTTTGATGATGACGTCATCCACATATGCTTCAACTGTCTTGCCAATTTCTTTCTCCAGGCATGTTTGAATCATGCGTTGGTAGGTGGCGCCGACATTTTTGAGCCCGAAGGGCATAGTGTTGAAGCAGAAAGGCCCGTATGGGGTAATGAATGTCGTTGCGGCTTGATCGGACTCCTTCATTTTGATTTGCTGGTATATGGAGTATGCGTCGAGGAAACAGAGTGAGTCGTGCCTAGCAGTAGCATCAATAATCTGATTGATGCGGGGGAGGGGGAAGGGATCCTTATGGCAATCCTTGTTGAGGTCTTTGAAATCGATGCACATGCGCCAGGATTTGTCCTTCTTTGGCACCATCACCAGGTTTGCTAGCCAGTCTGGGTGTTTTATTTCTATAATGAATCCGGCCTCGATTAACTTGGCTAGCTCCTCCCCCATAGCTTGTCGTTTGGGTTCGGAAAAGCGCCACAGTGTTTGCTTGACCGTCTTATATCCCTTCAATATATTGAGGCTGTTCGGCCAACCTGCGTGGGATTTCTGGCATAAGAAGGGTGACAGGCGAATATGTCCCAGTTCTCACGTAGGAACGCTCGTAGTGTGGCGTCAACCGTTGGTTCGAGCTATGACCCGATGGAAGATGTCTTCTTGGGGTCCGTCGGGTGGAGTTGAAATTTGACTATTTCGTCTCTTGGTTTGAAAGAGGTGGATTTGGGCCGCTTATCAAGGATTACGTCATCCCTATCCACTGTGGAGCGTAGTGCGATTAATTTTTCGGCTGCGAGGGCCTCGGACAGTGTCTCGAGGGCCAGGCATGCAGTTTTGTTTTCGGCGCGGAGGGCTATGTCCGGATCACCAGTGAGAGTGATAATACCGTTGGGCCCGGGCATCTTGAGCTTCATATACCCGTAATGAGGTATTGCGTGAAAGCGTGTGAATGTGTCTCGCCCCAACAAGGCATGATATCCACTGTTGAAAGGGGCCACTTGGAAGGTTATCTCCTTGGACCGATAGTTCTCCGGCGTGCCCAATACCACGTCAAGTGTAATTTTCCATGCGCATCGCGCCTCCTGACTGGGAATGATTCCTCGGAAGGTCGTATTACTTTTCTCGATGCGGCTCCTGTCTATGTCCATTTTATTGAGTGTATCCTCGTAGATGAGGTTTAGCCCGCTGCTGCCATCCACGAGCACTTTAGTGAGCTGAAAGCCATCCACAATTGAATTGAGGACCAGGGAGGCTAGGGCCCGGACCGACCGGAATTTTGGTTCATCACTAGCATTAAAAGTTATGGCCGCGTTGTTCCAGGTGTTTATTGCTACGACTTGGCAGACTTCAGCGAGGTCGCGGAGTGCCCTCTTGCGCTGATTGTTTGAAGTGAAAGTCTCGAAGACTGTCAATACTCTGAGGTTGTCGTCTTCCAGGGGGTGTTGCTCTGGGGTGCCTTTGGTGAGGATATCCGCGCCGCTCTTGGCCACTTGCCAGAGTATCCAACATGCTCTAAGGCTGTGGGTTGGTACGGTATCCGGTGTCGTGTGTATTTTGCATGGCCTATCGAGCCATCCCTCCAGAACTGTTCTGCGTCCCGTAGTGGGCTTAGTTTTCTTCACTATGGGGTCGGATGTGTTGGGGAACGTAGTAATTTTAAAAAAAATTCTACGCACACGCAAGATCATGGTGATGCATAGCAACGAGAGGGGAGAGTGTTGTCTACGTACCCTCATAGACCATAAGAGGAAGCGTTAGCACAACGCGGTTGATGTAGTCGTACGTCTTCACGATCTGACCGATCAAGTACCGAACGTATGACACTTCCGAGTTCAGCACACGTTCAGCCCGATGACGTCCCTCGAACTCCGATCCAGCTGAGTGTTGAGGGAGAGTTTCGTCAGCACGACGGCGTGGTGACGATGATGATGTTTTAGTGACACAGGGCTTCGCCTAAGCACCGCTACATTATTATCAAGGTGGACTATGGTGGAGGGGGGCATCGCACACGGCTAAAAGATCAAACGATCAATTGTTGTGTCCATGAGGTGCCCCCCTGCCCCCGTATATAAAGCAGCAAGGGGTGTGCGGCCGGCCAAGGGGAGAGAGGACTTGGGAGGGGGGAAAGAGGAGGGAGAGAGGAAGGAAGGGGGGGGGGGCGCCGCCCCCCTCTCCTTGTCCTATTCGGACTAGGGGGGAGGGGGCGCGCCCAGCCCTGGCCGCCTCTCCTCTTCTCCGTAAAGGCCCACTAAGGCCCATTAACCTCCCGGGGGTTCCGGTAACCTTCCGGTACTCCGGTAAAATCCAGATTTCACCCGGAACACTTACGATATCCAAACATAGGCTTCCAATATATCAATCTTCATGTCTCGACCATTTCGAGACTCCTCGTCATGTCCGTGATCACATCCGAGACTCCGAACAACCTTTGATACATCAAAAAATATAAACTCATAATATAACTATCATCGTAACGTTAAGCGTGTGGACCCTACGGGTTCGAGAACTATGTAGACATGACCGAGACACGTCTCCGGTCAATAACCAATAGCGGAACCTGGATGCTCATATTGGCTCCCACATATTATATGAAGATCTTTATCGGTCAGACCGCATAACAACATACGTTGTTCCCTTTGTCATCGATATGTTACTTGCCTCAGATTCGATCATCGGTATCTCAATACCTAGTTCAATCTCATTACCGGCAAGTCTCTTTACTCGTTCCATAATACATCATCCCGCAACTAACTCATTAGTTGCAATGCTTGCAAGGCTTAAGTGATGTGTTTTACCGAGAGGGCCCAGAGATACCTCTCCGACAATCGGAGTGAAAAATCCTAATCTCGAAATACGCCAACCCAACATGTACCTTCAGAGACACCTGTAGAGAACCTTTATAATCACCCAGTTACGTTGTGACGTTTGGTAGCACACAAAGTGTTCCTCCGGTAAACGAGAGTTGCATAATCTCATAGTCATAGGAACATGTATAAGTCATGAAGAAAGCAATAGCAACATACTAAACAATCGTCTGCTAAGCTAACAGAATGGGTCATGTCAATCACATCATTCTCCTAATGATGTGATCCCGTTAATCAAATGACAACTCATGTCTATGGCTAGGAAACATAACCATCTTTGATCAACGAGCTAGTCAAGTAGAGGCATACTAGTGAGCATCTGCTTGTCTATGTATTCACACATGTATTATGTTTTCCGGTTAATACAATTATAGCATGAATAATAAACATTTATCATGATATAAGGAAATAAATTATAACTTTATTATTGCCTCTAGGGCAATTTCCTTCAGTCTCCCACTTGCACTAGAGTCAATAATCTAGTTCACATCGCCATGTGATTTAACACCAATATTCACATCAGTATGATTAATACCCATAGTTCACATCGTCATGTGGTCAACACCTAAAAGGTTTACTAGAGTCAATAATCTAGTTCACATTGCTATGTGATTAACAACCAAAGAGTACTAAGGTATGATCATGTTTTGCTTGTGAGAGAAGTTTAGTCAACGGGTCTGTCACATTCAGAGCCATATGTATTTTGCAAATATTCTATGTCTACAATGCTCTGCATGGAGCTACTCTAGCTAATTGCTCCCACTTTCAATATGTATCCAGACTAAGACTTAGAGTCATCTAGATCGGTGCCAAAACATGTATCGACGTAACCCTTTACGACGAACCTTTTGTCACCTCCATAATCGAGAAACATATCCTTATTCCAGTGATCTACTCCTAGATCAAAATTGTACTCCCTTGCCAAAATCAGTGTAGGGTATACAATAGATCTGGTACACAACATGTCATACTTTATAGAACCTATGGCCAAGGCATAGGGAATGACTTTCATTCTCTTTCTATCTTCTGTCGTGGTCGGGTTTGGAGTCCTACTCAATTTCACAACTTGTAACACAGGCAAGAACTCTTTCTTTTACTGTTCCATTTTGAACTACTTCAAAATCTTGTCAAGGTATGTATTCATTGAAAAACTTATCAAGCGTCTTGATCTATCTCTATAGATCTTGATGCTCAATATGTAAGCAGCTTCACCGAGGTCTTTCTTTGAAAAACTCCTTTCAAACACTCCTTTATGCTTTGCATAATAATTCTACATTATATCCGATCAACAAAATGTCATTCACATATACTTATTAGAAATGTTGTAGTGCTCCCACTCACTTTCTTGTAAATACAGGCTTCACCGCAAGTCTGTATTAAAACTATATGCTTTGATCAACTTATCAAAGCATATATTCCAACTCCGAGATGCTTGCACCAGTCCATAGATGGATCACTTGAGCTTGCATATTTTGTTAGCACCTTTAGGATTGACAAAACCTTATGGTTGTATCATATACAACTCTTCTTTAATAAATCCATTAAGGAATGCAGTTTTGTCTATCCATTTGCCAGATTTCATAAAATGCGGCAATTTGCTGACATGATTCGGACAGACTTTTAAGCATCGATATGAGTGAGAAAATCTCATTGCATTCAACACCTTGAACTTGTCGAAAACTTTTTGCGATAATTCAAGCTTTGTAGATAGTAACACTACTATCAATGTCCGTCTTCCTCTTGAAGGTCCATTTATTTTCTATGGATTGCCGATCATCGGGCAAGTCCACCAAAGTCCACACTTTGTTCTCATACATGGATCCTATCTCAGATTTCATGGCCTCCAGCCATTTCACGGAATCTGGGCTCATCATCGCTTCCTCATAGTTCCTAGGTTCATCGTGGTCTAGTAACATGACTTCTAGAACAGGATTACCGTACCACTGTGGTGTGGACTGCACTCTTGAGGAGCTATGAGGTTTTGTAATAACTTGATTTGAAGTTTCATGATCATCATCATTAGCTTCCTCACTAATTGGTGTAGGAATCACTTGAACTGATTTCAGCGATGAACTATTTTCCAATTCAGGAGAAGGTACTATTACCTTATCAAGTTCTACTTTTCTCCCACTCACTTCTTTCGAGAGAAACTCCTTCTCTAGAAAGGATCCATCTTAGCAATGAATATCTTGCTTTCGGGTATGTGCTAGAAGGTGTACCCAATGGTTTACTTTGGGTATTCTATGAAGACGCACTTCTCCGATTTGGGTTCGAGATTATCAGGTTGAAATTTTTTCACATAAGCATCGCAGTCCCAAACTTTAAGAAATGACAACTTTGGTTTCTTGCCAAACCACAGTTCATAAGGCATCGTCTCAAACGGATTTTGATGGTGCCCTATTTAAAGTGAATGCAACTATCTCTAATGCATAACCCCAAAACAATAGTGGTAAATCGGTAAGATACATCATAGATCGCACCATATCCAATAAAGTGCGGTTAGGACATTCAGACACACCATTACGCTGTGGTGTTCCGTGTGGCGTGAGCTGTGAAACTATTCCACATTGTCTTATATGAAGGCCAAACTCGTAACTCAAATATTCTCCTCCACGATCAGATCGTAGAAACTTTATTTTCTTGTTACGATGATTCTCCACTTTACTCTGAAATTCTTTGAACTTTTCAAATGTTTTAGACTTGTGTTTCATTAAGTAGATATACCCATATCTGCTCAAATCATCTGTGAAGGTTAGAAAATAACGATACTTGCCATGAGCATCAACACTCATTGGATCGCGTACATCGGTATGTATTATTACCAATAAGTCAGTAGCTCGTTCCATTGTTCCGGAGAATGGAGTTTTAGTCATCTTGCCCATAAGGCACGTTTCGCAAGTATCAAATGATTCATAATGAAGTGATTCCAAAAGTCCATTTTTATGGAGTTTCTTCATGCGCTTTACACCGATATGACCCAAACGGCAGTGCCACAAATATGTTGCACTATCATTATCAACTTTGCATCTTTTGGCATCAATATTATGAATATGTGTATCACTACGATCGAGATCCAGCAAACTATTTTCATTGGGTGTATGACCATTGAAGGTTTTATTCATGTAAACAGAACAACACTTATTCTCTGACTTTAAATGAATAACCGTTTTGCAATAAACATGATCAAATCATATTCATGCTCAATGCAAACGCCAAATAACATTTATTTAGGTTTAACACTAATCCCGAAAGTATAGGGAGTGTGCGATGATGATCATATCAATCTTGGAACCATTTCCAACACACATCGTCACTTCACCCTCAACTAGTCTCTGTTTATTCTGTAACTCCTGTTTCGAGTTACTAATTGTTTAGTAACTGAAAAAGTATCAACACTATAAACACTTGTAAGGTACACATCAATAACCTGTATATCAAATATACCCTTGGTCACTTTGCCATCCTTCTTATCCACCAAATATTCAGGGCATTTTCGCTTCCAGGGACCATTTCCTTTGCAGTGTAAGCACTCAGTTTCAGGCTTTGGTTCAGCTTTGGGCTTCTTCACGGGAGTGACAACTTGCTTGTCATTCTACTTGAAGTTCCCTTTCTTTCCATTTGCCCTTTTCTTGAAACTAGTGGTATTGTCAATCATCAACACTTGATGCTCTTTCTTGATTTCTACCATCATCGATTTCAATATCACGAGGAGCTCAGGAATCGTTTTCGTCATCCCTTGCATACTATAGTTCATCACGAAGTTCCAGTAACTTGGTGATGGTGACTAGAGAACTCTGTCAATCACTATCTTATCTGGAAGATTAACTCCCACTTGATTCAAGCGATTGTAGTACCCAGACAATCTGAGCACATGCTCACTAGTTGAGCAATTCTCCTCCATCTTTTAGCTATAGAACTTGTTGGAAACTTCATATCTCTCAACTCGGGTATTTGCTTGAAATATTAACTTCAACTCCTGGAACATCTCATATGGTCCATGACGTTCAAAAACGTCTTTGAAGTCCCGATTCTAAGCCGTTAAGCATGGTGCACTAAACTATCAAGTAGTCATCATATTGAGCTAGATAAACATTCATAATGTCTGCATCTGCTCCTGCAATAGGTCTGTCACCTAGCGGTGCATCAAGGACATAATTCCTCTGTGCAACAAAGAGGACAATCCTCAGATCACGGATCCAATCCGCATCATTGCTACTAACATCTTTCAACACAGTTTTCTCTAGGAACATATCAAAATTAACATATGAAAACAACAACATGAGCTATTGATCTACAACATAATTTGCAAAATACTACCAGGACTAAGTTCATGATAAATTGAAGTTCAATTAATCATATCACTTCAGAACTCCCACTTAGATAGACATCCCTCTAGTCATCTAAGTGATCACGTGATCCAAATCAACTAAACCATAACCGATCATCACGTGAGATGGAGTAGTTTTCAATGGTGAACATCACTATGTTGATCATATCTACTATATGATTCACGCTCGACCTTTCTGTCTCCAGTGTTCCGAGGCCATATCTGCATATTCTAGGCTCGTCAAGTTTAACCTGAGTATTCCGCGCGTGCAACTGTTTTGCACCCGTTGTATTTGAATGTAGAGCCTATCACACCCGATCATCACGTGGTGTCTCAGCACGAAGAACGTTCGCAACGGTGCATACTCAGGGAGAACACTTATATTTTGATAAGTTAGTGAGGGATCATCTTATAATGCTACCGTAAATCAAAGCAAGATAAGATGTATAAAAGATAAACATCACATGCAATCAATATAGGTGATATGATATGGCCATCATCATCTTGTGCTTGTGATCTCCATCTTTGAAGCACCGTCATGATCACCATCGTCACCGGCGCGACACCTTGATCTCCATCATAGCATCGTTGTCGTCTCGCCAATCTTATGCTTCTACGACTATCGCTAACGCTTAGTGATAAAGTAAAGCATTACAGGGCAATTGCATTGCATACAATAAAGCGACAACCATATGGCTCCTGCCAGTTCCCGATAACTCGGTTACAAAACATGATCATCTCATACAATAAAATTTAGCATCATGTCTTGACCATATCACATCATAGCATGCCCTGCAAAAACAATTTAGACGTCCTCTACTTTAATGTTGCAAGTTTGACGTGGCTGCTACGAGCTGAGGAAGAACCGTTCTTACCTACGCATCAAAACCACGACGATAGTTTGTCAAGTTGGTGCTGTTTTAACCTTCGCAAGGACCGGGCGTAGCCACACTCGGTTCAACTAAAGTGAGAGACACAGACACCCACCGACCACCTTTAAGCAACTAGTGCTCGTGGCGGTGAAACCAGTCTCGTGTAAGCGTACGCGTAATGTCGGTCAGGGCCGCTTCATCTCACAATACCGCTAAACCAAAGTATGACATGCTGGTAAGCAATATGACTTATATCACCCACAACTCACTTGTGTTCTACTCGTGCATATGACATCTACGCATAAAACCTGGCTCGGATGCCACTGTTGGGGAACGTAGTAATTTCAAAAAAATTCCTACGCACACGCAAGATCATGGTGATGCATAGCAACGAGAGGGGAGAGTGTTGTCTACGTACCCTCATAGACCGTAAGCGGAACTGTTAGCACAACGCGGTTGATGTAGTAGTACGTCTTCACGATCCGACCGGTCAAGTACCGAATGTACGACACCTCCGAGATCAGCACACGTTCAGCCCGATGACGTCCCTCGAACTCCGATCCAGCCAAGTGTTTAGGGAGAGTTTCGTCAGCACGACGGCGTGGTGACGATGATGATTTTTTACTGACGCAGGGCTTCGCCTAAGCACCGCTACAGTATTATCGAGGTGGACTATGGTGGAGGGGGGCACCGCACACGGCTAAAAGATCAAACGATCAATTGTTGTGTCCATGAGGTGCCCCCTGCCCCCGTATATAAAGGAGCAAGGGGGGTGCGGCCGGCCAAGGGGAGAGGCACGCCGGGAGGAGTCCTACTCCCACCAGAAGTAGTACTCCCCCTCTTTCCTAGTTGGATTAGGACTTGGGAGGGGGAAAGAGGAGGGAGAGAGGAAGGAAGGGGGGGGGGGGGCGCCACCCCTCTCTCCTTATCCTATTCGGACTAGGGGGGAGGGGCGCGCGGCCCAGCCCTGGCCGCCTCTCCTCTTCTCCGTAAAGGCCCACTAAGGTCCATTAACCTCCCGGGGGGTTCCGGTAACCTCCCGGTACTCCGGTAAAATCCCGATTTCATCCGGAACACGTACGATATCAAAACATAGGCTTCCAATATATCAATCTTCATGTCTCGACCATTTCGAGACTCCTCGTCATGTCCGTGATCACATCCGGGACTCCGAACAACCTTTGATACATCAAAACATATAAACTCATAATATAACTGTCATCACAACGTTAAGCGTGCGGACCCTACGGGTTAGAGAACTATGTAGACGAGACCAAGACACGTCTTCGGTCAATAACCAATAGCGGAACCTGGATGCTCATATTGGCTCCCACATATTCTATGAAGATATTTATCGGTCAGACCGCATAACAACATACGTTGTTCCCTTTGTCATCGGTATGTTACTTGCCCGAGATTCGATCATCGGTATCTCAATACCTAGTTCAATCTCGTTACCGGCAAGTCACTTTACTCATTCTGTAATACATCATCCCGCAACTAACTCATTAGCTGCAATTCTTGCAAGGCTTAAGTGATGTGTTTTACCGAGAGGGCCCAGAGATACCTCTCCGATAATCGGAGTGACAAATCCTATTCTCGAAATACGCCAACCCAACATGTACCTTCGGGGACACCCGTAGAGCACCTTTATAATCACCCAGTTACGTTGTGAACATGTATAAGTGTTCCTCCGGTAAACGGGAGTTGCATAATCTCATAGTCATAGGAACATGTATAAGTCATGAAGAAAGCAATAGCACCATACTAAACGATCGTGTGCTAAGATAACGGAATGGGTCATGTAAATCACATCATTCTCCTAATGATGTGATCCCGTTAATCAAATGACAACTCATGTCTATGGCTAGGAAACATAACCATCTTTGATCAATGAGCTAGTCAAGTAGAGGCGTACTAGTGACAATCTGTTTGTCTATGTATTCACACATGTATTATGTTTCCGGTTAATACAATTAGAGCATGAATAATAAACATTTATCATGATATAAGGAAATAAATAATAACTTTATTATTGCCTCTAGGGCATATTTCCTTCAGGGTGCCCCGTGAGGGTTTATCCTTTTTGTTCGCCAGGGGGATTAACTGGAGACCGGTGGTTCCCAGCGAGCTGTCTGATTTTTCCAAGCGCTTTCCATTGCGTAGTACTTCTGTACTATGGTTGCCAAGTCAGCAAAGTGTAATACGCAATGGTGGTTGATGGCGTTGACACTACAAAAAAAAGACACATCCGTGACACTTTGGGACGAACAATTTTTTTTTCTGCCATACATATGACACTTCTATGACGATAATTGTGACAAAACCCGGTATCGTCATAGATGTGGTGGGCTCCTACTTCTATGACAAAAAAACATGACAGAAAATGGGCTTTTCGTCCTGGGCGGGCCAAAGAAGCAGCTGCATGACATTCTCTGGGCCGTGCATGACGGAAAAACCCGTGGTAGAAGCGAGGGGAGGAAAATTTCGGGGAGTTGCCGGTTACGGTGGGAGGTCGAGGGCCGAGCAATGCGCGTTTCTCTCATACACGTGCGAGGCGTTGGCTCTAACTGAACCCGAGCGAGGCGTTGGGCTCTAACTAAACCCAAGCGGCGAGCACATCGAGCTAACCAAGGCGGAGAATGACGGCAAGGCCTCGGACGGGAACAAATAGCAGTCATGGAAGATGCGGCAGTGTAGTGGCAGGTGGAGGGGAGTACGAGGGCAACAACATGCAAGTCAAGCATACAAATGGTACAAAAAGCCCAAGGATTAATTATTCATCAAATTTTTAGACAAAACCCAGATTGAACATGACAGTAACATCTAACCCAACCACTCTTTTTTGCAGTCACAAACAAATGGATCGGTCAGATCCATAAAATCAACATCCTATGCAAAAAAATTATTTTAGGATGTCTACAACTTGTTGTAAATAGAAGCCAAGCACGTTTAGAAGCTCATTTGTCCACCAGAAACTTTTTTTTTCTGTTCAACATGTTCGTCCGTGAGAAATCTCTTGCTGTAAAAATTAAGCCTCATGGACAATAGTAACCTCGCATTCAACAGGAAGAATGTGACAAAGCTTCTGTTTGCCTGGTTGGATGCATATCGTCCCATCGTTATTGTCCACAAACGAATGTCATGAGAACTGAGAAAATCCTTGTGCTTATTACGCCAACGATTGGTTATATGTTTTTGTCCATGTCGTTCTCCCTAAGTAGAAATGAAGAATGAAAACAGTTAAGGTCTGAAAAAAGAGTGTGTCAAAAGAACGATAGCTGAACAGTTAATTCTAGTACAATATATACGGGCTTTCAATGTGCATGAAATCATCACCTCTATGTATAAATTCTCCAGAGATCTAAAGCATCGCAGCAAGCCAATAATTATGTCCAGATCAAAACTATACATTCTGATATATATGATCTTGACAGAATCCAGCAGCATTGATAGGCTATCGATGGATGAACTCTTCATTGAGCATATAATATAATATTAGTACCCAAAGTGTACTCCAAGATGATATAGAACTTATGTGCACAAATGAAAAATGGAGCATATGATTACAAATGTGTAGATGATAATATACGGTACCTGAAAAGGTGAGGAGCCAAACACCAACTCCTTGTGATTATTAAACGGGTCACGAATTACACCTAAGGTCTCCAGTTTGGGCGCAGAGACGATAGTTATTTCTGAAGGTGTATAACAATTACCAAGGAGCAACCTTTCAAGTGAAGGGGCATCTTCGATGATGAGCTGCTGTCCTTCAAAACAAATTCCAATGCTTTTATGGTGAGGCGACTTTATTTGGAGACAACTGATACCGATTTCTATTCCCAAAACAATCAACAAGCACTCCAGGGCGGGGCAACTGGAGTGGATGATGCTGTGCAGTGAGGCCTCCGACAGATAAACCACCACAAGCGAAAGTTTTTTTAGTAGTGGGAGTCAAAGCATTTGTACCAGATCATCTGGTAGATGGCACCGGGCGAAGGTGGCGGTGTGAAGAGAGGAGGAAAACCGCGAGATGGACAACGGTGGTGTGGGCACGAATTCTTGGTATGTTCATGGTACAAAACTTTCGTGGTAATGGTAGAACTCAAACTGCTGGAGTTTTCCGAATTCAGGGGATGTCAGCCAAGCGTCCACATTGTCGGGTATGGACAGCAGGTAGCTTGTCGGGATGCAGAGGCATTGAACGGGGCCCTGTTGGTGAGAAGAGATGATGGCTCTGATGAGATCAAATTCAGGAAGGACAGATATCTAACGACAGTCCAAATGGAGGGGCGCGATGCGCCATAGAGGGCGCCACCGACTTGAGAGGACTTGTGTGCGACAGCAATCCTTGGTGGGGAGAAGCGAGATGATCTCCTCAAGGATGACGTCCGGGAGATCACTGATGCGGTCCACCGGATATTCTACCGGTTCCTCAGATCCGGGTGGGGGGGGGGCTCGTCGCTTCTCCCCGCGCTACCCGGTGCAGGATCTACAACCGGCATCACCGCTGGCAGGAGCTTCATCTTGTTGGCGTTGGGGCCAGCCGACTCCATTTCCTTGTGGGCGTCGCGCCGAGCTCACGGGTTTGAGCAGAGTAGCCAGAGACGAGCCTAGTGGCAGCGCGCATGGGGAAGGAGGAGGGCTGGGGATTTCTGTAGGAGCGGAAGAAGAGGAGCAGGCATTTTCTGTATGAGTGAGGAAGAAGGTGAGCGGGGTTTTCTGGACTAGTGAGGAAGATTGGGGAGAGGGGGGAATTGGGTGGGGAGACGGAAGTGGGAGAGCGAGATGTTCGTGTTTATAAGGCCCGCTGCACTAACTACTCGCTTTTTCCCAAGAACCACTCTCTTCTTTTGCGTTGCTGCATGACTGGCCATGCATGCAGGATGCATGTGCCCGCCGGCCACTGCATGCGCCTGGTTTGTTACTAGGCCTATTTAATAGGGTGGTTATGGAGTAAATTAAGGATATTTATTTTCTCTGTGTGCATCCACCAAATTAGAGGATGCGGTACTGGATGCGGACACTCACATTAAACTAACATTCAGAAGAACAAAAGTTCAGCATGTCTATGCATCTCAATGATTCACCATACTATAACCAATATACAAAATTGTGAGAAGGTGTGGAAATAAAGAAAATCGGTCGATGCTTCTCTGAGCAAAGGGCCTCCCTGCGCACACATCAATTTCCTGGGCATGCTTGTTTCTTCTCAATGTTGAGAGCACTTTGAGCATGTTGGCAACTCCACAGCTAGCTAGCTGCCTCATATTGCAATTGATGCTGACACATTTGCAGCAAACACATGATGCAATTGAGATGACTCAACATGGGTCCATATTGTGTAGTTCCCCTGATATCATATTCATTGTCCTGAATCTGCAAAGATATGGAAAAAGTAGCTATACTTAAACGGTGTTGCAAAACAGTAGCACATATCGATAGCTCGGCATGACAAAACACGATCATCTGGACGAAGGGGATACTGACCTGCCTGAGGAAGATTACATATAATTTCATAAGTCCTTGGTTGATTTCCTCCTCCACACATGACATGATCGTTCCGCACTGCATCCAAGAAGTCAAAGTACGAATAAGCTAATTTCATCTTGCGGTGGTCATTGTACTTAGTTACGAATGTAGGAATACCTGGAGCACCATGAGGTTAGCTGATAGCAGGTAGATGCAGCCATATAAATTTTGTGCGGTGCTACCAAAATTGAGGTTTGTATCCCTTCCCGTTATGAGAATTCTTCTTGAAGTTGGTAGAATGTGACGGCTTGTTCTTTGCATCAAACTTGCCTTTCCCCTGAGATTTGTTCTTGTTTTTTTGGGGCTGGTTGGGCTGGAAGTTCTTCTCGTGTACCATGTGGGCACTAGAAGCTCCCTCGGCGACCCGAGCACGTGTGTCTCTTGCTCTCGCCTTCTCCTCAAAATCAAGAGTGCTAATGAGATCCAAAATAGAAAACTCATGTCTCTTGTTTTTCAGAGAAGTAGCAAAATCGTTCCACGAAGGTGGAAGCTTGGCAATGATGGTCCCAGCAACAAATTTGTCCGGCAACACACACTTAAAGTACTCAAGTTCCTTAGAGAGTGACTGTATATCATGAGTCTGCTGAACAACAGAGCGCTCATCAGTCATCTTGTATTCACAGAATTGCTCCATGACGTACAACTCGTTGCCAGCGCCCGAGGGCCCAAACGTGGCCTCGAGCGCATCCCACATGTCTTTGCCACTGTCAAACAACATATACGAATCCACAATGGAATCGTCAAGAACACTCAGCAGGGCGGCTTTGAAGAGGGTAGCCATGTTCTGAAAAGCTTCCTGCTGTGTAGGATTAAGATCGCCCTCAGGCTTACCCTTAGTGACATCATAGCAGTACATGATCTGAAACCAATATGCTGCTCTTGTGCGCCACCTTTTATATTGCACCCCCTTAAAAGTAGGCAGCTTCAAAAGCGCAGCAAAACCACTCAGAGTAAATTTCCTGTGATCAGGTTTTTGGATTGGATTGTTGAATATATGAGCAATTTAGTATGAGATTTAATCCGAATCAGCAGTAAATAGATCATGACAACAATTGCAAACATCAAAGTAATGATGCGGACTAAACCAGGAGGACAGAATCACATGATGTACAGTGGGAGCAGAACCGATGTGGTTGATGTTGTCACTCATGTTGTTGATGAAGAGGTTACCGAGGTTGGGGAAGAAGGCTGTCGTTGAGGAAGTCATCGCTGGCAGCAGTCACAGGAGTGTGCTCCCCAAAAACCTGATCGCTCCTCTCCCGTACAGGATCACGAATGGCGGGGTTCGGAGGACTGCTGTCCCTTCTCGCGGTGCATGCCGGAAGGAGGGCTGGAGAAGAATTGCGTGGCGGCGCTAAGAACTGGAACGGTGCGAAACCATATGATACAGCGGCGGCTAGGGTAGAGCATGTCAGGTTGGAGTATAATAGTAGGCCTTTGGCCCCCAAACCCCACGCCGAAGTCAATAATAGCTCAAAAAAAGTCAATAATAGCCCCACCAAGGTTTGTCTCAAAAAATGGAGTAATTAAGGCGTCCATTAGTCCCTTTAGTATAAATACAATATCATTAATAATGGCCCCACCTTTTGTCTCACAAATTAGAGTATGTTGGAGTACAACCGGCTACACGTTTACAATCCGCTTCTCTTCTCTCTACTCTTCTCTCTCCTTCAACTAATCACAAATACTATATTTAAATCCTTATAGCCTGCTTATGTCATCTAATTATAGCACTTGCTCTAAAAGTTACTATCCACTGTGTAGTCTGAAATGCCGGGCGTGCAGCGGGCGGTGCCCTCGGTCGGCGCGCCGCTTCAACGGCGGAAGCAGTGAGAGGTCACGTCTTCCTGACTTGCCATCAATGTGGAGCGGCGGGCTCAGCTGGCGCTGGGAGGGAAGCGCGCGCGGGAGGGGGAGGGGTTTTTGTTGGGGAAAGAAGGTGAGAAGCCAACTTGGGATCGGTACGGACGGGGAAATATCATGTGCTCCCATACTCTGTATATGACACTAGTCTATGTTACTACTCCCTCCTTTCCGGTTTATAGAGATGTTTAGAGTAATATAGTAATATGTTACAGTACAAGTTACTCCCCACTATGACCAGCCTTGGCCTCTCCCAGTGCTCCACCATGTATAGCTGCTAAGCCTGCCACGTAGGCATAAAATATGATGTGGCACCAATAAACTAAGCACCTATGCATTGAACACTTGAGTTACTAAGCCATTTAATGCACTTAGCACCTCATCTAAAGAGCATTAATAGTATAGCTAGCTGCTGGCTATAAGCCTGCAGCCCATCTTATAGTCAACATGTACAAAGTGCCTAGGAGCACGTGCTAGAGCTGATCTTCACGAAGAGCCCGCTTACCTTCTCTCTCCTCTTCTCTTTCCTCCAACTGAGCAGATATATACTATTGTTTATTCCTTATAGCCCGCTGACTCAGCTCTATTGTACTTGTTGTAAGCACATCTAAGCACTTGCTAGCACCCCCTTGACTGTGGACCTTGACGGTGTACGTCACCTTGTGTCTCATAATTTTCCTCGTCATCATCTGAGTCCTAGAAGATCTCACCCACATCATCATTAGCATGCAGCCGCCTTGATAGACAACATGCGCAGAAGGAGTAGAAGTGACTGGGGACACACCACCACCACGTCGTGGGCACTCCTATGTCCTCGTATGCGTGCAGCATGCGTGTTTTTCCATCGGTGCTAGCTCTAAGGCCGAGGTTGCGGTCGTCTTCGTCTCCGACTAGTACTTGAGCAATGACGGTAAAGAGGTGCCGCAAGAGATGCATATGCGCCATTGCGTGCGAGCTTCGCCGTAGCATGATGAATCAGACGTCGTCGTGGATGGCGCACGCCTCCATGCAGCCGAGTGTGTGCGCATGCATGTGTTATTCACGTGCATTCTACGGCCGAGCGTGTGTGCATGCACGTCTTGTGTATGTGCGTTGTGTGCTCCATGTTGTGCGCGTATGTGCATGAGTTGGATCGGATGGAGTTGGTGCGTTGGCTTGTGTACATATTTTAGAGTGTAGATTCACACATTTTGTTTCGTATGTAGTCCCTTATTGAAATATCTAAAAAGACTTATATTTGGGAACGGAGGGAGTATAAAACATCTTCAACTTAGCATCCTGATGTACCGTTTCTAGTGGTTAGCGAAAAGTTCACGTTCTTTTAGTTGTTTATAGGTGGGCAGGCGGCAAAAAATAGGGGAAAACGCACAAGGTTCTTTGCAGACGCTCCACCACGAGGTTCCTTGCTCCTCCTCGGTCGTCGGGAATCTATGGTCTTCAACTCTTTTCTTTTACGTGAGCTTTGCTCATCATTTTCCCAACATGTGAGACATCTAGCATCAAGGTGCATGTGTCATGCAAGAAAATGGAGATAATCAGATAAGCAGTGCATAAGTGAGTCGTGCAGAGGGGGGGGAAGCGGGGGAAAACCCTTTTCAGTAAGTGAGGCGTGCACTTCGATGGCACCTACGCAATATTTTATCTCCTCGATGGCACGTGAATGGCACATGAATAGTGCACGTACTCAATGACGGAGCACGGGGTGGTAGCAATGACATGGTCAGCCCTTTTTTGGAGAGAGTATGTACTACTAGTAAATAACTTCGATGTGTCCCATCAACTCGCAGAACAACGAGAAGCTTGATTACGCCTTCTCCCTCGCCATCGTGTGCGCGGTGGCTCGCAGCACGAGGAGAAGCTTTTGCTTACAAGTGGTGGACGTGCAGCAGTTCATTTAGTGTCAGATTGCCAGAAGCACTACTGTAGAACCATCGACTTCCGGAAGAGGCGAAGAGCCAAGCGCAAGGTCACCTACTAACCTTAGGCTAGGCATAGTGGGAGTAACATAAGTAGAGGTACCTCCTTTTTATTATTCCAGAAACAACCACACGCGAATATCAAGGTCCTGGTTACGTAGAACAAATTTCCTCCAGTCCGTGCTCAGCCCTCCTCTATCTCTCTTCTCAGCCAGCCAGCGGACGCGCGGAGCCCATCGTCTGTTTGCTCACATGCGGCCCCACATGTCAGTGAAAACGCAAGAGAACCCATTGAACCTGCACATCTTTCACCTCGACGTGCTGGTGATGAAAAACAAATCCAAGAAAGATCTTCGGTGGCCGCTTTTGGAGTAACTCAAGAGTAGTAAGATTCTATTTACAGTTTAATCCAAGATGCACACATCTCGTGGCTTCAACTTATCAACTACCACTCTATTTTCTTTCATGACACGACCTGGATGCTGGATGTCCCACGTGTCGGCAAAAGGAGGAAGAACCCGACCAAATATTCGGTTGTGCTCTCGGATTAGACTAGTTGTGCTAACTTAAAAATTTTATTGTGTACTCCCTCCGTTCCAAAATACTTGACTTCCATTTGTCCAAAAATGGATGTGCGTATATAATAAAACATGTCTAGATACATATATATTTTGACAAATACTACCTCCGTCCGGGTTTATTGGTCCCCATTATATTTCGTGCCAAATTTTGACCATAGATTAAACTAACAAAATGTTTACGCATGTCACCAAACATTATATTTTTGAAAACTATGTTCAAATACGAATCCAATGAGATAATTTTTCTTGACAAGCATTAACATTTTGTTAGTTAAATCTTTAGTCAAAATTTGGCACAAACTACAAAGGGGACCTATAAACCAGGATGGAGGTAGTAGAACGGAGGGAGTAGAATGGATGCAAGTTTTTTTATTGGGAAGAAGAGTACATACATATATTGATAGAGCGTTGGAGTTGGCCTTACAAGTTGGACCGCTGTTGAGGAAACCGACTATCGGGAAACCCCCACCTCGCCCGCCGCACGATGGCTGAGTTAGAGAAACGATGAGGTTGAAGAAATTTCTCTAGCACGGACTCCAAGAAATATGGTGTCAGATGGAAGTCGTGCTGGCGGCGTGTGTCGTACTCCTGGACGTGAATGCTTGTTCTGGCCCATGCCACCCTACTACTCCTACTACTTACTATATAGTACTAGTATCGACGATTCGAGGTGCTGGTTATGAAGTACAATATGGCTATAGTAAAAACACCCGCACAACGCGCGAAGCATGTGAAGCTAGTACAAATAGTGTACTACTATTGTTGATTGGCCTCATCCGATAACCTATTGCAATGCATGTACAATTATGTATTCAGGATGGATACTAGTGTGCTAGCGCCAACACCTTCTCCCTGGTACACTAGTATCCATCCCGATTTGGAAAGGCGAAGAGTCGGTGGACGGTTGCTAGTTTGCCACGGTTCACGAAGGGGCGCCCTGGCCTACACATCGGTTCGGAAATACTCCTACTATTCGCCGTCGTCTCACTGATATGTTGGAACGGGACCACATGTCAATGAAACATGGTGTGTAATTTCTCATGCAAAATGCGATCTGGCCGCGTTGGCCCGAGGTGCCGCATTAGTTTTTTTTTGAAAGTTTGCCGCATTAGTTATCGACCTTTATCTTTTTTAATATGCAATCTGAATGGATAGCTCCTGTGGTCATCACACGTTAGCGGACATAGTGATAGTTGATTCGCCCAAGCAACTTATTACTATGGGAATATGGGAGTACCAGCGGATTCAAGGAACAGAGAAATGATGGTTGCTTCGTCCGAGCAACTTACTATGGCGAAGGTGGGGCTATGTGATTTGACTGCTCACTAGTCATTACTACTACGGCGCAACGACCGGGGTGAATCTTTCCCTGAAGTTGTGTTGTGCACTCAATATTGCTGCATGGAAGGTGGAGCCGGATGAAGGATGTCCAACATGTCCGCGAAACAAAGTTGAATAGTTTCTGGCATTGCTATCAATCCTTCAGGATTTGTTTATATGTACACATAATTTTGATGAAATTGTACTGTGATGCTACGAAGGTTTCAACTCTGGTTCCCGCAGGAAAAAAAGGTTTCAACTTAGGATTCATGTGTCTTGCCTCGAGATTATCTCGTTACAACATTCCATCAAATACAAATGAAACTACCATGGCTAATGCATCTCAATGGTTCGCAGATCAGCGCCAATATTCACATCACAACTGAAGACAAAGTTGTGAGAAGGTGTACAAATAAAGAAAAAAATATAATTGATCGATGTTGTTCGTAGGCATGGCTCCATTTCCTTGGCACAGTGTTCATTGCTTGGCAGCTAGTTTCACCCAGCTCTGTAGCCAAAAAAGAGGTGTATAAAGGACACCACAATCCGATCATTTTGTGTAGCTCCACTAAAATTGGGCGGACCATCCCTGTTTGCAAAGATATCCAGTCAGTGTGATTACAATAATAGTGGAACTAGATGATGAAACATAACACACATAAATAGAAGCCGATCACCTCTACGATCTCTCTTTAGGACTAACTTCTTGTTGGAGAAGATTAGGCACGGAGTTGGATGAGGAGGATAGCAAAACCAATCCCCCTTTCTGCAGTCCCACATAAATGTAAAAACGTTGCCCGTGTGACATTTTGGCGGAACTGCACAAAACACTCTTCAGAAAAGTGATTTGTAGAGTTCACCAAAAGGTCGCAATAGCAACGAGGTGAAAATGGATAGCCCTGTTTGCAAAAGGAGGTCGAAAGGAAACAATTACTGCCCAATAACACGAGTTGAAGACACATACGCCGACAAAAAAGAAGCATGTTCCATGTAAAAAGGGAAAGATAGCAGATGGTGGTTTATCAAAAATGGTTTGAGGACGAGATTGCAAGATGGAAAGTACGCCGGTTGAGATACGATTTAAGCAAACAACTAAAGAAGATCCACATGCAGCAACGTGGGAAAATGGGCAGTGGAGCAAGGCCGGAGGAACCTGTACCTGAGGGTCGTCAGGATGTTACTAGGAGGGCACCGGCGGCCGGGATCTACCCATACTATGGCAGCGAGCAAGTGGCGAAGGCCCTACCGCTCCGGAGCTTGGTCAGAGAGAACGACGGGTACCGCATATCGGGACAAGCTGCCTCAACGCCGTCGAATGGAGAGACGATGCACATCCTCCCTTTCCGCCGGCGGACGGGATGCGGCCGGATCACTGACCAACGCTGAGAGAGAGAGGCCACGGTGGCCTTGTGTGAGATTGTGTGACGAGACTCACGAGAGACAAGCCCATTTTTCCATTTTCCCCATGGCAATCGTTCTATATTCTAGGCGTGGTAACCGACCCTCCTTCGAGTAAACAAACGCTACACGCGTCAAATTATCACGTGGGCTCCCTTTTCATACAGAAACGAACTCCACCGTGTACCCGCATGGGTGTGGCCGGGAACGAGATGTGAGTACGTGCGTCCTGCGTGCACTTCTTCTTTAGGTGCAGGTACGTACATGGGTGGGTGTGAGAGAGATGGTTTGTGCGAAACAGAGGCAATGTGTTGATGATATCTCAATCAGAAAAATGTAACATATGCAATGTGTGTGAAACGGAGTCATGGACGTGAGGTATCGATAGAATTGAAAACAGGGATGAAGTGTGTGGTTGCGCGATCGAAAAAGAGTGCCATCGAATTTGTGTTTGCCCATGTCAAAGATACAGGGCGGTTGGCCTACTGGAATTTGAGAGGGCAGAGGTGCAGTTCTTCTACGTGGCATGGAAACCTACCTACAATGTTTGACTATCGGTGTGTGTGTGGGGGGGGAGGGGTAGAGACCGGTCGACTATTATATGTGTGGGGAAGGAGAGACCTATCTATGTATTGGGGGAGATCGATCGACATCCATGGATATGTGTAGCAGAGGAATAAGGTTGGGAAAAAGACAAAGGTAGAGTGTCGGAGGGTTGCTGGTGGAGTGTCGTCTCACAAATGGTGGGAGAGGCTTGCTAGACAAACGGAGAGTATGAGTGCAATATCAATAAGAGAGGGCGGGGGATGTCTGTCTGTCTATGCACGTGCGTGTGAGAGACGGGTTGGGAGGTATTCATGGATGATGAGGGGACAAGATATGGTTGTGGTAAGCATGCGTAACTACATAGGAAGATCAACCGTCATGTGTCCGAGAAAAGGAGAGGCAGACAGGGGGAGAGGGTGTGGCTAGGAGGTGGTGCGAGAGGCCTACCATGTCGAGGGGGGAGGAGTGTGCGAGCATGTGATTAGTGAAAAGAGGGGCGGGAGTGTGCACCTGCATGGAATCGCATTGGACATATGGGGGCATGGACGGTGAGAAGAGCAGAGGGGAAGTATATATGTGTTTGTTGTAGGCACACTTGGCTAGAGAGGTATATCGACCGGTGTGTGCCAAAAAGAAGGAGCCGGGGGCCTACACATACCGCTGGTGGACGACCTAAAGAGAAATAATGAACGTGCGCGATGGAGGGGACGCTAAGGGTGTGTGAGGGGGGCGGGCGTGTCCATGCACGATAGAAAGTTAGCTCTATCTAGCTACAAATAGAAGAGGATTTTGAAGGTGTAAAAGACGAACAAATATCATAATTCATTATAAAAAGTTGGATACGAATACTTGAAGAAGATATCATAATGTAGAACATTGATTATAATTTGGGCTAATGTGTGGCTTTTGCAACTCAGGTCTAAATACTTGTCATAATGTAGGGGGCGGGGCACTATACTTTGTGTGATAAACACAGTGTACGTAGTAACATGGTTTAGATTATGAATATATAGTTAGTACATCAAATGTACTATTATTTGGAATCCACATCAAGTGTATTCAAAAAATAGAATTCAAGTTCATGTAGTACACATAGTTCATATCTATCTCTATAGTAATCACGTGGTGTGTTATTAAGGTAATACACGAATGATGGTTGAAGTTGGCAACAATCATGATTGTAGATTCTTATTGAAATAGAGAAACAAATTCAAATTTAGTTCGAATTGCAGCGGTAGTATAGAAATTTGGAATGCACTAAAATGTTGGTATGAGCAGGTTACATGCATTATACAGCAAGCGAAAAAAATTAATCGGACATAACATGGATTCATATCTTCCATCTATATAGGGCGTAATGAGATTTTTAAGACCGCCTTTGACTATTGACAAGATTAATAGTACATGACATGCACAATGTGAAAATTATATCATTATAAGAACCTTTCACAAACGAAGTTAACGGTGTGCCTTGTGTAAGTTGCATGTCATGTATCATTGCTCTAATATTTGGTCAAAGTTAGCATCGAAAAACGCATTAGGACCTATATAGATGGAAGGAGGGAGTAGCTTTGAATAGCATTTGTATAGTAAAATGGGGCAAGACTCTCTCTTTGTGTGGTGTGAATAGTTTTATTTTTTTCGTTTTCTTTTTGGTTGAGGGAAGTGCGAATTGATTTGGTACGTACAAGTACAACATTACTACACATTAAGCTTGTCCCTAAAATTCAACCCGCGTCTTGTTATATCCCGAAAATTCTGATATCGTGCTCCCAAAACTGGCGCCTTCACAACCCGTGCCTTGCTATCCCGAAATTACAACGCGCGCGAAAACTCCCTCCAGCTGCCAAATCTCGAGCGCGAAATCCCCCTTCTAACCCTGGGCCAAAAGGGCCGCTAGTTCAAATCGGTGGGGGGTACTTTTGTAACGCACCCTACATTTTGGACAAGCGCGTCCCTAAGTAATGCTTCACCCCCTCCCATCGCCCCGTTTTCACCATTCAAAATCCCAGGCCGCCATAACCTCTCCGCTCCATCCGCGAAACCCCACCCTCCTCCGTCCGCCATGTCACCGCTGCCAGCCGGAGCCTCTTCCCCGACGACGTCGTCCACCGCAATAGCTCGACGTCCCTCGTCCACGTCCCCAGATGATGATCCGTCGTCCATATCACCGTCCAGCCGGTTCAGCCGCCCCGTCCTCCACCTCCAAGGAGCTGCTCCGACGATCGCCTCGTCTATCGCGGCTGCTCCATCCCCACAGCGCCGCCTTAACCCGCTCCACCGGAACCGCATCATCCTTACCGACTCCTCGGACGAAGCCGAGGCCTACTCGGTGCCACCAAAGAGGTTGTACACTCATCGCATCACACCTTCTCCTTAACTCGACCTCCCGGCGCCGATGGTGCTCCATCCCGCACCCCCATGGAGCGGCTGCGTTGAAGCCGGCGCCACGGGCGACATCTCCATGGCGGCTCTCCCCCAGTGCGAGGCCCCTTCGGCGGCGGCGTCCATACAAGCCGGATCTACTGCTGTGGCTCCGGCTCTCGCTCGCTCGCTCGCGCCGCCGCCGCTGCTGCTCCGGCTCTCGCTCGACCGCTCGCTCGCCCAGCTGCTGCTGCTGCTCTCCCCCTCGCTCGTGCTGCTGCTGGGCTCCAATTAAGCCACACTTCAGTCAACTGAATCGACTTTTGGGTCAGTCGATTTTTAGGCGTTGGGGGCGGGGGGGGGGGGGGGCTCGCCGGAGTTAAGGAAGAACCACCCGCAGCGGGGACGGGGGCTCGCCGGAGAGGTACCCCACTATCTATCTTAGGGTTCAGGGTAGGGGGCGGGGGGCCTAGAGGGCTGGCCGGGGTGGCGGTGGTGAGTTGTTTCGGGGTAGTGAGGTGACACTGGGCCCGCGGTTCGGCCGGTGGTGGCTAGAGGCTCAGGGGGGTGCAGGTTGAAGATGAACTGCAGGCCCTGCCTAAACTACATGTCAAGTGCCTCTCTGCTAGCTTTGCGTTTAGTTTCGACAGTAGCATTCAGATTCCACAGTAAATTTCAGTTTCTACAGTTAAGTTCAGAGTCAACAGTTTTTACCTCATCTGTTGTAGTCAGGTGGTTTTTGGTGATCTTAATTTTACATCCATTTTACATCATCTATTGGAGATGCTATTAGAATCCCACTTGAGATTGATGATGTCTGTCTTGTGCTGCTTCAGCCTTGACGTCTTACGGCTCACCGGAGCTGCTCCAACGACAGAACGATCCATCAAAACAGAGCAGTGCCCTGGACGCTATCTACAGATTCCTCAGATCTTCCTCCGCACCTCCGACAGCCACCTCTGCCTCAACTGCTTCAGGGACCAACCTGATGATGCTGAAGTCGACACGGCTACGACAAAGAGGTTGTACACTTGTTGCATCACTTATTACTATACATTCACGTCGATCCATTAGGGCTATTTTGGTTCAACCGAAAAACATAGCAATAGGGAGTGTTCCAATGGCACTCTACTATTCAATTATTCATGCACTTTGTTGAAAGTAATGAAGAAAAACATCAACTTGGACCTACTTTTCAAAATCCTATGCATGAAAACAAGACCAAGTGCATTAGTGCCAGAATAACATTCTAACTGTACACGCTTTCATATGGTTTCTCTTTATTTTGGCCATGTTTCTTTGCATTCCTCTGCTCTTCCAATTCCTGTAAACCAAACACCCAAGTTGACAGAAATCCTGTGTTTACAAATGCTCTATTTACCATGTGCATTATCCTATCCTATTCCGGTGTTTTTCCTTTCCCTGCGTTTTAAGAATCATGCAAGCCAAATGAGCCCTTACAGAATTACTTCAGTTACAGGTACGTCTCGAAGGGAACTTTGTGTGGTTTGTCCTGCTCCTGCCGCAAAGTCGTCCACCTCACCTGAGCTGTTCCATCGACAGAAGCATCCACCAAACCAGACATCACGACTCCTGACCGTCTTTCGCCGCCTCAGATCTCCTTCCCTGCCGCCGGCACCCACCCCAACGGCATCACCATCATCGACTCAGCAGATGAATCTGAGGAGTACACGGGTCCACAAGAGAGATCACACTCTTTTGTTTCTGCTTATGTTATGCATTGCTTAAACTTACCTGCTACTTTATTGTCCTGTTCAGCTCTTGGGCTCCCAACTCAGGTCCAAATTAATGTTCAAACTTGAGTTCTAAATTATTTGTGGTACACATATCGAGGCAGAAATGAATAGTATGTCTGTCTAATATCTGGTTCACCTAGGGTATGCCAATGTTGTTCATCTTGGGTGGGAAACAAATAGTAAAGCAATCATCATCTGTCTTTTTATTAATTTAAAGCAATCATCAGCCTGCTATCATTATTTTTGGATCCATCCACTGGTTGTTACCATCACTCTAAATTTCTGCATGCTCTCCTTACATAATCTCACCATATTTTTTCGTATGCATGTCAGATATTGTACACAGTCATGCTGAACATGTAGAGAAAAAGGGAAGAGTTTTCCGCGGCAATAAAATGTCATGCAGACATCGCTCCATGGTGGGTTCAATGGCAAACCCTCCCCACTCCTCTCCAGATTGTAATCCAGAGGAAGATATTTGTTCTGACGTGGATTCAGACGCCGCTGACCACGCCTATTTACCCCCCAAGGTGTTTGCTCTACCTTGGCATGATGATGTTAGTCATATCATGCATATGTTGCCTTGCAGTGCCTACTTTTGACATCATATATGTCATCTGCTTACTTTATACATGTTCTACAATGCCACTTGTTTAGTTTCTATATCATATATGGGAATTATGCAGTCTCATGTCTTTTAGCTAGCCATGATATATGTGAAATGTGCAATGCCATCCTGTTTAACCATGCATCATATATTTGAATGAATATCTTGCCCATCCTTTTCTTCATTACATTTCCATTTGTCGACAATGTTTGTACATTAAACTACTATTCCTGTGAATCAGCCATTCGGGTGGGAGATGAAAAAATTTGGAGTGAAAATAAGGCCTTCAGAGCAGACAGTGCTACCTGTCGAAGCAGATCTCTTGTTGGGTCCCGATAGCTCCTCAGAGATGGATTCAGAGACAGATGACCAGTCCTATTCCCCTACTGAGGTGTATGCTCTAACTTGGCACGGTTATACTGCTCATATCATGCATACAGTGTCTTGCATTGCATAGTTTAGACATCATATACACAATATTCAACACCATGTTCTTAGTTCAGAAATCATATCGAGTGCCCTCTGTTTAGCATATAAATCACATATGTGAATTAAATGATGCGATCCTGATTACTTAGATAACATGTAGGTGAATTACGTCATGCGATCATGTTTAGTTATTCATCATATCTTTGAATTATGTTATGCTATGCTATCCTGTTTAGATAGACATCATATATGTGAAATTATGTCATGCTATCCATTTTAGTTAAACAATATACATGTCAACTATTTCATGCCCTCTTTTTTCCACACTATCTATTGCCTCTGTCTCTCATACAATGTCTGTACATTCAACTATGTTTCCTGTTTATCAGCCATTTGAATTGGAGCGGGTGATGCCAGTATCTAGTGGAATAAAAACACGGTCCTCAGATAAAATTGTGCTACCTCTTGGTGGAGATAGCACCCTGGTTGTACATGCACAAGAACCAGCCCTACCACACATAACCCAAACTCTCGCAGATTGTACCGCTACTGCGATGGACAGAGAAACAGCTTCACCCAATCTAACCCCAACCCCAGCTGATAGTAACCCAGTTCCTGTTGACACAGCACCATCTCCACCACAGAGCTCCAAAACAAGAGCAGTTAGTAAGGCAGCTCCAGTGCCCAAAGGGCCAGTACTATCACGGTGAACCCCAACTCCACCAGTTAGTACGCCTATTCCTGTGGAGGAAGCACAACCAACTAGTCGTAGTATAGCATCTATCGCATTTGATGTTGTTAAATCGTATGTGCGTATCTTCCCATCTTGGAAATATTATACTGAAGATGAAGGAAAAACCCAGTTGCAGGTGTTTGTCCAGGAGTTATGTGTAAGTAATGTTATTCATGGCAATTACTTTGCTTCGTCCCATACATCCTACCTCCATGATGGTTATAATACAACAATTTTTCCCATTTTTCTCTATAGAGAAGGACCGATTTGGAAACTCAGGATGAGGTAACCTGTGCAAATACCTCTACTATCTTCCAGAATGCTTGGTGGCAGTATCGGAATTACCTAAAGAAAACGTACTTCACCAGCAAAGAAACTCATCAAATTCCCTTACGTTCTCCTGAAACACATTTACTGGACGATCTCTAGGAACGCCTTGTTTTCTACTGGTCCCGAACCAAGAATGCGGTAAGGTCTATGAGCTCATTTTCTATTTTTAAGTATTATATTCTTGTGTCTTACTGTACTCTGTTCATGTAGAACAAGTGCCTAAACCTGAAGAACAACTGTTCTAATTTAAGATTCCATTGCTATCATAGTTCAAAAAAGCGCTAGGCATTAATTGTGCGTTTTGCCACCGCCTTGCACTTTACTGACCAAAGCGCATGCTTATGCGCAGTTATGCACAGATTAAGCGTAGTTATGCGCAATGTGTTTTGCCAACGCCTAGAGCCTAGGCGCGCTTAAGCGCTCGCTTAGGCGCGCCTTTTTAACTATGATTTCTTTGCTCTTGTATCACTGTATTTACTGATACAAACTTATTTTAAATTGAAGGATCCAATCGAAACTCCAATGGCACAGCAGGTATGTTCATGCATGTTTCTTTAACAGGTTTGCTCTTATCAATAGCTCTTTTGATTTCAAAATCAATTGTGTGTATAATTGACTTTCATATCATGCACATTACTAGCATCACAACAGAGCCAATAGTGTTGTTGTACATGTAGACCCGTGGTACCCATCTGATATCTTGTTGTGCCGTGTAGTTTCCCATGCTTTGTATTCTTTCACTGCTTCTTTGTCTTGAACTGATATGATTTGAACCATGTCTCTATTTTGATTTGGCAAGACAATGGAGTGAACATAGGACATAGATATATGTTTGTTTGATGCTTTTATTATGTACTAGTACTTGGCAGCAGCAAACTTGGTAGTTTAATCCTGTCCACCTTACTAATGTACTGGTTCACCGAAATGAGTTTCATATACGTGTACATGCTAAACTTGTTATGTGTCTGCTTGTTTCTTCTTTTAGAATGCTGACAGAATATTGGGGAAGAATGCCTTATTAAGCAATGGTAAAGGAAGTAATGCAGATATGGTTCAGGATAGTGACACATCCTTGTTGGTGCCCAACAAAGCTGATAAAACAGCTAAGGAAGACTATCTTGAAGACATCGAGACAACCCCAAAGTCCTGTCTTGGTTTAGTGTTCGAGTTACTGGCCACTACCGCTTGCACAAGTGATAACCCACAAGTATAGGGGATCGCGACAGTTTTCGATAAGTAAGAGTGTCGAACCCAATGAGGAGCTAAAGGTAGAATAAATATTCCCTCAAGTTCTATCGACCACCGATACAACTCTATGCACGCTTGACATTCGCTTTATCGGAAACAAGTATGAAACTAGAAGTACTTTGTAGGTGTTTTTGGATAAGCTTGCAAGAAAGTAAAGAGCACGTAAATAAATACTAGGGGCTGTTTAGATAAAGACACAACTAAAGTAAATATAGCAAGTGTGGAAAAGTGGTGGTAGGAGTTGTGGAATTGTCCCTAGGCAACTGACTATGTTACTAGACCGGTAATCACTATTGCAATTCTATTTGAGGGAGAGGCATAAGCTAAGATACTTTATCTACTTGGATCATATGAACTTATGGTTGGAACTCTAGCAAGCATCTGCAACTACGAAAGATTCATTAAGCTAAAACCCAACCATAGCATTAAAGTATGAAGTCCCCTTTATCCCATAGGCAAACAACCTACTTACTCGGGTCTGTGCTTCTGTCACTCACGCCACCCACCATAAGCAAATCATAAACATATTGCAAACCCTACAGCGGGAATCCCTCACGCTTGCGCGACATGGAGGGCACAATAGGACATCACCAATAATAAAATATGCAACTCAAACCAATCATAGCAATTCATCAATCACCGATAGGACAATGGAAATCTACTCAGACATCATAGGATCGTAACACATCATTGGATAATAATATGAAGAATAAAGCACCATGTTCAAGTAGAGGGTACAGCGGCATGCGGGAGAGTGGACCGCTGGATATAGAAGGGGGAAGGTGATGGAGATGTTGGTGAAGATGACGGTGGTATTGGTGAAGATCGCGGTGATGATGATGGCCCCCGGCAGCGCTCCGGCGCCACCGGAAGCAAGGGGGAGAGGGGCCCCCTTCTTCTTCTTCCTTGACCTCCTCCCTAGAGGGGAGAAGGGTTTCCCCTCTGGTCCTTGGCTTCCATGGCTTGGGAGGGGCGAGAGCCCCTCCGAGATTGGATCTTTCTCTCTGTTTCTGCGTTCCCTGCGTTGGCTGATTCTACCCCTTCACCGTTTCCTTTATATCTGGAGATCCATAACTCCGATTGGGGTGAATCTTTCGCTCAGATCTTTCTCATAAAATTAGCTTTCTTGCGCCAGAAGGAGAACGCCAACCGCCATGTGGGTGGACCACGAGGGTCAGGGGCGCGCTTGGGGGGTAGGGCGCGCCCCCATACCTCGTGCCCACCTCGGATACTGTTTCACATTGATTTTACTTCCCAAAAATCATAAACATTCCAAAAAAAATCTCTGTCCATTTTTTTCCGTTTGGACTCCGTTTTATATTGGGTTTCTGCGAAACAAAAAACATGCAACATACAGGAACTGGCACTGGGCACTGGATCAATATGTTAGTCCCAAAAATAATATAAAAAGTTGCCAAAAGTATATGAAAGTGAATAATATTGGCATGGAACAATAAAAAATTATAGATACGACGGAGACATATCAGCATCCCCAAGCTTAATTCGTGCTCGTCCTCGAGTAGGTAAATGATGGAAAAAAGATAATTTTTGATGTGGAATGCTACCTAGCATAATCTTGATCATATGTCTAATCATGGCATGAATATTAAGACATGAGTGATTCAAAGCAATAGTCTATCATTTGAAATAAAAAACGATAATACTTTAAGCGTACCAATAAAGCAGCCATGTCTTTTCAGAACAACAAGGCCAAAGCAAGCTTATCCCTACAAAATCATATAGGTTGGCCATGTTTCATTTTCGTCACACAAAATGCCCCCATCATGCACAACCCCGATGACGAGCCGAGCAATTGGTTCATACTTTTTAACGCGCTTCAGCTTTTTCAACCCTCACGCAATACATGAGCGCAAGCCATGGATATAGCACTATAGGTGGAATAGAATATAATGATGGAGGTTATGTGGAGAAGACAAAAAGGGAGAAAGTCTCACATCGACGCGGCTAATCAATGGGCTATGGAGATGCCATCAATTGATGTCAATGTGAGGAGTAGGGATTGCCATGCAACGGATGCACTAAGAGCTATAAGTGTATGAAAGCTCAACAAAAGAAACTAAGTGGGTGTGCATCCAACTTGCTTGCTCATGAAGACCTAGGGCATTTGAGGAAGCCCATCATTGCAATATACAAGCCAAGTTCTATAATGAAAATTCCCACTAGTATATGAAAGTGACAATGTAGGAGACAATCTATATGAAGAACATGGTGCTACTTTGAAGCACAAGATATGAGACTCACTACATGAAGAACATGGTGCTACTTCGAAGCACAAGTGTGAAAAAAGAGATAGTAACATTGCCCTTTTTTTGGTGGGCTTCTTTGGCCCCCTTTTTTATTTAGGCTTCTTTGGCCTTCCCCCTTTTTTTATGAGGCAATGCTCTATAATGATGATCATCACACTTTTATTTACTTACAACCCAAAATTACAACTCGATACTAGAACAAAGATATGACTCTATATGAATGCTTCTGGCGGTGTACCGGGATGTGCAATGATCTAGCGTAGAAATGACATCAAAAAACGGACAAGCCATGAAAACATCATGCTAGCTATCTTACGATCATGCAAAGCAATATGACAATGAATGCTCAAGTCATGTATATGATGATGATGGAAGTTGCATGGCAGTATATCTCGGAATGGCTATGAAAATGCCATATAGGTAGGTATGGTGGCTGTTTTGAGGAAGATATAATGAGGCTTATGTGTGATAGAGCATATTGTATCACGGGGTTTGGATGCACAGGCGAAGTTTGCACCGACTCTCGAGGTGAGAAAGGGCAATGCACGGTACCGAAGAGGCTAGCAATGATGGAAAGGTAAAAGTGCGTATAATCCATGGACTCACATTATTTATAAAGAACTCATATATTTATTGCAAAAGTTTACTTAGCCCTTGAAGCAAAGTACTACTACGCATGCTCCTAGGGGGATAGATTGGTAGGAAAAGACCATCGCTCGTCCCCGACTGCCACTCATAAGGAAGACAATCAAAGAAACACCCCGTGCTTCAAATTTGTCACACAACGGTTACCATACGTGCATGCTACGGGACTTGCAAACCTCGACACAAGTGTCTCTACAATCCACAACCACCCACTATCATGACTCTAATATCACCATCTTTATATCGCAAAACTATTGCAAGGAATCAAACATATCATATTCAGCGATCTACAAGTTTATGTAGGATTTTATGACTAACCATGTGAATGACAAATTCCTGTCATCTCTCTAAATAGGTATAAGTGAAGCAAGAGAGTTTAAATTCTTTCTACAAAAGATATGGCCACGCTCTAACAAATATAAGTGAAGCAAAAGAGCATTCTACAAATGGCGGTTGTCTATGTAAAGAGAAACAGGCAATCCAAACTTCAAATGATATAAGTGAAGCACATGAAGCATTCTATAATGCCATACTCAAAAGATATAAGTGAAGTGCAATGAGCATTCTATAAATCAACCAAGGACTATCTCATACCAGCATGGTGCATGAAAGAAAAGTGAAAACTAAATGCAAAAGACGCTCCAAGACTTGCACATAATGCATGAATGAAATGAATCTGAAAACATACCGATACTTGTTGAAGAAAGAGGGGATGCCTCCCCAACATTCCCCAGCTTAGACGCTTGAGTCTCCTTGAATATTTACTTGGGGTACCTCGGGCATCCCCAAGCTTGAGCTCTTGCCTCTCTTCCTTCTTCTCACATTGAAACATCCTCGATTAGACACTACATCCACACAAAATTTCAACAGAAAACTAGGTAAGATCCGTTAGTTTAATAAAGCAAATCACCACTCTAAGTACTGTTGCAAACCAATTCATATTTTGTTTTTTCATTGTGTCTACTGTAATATAACTTTTCCATGGCTTAATCCACTGATATAAATTGATAGATTGATCAAAGCAAGCAAACTATGCATCAAAAAACAGAACAGTCTGTAGCAATCTGAACATCCACCATACTTCTGGTTTCCCAAAAATTCTACCAAAATTAGGAAACATAAAAAAGTTGTACAGAAAGACAGTGCAAAAGGAATCAGAACCAATTGACGTTCCAGTTAAAAATGTAAAATCGTGCACTACAGCCAAAGTTTCTGTCCTGCACCGTACAAACCAACAAGCATTGTAAACATCCTAAAGGCAAACCTTGGCACATTATTTTTATAATACAATGGAATTGTACAAGGGTATAATTATTTTTGTTGAAAATTTTCTGTAATCAAGATTCACAAAGTTTCCGTGAGCATGAACAAAGTTCAAGGAGCTCTCCCATTTCAACAATGCTTGTCTTTCTCACTTTCACTTTCCCTTTTGAAAAGTTTTTAGGTTCCCCTCTTTATTATTTTGTTTGTAAACTATATGAAAACACTCAACAAAAATAAATGACTCTTAAATGACTCTCTAAAACTTCCGGGTTGTCTCCCTGGCACCGCTTTCTTTAAAGCCATAAAGCTAGGCATATAGTGCTCAAGTAATGGATCCACCCGGATCCCAATGTATATCAAAGCCAATTTTAATTAACAATGATTTGTAATTTAGTACTGAGCACAAAGTAACATATATTAAGCAACAACGAAGTCTAACTCTCTTCCTATGCATCGGCATGTCATAAAAGAACAATTCATGCACACCAAGTAAAGGCCAATGCAAAGTATAAACAGTTTCTTGCAATTCTACCATGTTGGAAACATAGAGAGGTGGAGACATAGTTCCTCTCTCATAATAGTTGCAAGTAGGAGCAGCAAGAAAATGCATATTATATTTATCAGAATCATCATGTGCAACGGTAAAAGGCAACCCATCAATATAATCCTTAATAAGTGAAAACTTCTCCGATATAGTATAATTTGGAGAATTCAAAAAGATAATAGGACTATCATGCGTGGGTGCAATAGCAACAATTTCATGTTTAACATAAGGAACTATAGCACGTTCATCTCTATAAGAATAATTCATATTCGCATCTTGGCCACAAGCATAGCAAGCATCATCAAAAAGGGATATTTCAAGAGAATCAACGGGACCATAACAATCATCATAGCAATCATCATGGCAATCATCATAGCAACCATCCTTCGGTAAGCATGAAGGGGAATTAAATAATGTATGAGTTGGAGGGTTACTCTCATCAGAAGGTGGGCACGGGTAGCTAATCCGCTCCTCCTCCTTTCGTTCTTCGCTCTCCTCATCATCTTTTTCATCCAATAAGCTCACAGTTTCATAAATTTCTTCTTCCATAGCTTCCTGCAAAATATTAGTCTCTTCTTGGACAGTGGAGGTTTTCTTAGTAAATGGTTTAACATAGGCATTAGAGGCATAATTATAATAACAATATTCAAGTATGGCAAAATTTTCAGATTTGTAAAGAGTAGCATCATACTTTGCAATCAACATAGCAATTTCAAAACCACCCTTAAAGGCAACAAATTCTTCAATTTGTTGAACATCATAGTAACTATAAACACCCTTAGCATAAGAAGATAAGATTCCATTATCAATAAACTCACATTGGTAGGGAAGGTGTTTTTTAGGGTTTTCAGAACAACAAGTAAAATCATATTCCCAACATAAATTCCAAGCATAGCATTGCAAACGTTGAATTTGACTCCATAATAGTTTCCCTTTTTTAGATATACGGTGTCGCACATAACAAGCATGCTCATCTAAATATTTGCCCTCAACTAAGCTAGTTGGGGTTTCAGCACGAGCACATAGGGGTCGAAGATGATCCAAGTAATAAGCTTCAGCAGTGTGATAGATTTTGAGTGGTTCTTCAACCATTGGTTCAGCAGGTACAACTAATTTTTTTGGTATTTTGCGTTTCCTACCCATGATAAAGATAGAAAACAACTAAGGACAGAAAATAAAATTTCTTAGTGATAAAGCAAACAAGCACACATGAGAATATTCACCCCACGCTATGACTCCCCGGCAACAGCGCCAGAAAAAGGTCTTGATAACCCAAAAGTATAGGGGATCGCTACAGTTTTCGATAAGTAAGAGTGTCGAACCCAATGAGGAGCTAAAGGTAGAATAAATATTCACTCAAGTTCTATCGATCACCGATACAACTCTACGCACGCTTGACGTTCGCTTTACCGGAAACAAGTATGAAACTAGAAGTACTTTGTAGGTGTTTTTGGATAAGCTTGCAAGAAAGTAAAGAGCACATAAATAAAGACTAGGGGATGTTTAGATAAAGACACAACTAAAGTAAATATAGCGAGTATGGAAAAGTGGTGGTAGGAGTTGTGAAATTGTCCCTAGGTAACTGACTATGTTACTAGACCGGTAATCACTATTGCAATTCTATTTGAGGGAGAGGCATAAGCTAACATACTTTCTCTACTTGGATCATATGCACTTATGATTGGAACTCTAGCAAGCATCCGCAACTACTAAAGATTCATTAGGGTAAAATCCAACCATAGCATTAAAGTATCAAGTCCCCTTTAGCCCATACGCAAACAACCTACTTACTCGGGTTTGTGCTTCTGTCACTCACGCCACTCACCATAAGCAAATCATAAACATATTGCAAACCCTACAGCAGGAATCCCTCACGCTTGCGCGACACGGAGGGCACAATAGGACAGCGCCAATAATAAAATATGCAACTCAAACCAATCATAGCAATTCATCAATCACCGATAGGACAATGGAAATCTACTCAGACATCATAGGATGGCAACACATCATTGGATAATAATATGAAGCATAAAGCACCATGTTCAAGTAGAGGGTACAACGGGATGCGGGAGAGTGGACCACTGGATATAGAAGGGGTAAGGTGATGGAGATGTTGGTGAAGATGACGGTGGTGTTGGTGAAGATCGCGGTGATGATGATGGCCCCCAGCAGCGCTCCGGCGCCACCGGAAGCAAGGGGGAAAGGGGGCCCCTTCTTGTTATTCTTCCTTGACCTCCTCCCTAGATGGGAGAAGGGTTTCCCCTCTAGTCCTTGGCTCCCATGGCTTGGGAGGGGCGAGAGCCCTTCCGAGATTAGATCTATCTCTCTGTTTCTGCGTTCGCTGCGTTGCCTGATTCTACCCCTTCACCGTTTCCTTTATATCCGGAGATCCGTAACTCCGATTGGGGTGAATCTTTCGCCCAGATCTTTCTCATAAAATTAGCTTTCTTGCGCCAGAAGGAGAGTGTGAAACGCCTTACGGGTGGACCATGAGGGTCAGGGGCGCGCCTGGGGGGGGGGGGGGGGGTAGGGCGCGCCCCCTACCTCGTGCGCACCTCGGATACCGTTTCGCGTTGATTTTACTTCCCAAAAATCATAAATATTCCAAAAAAATCTCCATCCGTTTTTTTTCTTTTGGACTCCATTTGATATTGGGTTTTTGCGAAACAAAAAAATGCAACAGACAGGAACTGGCACTGGGCACTGGATCAATATGTTAGTCCCAAAAATAATATAAAAAGCTGCCAAAAAGTATATGAAAGTGAATAATATTGGCATGGAACAATCACAAATTATAGATACGACAGAGACATATCAACAAGATATTCAAACTCACTATCTGAATCAGTTCGGTTTCTTGAGTCTCAACTACAAGCTGAAAGACATCGATCAGTTGTGCTGCGACAAGAAGCGGAAGGACTGCGGAAGTCCCTGGAGCATTCAGATGCATACTTTCTGGTGCAATAGCAAGCGTTGGAGGATTTTAGCGCCAAACAGGACAAAGCTAATCAGCTTGCTAAGCTTATTACCAGCATGGTGGATACCGAGGATAATGTTTCTTGAGCTCTTCTGAAGTTGTTTCAGTTATGCTCTTGTGTTGCTACCGCGTTTATTTGCACTGGTGGCCAATTTTGACGGCCAGTGTATGTAATATGCTGCTTTGTTCCCTATATTTGCACTGGTGGCGACCTTTGATGCCCAGTGGATGTAATATGTGTAATAGCAGTAATAGGCTAGCCTTAATTGCTTGCTTATTTATTTCCTTATTGTCTTGTTTAGTTGTTTGCTTGTAGTCACTACAGTTCTTTTTCTGTGTTTTTCTAGTGGCCACAATAGCCTATTTTTGGTAACTAGGCCAAAATAATCATGGCAACGCACGGACTGTTGTAACCATGGGCCTATTGCAGGCCGTATGATCCATGGGCCTTCGTTCGGCCGTAGGACCATTGGTCTTCTATACGGGCCGTAGGATCCATGGGCCTTCTATACGGGCCTTAGGGATCAATGGGCCTTCTACGGGCCGTAGGGTCCATGGGCCTTCTACGGGCCATACGATACATGCGCCTTCTATGGGCCGTACTATCCATGGGCCTCATACGGGCCGTAGGATCCATGGGCCTTCTACGGGGCGTATCATCATTTCGCCAATCATGGGCCATACTATTCGTGGACCATAACGGTCCGTTAATAGGACGTATTTGATAACTCTATGAAAAAAGCCCAACGGGTTTTTTTACATGAAAACGGCCCAACGTCTTAACGGTCGGCAAACGGGCCGACTGTAACGACGGGCTGAATTTGGCCCACAAGCAGAAAATGACATTAACGAGCCGTATGTAACCGAATGCTGCAAGTGAGCCCAAGAATCAATGGGCCCTGAGAAGGCCGAAAGATAACTTGGGCTGGAAACGGCCCAATGGAATAACGGTCCATTAACGGGTATAAAGTGATGCACTGTTCATTACGGGCCAGTTTCACCACGGGCCGTTAATGGGCCAAGAGTTACAAAGGTCCTCATTTGGGCCGAAAGAAGTCATGGGCCACACATGGGCCGAAAGTTAAAACGGGCTGAATCATATTGGACGGCCCAGATGACTCTACTGGGCCTAATTCGGATAGGCCGTAACGGGCCCTGGGTTAGCGAGCTGTAAATGGGTTATATGCGAACAGGCCGTTAACATGCTTTCCGTGGCCTGGCCCACCACCTTTTGACCAAGTCAAACGGACCGGCCTTTTCACAGGAATGGGCCTCTGTTGGGCCGTGACACGTGTCGTTGTATCATAGGTGCCTTCGGTCAAATGAGCGGATGACATCTGTCCCAATGGTGAGCCGACACGTGTTTCCTCCAGCCAATGATGATTTTACACATGGAAAATCCCCATTGGTCGGGGCTGTTAACGGGTTATCGGATCAATACCCGACCCAATAGCTTAACGGTGTTCCGTTACGGTGGATGCCATGTTTCGGTCACCCTTGAGGAAAGCACTTCTGTGACGCGCGATTTATCGTCATGGAAGTGGACACTTCCGTCATGATAATTTTGGTAATGTCATGGAACACTTCTACGACAGCACATGTATGACTATCTTGATTTTGTCATAAATTTTTCATGGATGTAAATGCATGATAAAAAACGCAACCTACTGTGACAAACACGTATCATCACGGAAGTGTATTTTTTGTAGTGTCAGCATTCCTTCGTCCGTGCAATTATTGCAGAATACTAAGATCACGTCCTCGTCGCGGAAATCTTTATTCTTGTCTTTGACAAGGAGGAATCTGACCCAAAAGTGATGGACTGTTTCCTAAGACTGCTGTCGTACGTACATGAGGTCGCATATATCTGGAGGGCCGGAATTGCTTGATGAATATTTCTTGTGGTGGGTGGGTGGCTTTAAATCCGATCCCTGACCCAATTTTGAGTTGGAGTTTGAAGAACTTCCGAGCTTATTAGTTCGGCCTCTGGGATGTTAGATGACTTTACAGGCTCGACGCCTGATTCTAATTTCGGGGGACTGGGAGAGTCATCCCGCAGATGGGTATCCGTCTCTTCGAGCTCAGAAATCTGAACACAACTCGTCTTCAACATAGGGGAAGAGTTGTTGTTTTGCTCCTCTACGACCGCTATCTGATGAGTGATTGGCAGAGATTTGATTTCTCTTTGATCGGGTTTAAGCCCAATCCGATCATAGTCTGTATAGACCCCCATGGCGGCAATGCGATCCAGGAGTTCGTTTAAAGATGACAACTCTGCCGGATCCATCCGTTTGGAGTATTCGGAGTCAACACGGAGATGATTTTCGAAGACCTGAGAAGTCATCATGGGCTTGACAGCCGAGCGGGCAGTCATGGTAAAGACACCCAGTTGGAGGGTTTGGCCTGAGGCCAGGGCTCTTCCGAAGGTGATACTGTCCTTGATAACAAGGCGAGCCATCAATCTTGTGTTCGACGCACTACTAGGAAAAGGGCTATAGATGATATGGACACTAATGGTGCACCAGACATGTGGTGCGCCACTAGTATATACTAATGGCGCACCATGTTTGGTGCGCCATTAGTGTCCAAATACTAATGGCGCACCACATCCACGATGCGCCATTAGTAACAATTTTTTTTAAAGTAGTAATGGCGCACCAGGGGATAGTGCGCCATTACTAGTTAAACTAGTAATGGCGCACCACATCCACGGTGCGCCACTAGTAATTTTTATTCAATTTTTTTTTCAAAACTAGTAATGGCGCACTAGGGGATAGTGCGCCATTACTAGTTAAAACTAGTAATGGCGCACCACATCCACGGTGCGCCATTACTAACTTGGCCCAAAAAATGCACCAAATGCACCCCCACCCCCCTATGGACCGCCTTTTCAGTTAAAAAAATTAAAAGAAAATGATGTAAATGTCAAAAAAATAAAAGAAAATTAGTTTCCCATGTGATAAGTGGTCTAGCTGTTGGGAAAACTTACAAATATGAATTTCGACTTTATTTGCAAAATCTCTCTGGAATTTGTAAAATGGGCATAACTTTTGCATACCAACTCGGATTAAAAAGTTTTTTATATGAAAAATCATCTACTCCAAAAGTTACATCCGAATTTAACCGAGGGAAACCTGTTAAACATTTTCAAAATCCTCAAAAACCCAACAGAAAAAAAGTTACGGGGCTTTCAAGATCTAGAGGCAAAAAAATTCAAACTTACTAGTGGCGCACCCTTTCCTAGGTGCGCCACTAGTACCAGAAAAAAATTGGTTTTGATTTTTTTGGATTTTTTTTCCAAAAAATGATACGTAATATGACCGGGAAGTTTGAAATATTTTTCAAAATGTCATCATAGTCATGAACATGAAAAAAAATTTGAAAAAAAAATTCTGAATTTTTTTTTTGAAAAATAATTGTTACTAATGTTGCACTTCTATGTGGTGCGCCATTAGTATCTGGTATACTAATGGCGCACCATTGGCTATACTAATGGCGCATTGCCTGGTGCGCCATTAGTGTTTAATCCTAGTGGCGTGGTACTAGTGGCGCACCAGTAGTGCGCCATTAGTAGGCAAAACTGGTGGGCCACTAGTAGGCCTTTTCCTAGTAGTGACGTCACAGTGGAACTCTCAATCAAAGCACCAATGGATGTCTCAAAACCAACGGATCTCGGGTAGGGGGTCCCGAACTGTGCGTCTAGGGTCGATGGTAATAGGAGACGGGGGACACAATGTTTTACCCAGCTTCGGTCCCTCTCGATGGAGGTAATACCCTATGTCCTGCTTGATTGATGAATATGAGAATTACAAGAGTTGATCTACCACAAGATCGTAATGTCTAAAACCTAGATGTCTAGCATGTATGATTGTGATTGCCTCTATGGACTAACCCCTCCAGTTTATATAGACATCAGAGGGGCCTAGGATTGTACAGAGTCGGTTTACAGAGAATGGAATCTTCATATCCAAACGCCAAGCTTGCCTTCCACGCAAAGAAGAGTCCCATCCGGACACGGGAGTGTCGTCTTCTGTCTTGTATCTTCACGACTGAGGGAGTCCTGGATTAGGGGGTCCTCGGACAGCCGGACTATATACTTTGGCCGGATTGTTGGACTATGAGGATACAAGATTGAAGACTTTGTCTCGTGTCCGGGTGGGACTCTGCTTTGAGTGGAAGGCAAGCTTGGCAATTCGGATATATAGATCTCCTTCTCTGTAACCGACTCTGTGTAACCCTACCCCCTTCCAGTGTCTATATAAACCAGAGGGTTTAGTCCGTAGGACAACAACAATCATAATCATAGGCTAGCTTCTAGGGTTTAGCCTCTACGTTCTCGTGGTAGATCAACTCTTGTAATACTCATATCATCAAGATCAATCAAGCAGGAAGTAGGGTATTACCTCCGTCGAGAGGGCCCGAACCTGGGTAAACATTGTGTCCCCCGCCTCCTGTTACCTCCTGCGGTTGCCCCAGCTCTTAATACGGAGCAGATCATGCCATCCGAGGACAGGTGGATGGACCCCGCCACAGAGGCCGCGGACACATCGGCAATAGTGCCGAACACAGACTTCACCTCCAATGAGGACTGTGTCGTCGGACCCTCGCACTCGTCTCCGGCCATAGGCTTCGAACCATGTGCATCCGTGCCTATCGAATCTAATTGGTCACCGATCATGGAGTTTACCTCCACGGATATCTTTCAACACTCTCCCTTGGGTGACGTGCTAAATTCATTAAAGTCTCTCTGCCCGTCAGGAGACTCTCGGCTGAACTATGTACGGCTGGACTGGGAAGCCGACAGCGAAGAAAATCGTTTGCCACCCACCACCCACTTAATAGCCACTGTCGACAACTTAATCGACATGCTTGATTTCAACTCCGGAGACATCGACGGTATGGACGACGATGTTGGAGAGGAACATGAACCACCGCCTGCAGGGTGCTGGACAGCCACTTCATCATATGATATATACATGGTGGACACACCAAAACAAAACAACGGCGAGGAACAGAAGGATGCAACATAGGATAATCCTCTTGAGAAGCAACCAAAGCGATGAAGTCGGCGCCGCTGTAAATCCTGCCACAGTAAAAACAGCGATAACAGCGCAAGAAAGAATAACACCCCGGTTGACTTCAAAGGCAACGATGACCCCATGAACCCAGCGATGGAGCAGGATGAGCCAGGGGACGACGAACATAGTCTGGGGCCACTGTCCGATCATAGTGGCGACAGAGATAAAACTCATAAACCTGTCTCCGGAGAGGAGAACAGTCCGGACGAAGATGCACTCATCATCCCAGAAAGGCACTTGGAACAAGAGAACCTCCATAGAAGGCTTATCACCACCGCAAGGAGCTTGAAGAAGCAGAAGCAAAGGCTCTAGGCCGTGTAGGATACGCTCAACCGCAGATGGAACAAAGTGCTCGACACTGAAGAAAAATACGGTGGCGATCGCCACACAAAGAGCTACCCAAAGCGGAAGCTGCTGCCCGAATTCGGCGACGAGGCTATAGAGCCCATTCAACCGAAAAATAAAACGGCCGATCAGCCGGACCGACCACCCCGTGGCCGCGACAGGGCGGCTAATGACGCCGCACATAAGTCAGCACACGATTTACGTGAGCACCTGGACAAAAAAGCCGGTATGGCCATGTCCATCTATGGATGTAGGAAGCGTACTCCGGCACAGGATCATGGCCGCCCAAACGACTATACTGACCGAATAACGGCTTGGAATCAAAACCGAACACTATAACCGTCAGAAGAATGCCATGACATATCCAAATACAGGGGTGCTGCACACCCTCTGTGCTTCACCGATGAGGTGCTGGATCATGAATTTCCAGAGGGATTCAAACCTGTGAACATAGAGGCATATGACGGAATGACAGACCCTGGGGTCTGGATTGAGGACTTTATCCTTCACATCCACATGGGTCGCAGAGATGATCTCCATGCCATCAAATACCTGCCCCTCAAGTTGAAAGGACCAGCTCGGCACTAGTTGAAAAGCCTCCCTGAAAACTCAATTGGAGGTTGGGAAGAACTTGAGGATCCTTTTAGGCCTAATTTGAAGGGACCTATGTCCGACCTCGGGATGCAGACAATTTAAGTCACATAATTCAACAACCCGGATAGTCAGCCCAAAAGCTCTGGACAGATTTCTCACTAAGAAGAATCAAATCGTCGACTGCCCGGATGCTGAAGCCTTAGCGGCTTTCAAGCATAGTGTCCGGGACAAATGGCTCACCAGACACCTCGGCCAAGAAAAGCTGAGGACAATGGCTGCCCTAACAAGCCTTATGACCCGCTTCTGCGCGGGCGAGGACAGTTGGTTGGCCCGTAGTGGCACCAGCGACCCAGGCACTTCCGAAACCAGGGACGGCAACGGGAAGCCGTGACGCAATAAAAACAAGCGTCAAAACAAGGAAGACAACCCAGATAACACGACGGTCAACACCGGATTCAGGGGCTCTCGACCCGGTCAACGGAAAAAGCCATTTATAGGCAGTAGAGATGGACCGTCCAGCCTAAACAAGATTCAAGACAGATTATGTCAGATTCATGGCACCCCCGAAGTGAAGACAAGGATGAGCCTTGCCAGCCGAACACTGGGGGACAGAAAAAATTTCCACCAGAGGTCAAAACAGTGAACATGATTTACGCAACTCACATACCAAAGAGGAGACGCAAATGCGCACTCCGAGACGTATACGCTGTAGAGCCCGTCGCCCCCAAGTTCAACCCTTGGTCGGCCTGCCCGATCACTTTTGATCGTAGGGATCATCTAACTAGTATCCGGCATGGAGGATCAGCTACCTTGGTGCTCGACCCAATAATTGACGGATACCATCTCTCCCGAGTCCATATGGATGGTGGCAGTAGTCTTAATCTGATATATCAAGACACTGTCCGCAAAATAGGGATAGACCCATCAAGAATCAGCCAAAGCAATACTACCTTTAAAGGAGTAATACCACGCGTAGGGGCCCGCTGAACGGGCTTTCTACTACTAGAGGTTGTATTTGGTTCTCCCGACAACTTCCGAAGTGAAGAATTAATCTTTGACATCACTCCATTCCGTAGCGGCTATCACGCACTACTCGAAAGAGCGGCCTTCGCTCGTTCCAATGCAGTACCGCATTACGCTTATCATAAAGTTAAGATGCCCGGTCCACGAGGTGTCATCACAGTTAGTGGAAATACAGAGCGTTCCTTACGTGCGGAAGAATATGTGGCGGCTCTAGCAGCCGAACACTGAACGACCTCTCCAACCAGAATAAATGATTGGTCGTCAAGACCACGGACATGGTTAGATGAGTCCTGCGCACCACTAGTTGTAGCAGCCCAGATAAACCTGAGCTTGGGTTGATGGATATACCCCCATAGGTGGTGCTAGGGGCTGCCCGCATGTGAAAAGGCCCATAGTTCGGCTTGACCCTATTAATACAATAATAAATTGCATTTTCATGGTTCATTAAGAATAACCAACTTTTCGCACGAAGTCTTTCACCTGGGTTTTTCTTTTTTTATATAGATGATCATCGTGCTACACCCTTCCAGGATATGGCACAACGGAGACAAAGGTGCAGACGTGCAGCAGGGACCCGCTCAAAGGTTTCTTTTTAGATTAAGACCCTGTATAAACATTTTTTAATGTCTCTTGTTGCTTCACACCCTCCGGGCACTCAACACAACCGAGAGGGATGCTGGCGTTATTGGCATTTCGTCACGCCAGACTAATGCATGTACCTGGAAATTCAGGGCTCACTATCGAGGGCGTTACTCAGCCCAGTATATATTGTAAAGTCCGAATACCTTAGGGAGTGTTCGGCGTCGCGAGTTTGGCCTTATATGCATCAGCTCCGAATCATGTCTTTGGTCAATAGTTGGGTTTGCCCGGCTCCCGTGTTTTGCTACCTTACGTTCCGCTCTATCGGCTAAGGTGGCACCGGGAGAACTACTGCGATTGTGCCCTGGTTCATCCGGATGAGCACCTCAGTAGAGAAAGCCGAAAACTGACTGTCATGATAAAGCGCAAGACTGGTCAACCACTCGATGACTCAGTGGAATCTTCCTGATTCCTCCGCATTAACGAAGGACAGGTTTCCCGGTCATGTACGTACGCGCACCATATTCGGATGAATGCGGAGTACCAGGGGCTATATAGTAGCCCCACCATCAAACTCCTATGGCTAAGTGAAAGTGTTAAAGCTATATAGTACGATTGCCTTGTTCGTCACGCTATCACCTCCTTAATGGACCAAGACGTTGGATCAAGTGTGATTACGCGCTTTTCCGAACACCCCTGCTGTAACGCCCACGATGTGGCTATATCTCCCACGTGTCGAAGCACGACTTAGAGGCATAACCGCATGGTGGTTTTGTCAGAAGAAGGGTCATCTTCACACAATCCCATGTAATGAACAAGAATGGGATAAAGAGAGTTGGCTTACAATCGCCACTTCACACAATACATAAATAAGATCATACATCATTCAAAATACACTCATAGACCGACTACGGTCAAATCCAAATTAAAAGAAGATAACCCCAAATGCTAGATCCCCGACCCGACTGGGCTCCGCTACTGATCATCTGGAAACGAAACATAGTAACGACCAAGGTCCTCATCAAACTCCCACTTCAGCTCAGTTGCGCCACTTGCATTGGTATCCCCGGTACCTTCATCTTTTTTGGTAGAATCTGTGAGTCATGAGGACTCAGCAATCTCACACCCGCAAGATCAAGACTATTTAAGCTCATGGGTAGGAAAAGGGGTAATATGGTGGAGCGGCAGCGAGCACTAAGCATATATGGTGGCTAACATACGCAAGTGAGAGCGAGAAGAGAGGCAACGCATCAGTCGAGAAGCTAGAAGCGATCAAGAAGTGATCCTGAAACTACTTATGTTCATACATAACCCAAACCGTGTTCACTTCCCGGACTCCGCCGAGAAGAGACCATCACGGCTACACACACGGTTGATGCATTTTAATGAATTCAAGTGTCAAGTTATCTACAACAGGACATTAACAAATTCCCATCTGCCTCATAACCGTAGGCACGGCTTTCGAAAGATAATATACCCTGCACGGGTGTCCCAACTTAGCCCATCATAAGCTCTCACGGTCAACGAAGGATATACCTTCTCCCGGGAAGACCCGATCAGTCTCGGAATCCCGGTTCGCAAGACATTTCGACAATGGTAAAACAAGACCAGCAAGACCACCCGATGTGCCGACAAATCCCGATAGGAGCTGCACATATCTCGTTCTCAGGGCACACCGGATAAGCTAAGCGTACAAGTACCAACATAACCCAAGTTGCCAAGGGACGGTCCCGCATGGTGCTCTAGTTTGGACCAACACTCGGAGGAGCACTTGCCCGGGGGGGTAAATAAAGATGACCCTCGGGCTCGCGAAAACCCAAGGGAAAAAGGCTTAGGTGGCAAATGGTAAAACCAAGGTTGGGCCTTGCTGGAGGAGTTTTATTCAAAGCGAACTGCCAAGGGGGTCCCATAAATCACCCAACCACGGAAGGAACGCAAAATCAAGGAACATAACACCGGTATGGCGGAAACTAGGGCGGCAAGAGTGGAACAAGACACCAGGCATAAGGCCGAGCCTTCCACCCTTTACCAGGTATATAGGTGCATTAATTAAACAGGAGATATTGTGATATCCCAAAAATATCCATGTTCCAACGAGGGACAAACTTCATATTCACCTGCAACTAGCAACGCTATAAGAGGGGCTGAGCAAAAGCGGTGACATAGCCAAACAACGGTTTGCTAGGACAGGATGGTTAGAGGCTTGACATGGCAATATGGGAGGCATGATAAACAATGGCAGGTAGAGCTAACATAACGATAGAGCGAGCATCTAGCAAAGCAAAGATAGAAGTGATATCGAAGGTATGGTCATCTTGCCTGCAAGGTTCTCAGAGTTGTCGAAGGCTTGATCCTCGTTAGCATACTCAACAGGTTCCTCGTTCACGTACTCGTCTCCCGTCTCTGCCCAAAGCAAGAACACAAGCAATGGAACCACAATCAAACATGGAGGAATGCACAAGCAACATGATGCAATACATGACATGATATGCGAGATGTGATATGCAATGCAAATGCGGGCTCCGTAAGGGAACATGATGAACAAGGCATCAACTTGGCAAACCAAGTATGCCTCTGGAAAGATGAGATGATTTCGGTTGAAATTGATATAAAGATCACCGGAAACGGATGCACGGTTTGCAAATGGCAAGCAAAACAAGAATGACACGAATCTGCGATTAACAGCACGATGCTACTTAGCATGCAACAAGAAACTATGCTACAGCACCCCAACATAAAAACAAAGCATATTTCAGTGATCTACAGGAGATGCTTAACAAAATAGGAACACTGAGCTACGGCTAAATCACACAATAGCAGGTTCAAACAAGCATGGGAAAAGTGCAAAAGATATCAGCTTGGACATGGCATAAACAGCATCAGGTAGCAATGTTCAGAGCAAGCAATCAACATGCTACAGGAACTTATAATAGCAAAACAAGGCATGACATGATTCTACTCAAAGCATAGAACAAAAATCCCTTACTGACCATGAGCCAAAAAGGATCAGAAAATAAGATGGAACCCATGTAAACATAGCAAGTTCCGTTAACAAATTCAGCAAACAGAGCATGGCATTGACAGAATTATGAAGGCATCTTCACAAGCTCGATTCACTCACCACAAGTTATTGAATGACAAGATAAGCATAGAATCAGTAACAAGACATGTTTATGAAGCTAACCATGGCAAGAACAAGTTCAAAGCATGCAAGGATCAACTACAACAACCTTGGCAAAATTGAATTACATCTAAACAATCTGCCAGGAAACAATTTATAGCAAAAGTAGAGCACACAAATGACATGCTAGACTACTCCATAATTGCAAACAGGGGCACGGATGGATAAAGAATAACCATATGTACAAATCATCCTTACTGAAGTGTCTCAAAATAATCATGGATCTCTCTGTAGCATCATGTTTACATGGCATCAAAATAACAACAGAACAGGGACTAAAATCAGCAACATCACGAGGCCTAGTTTGCATGCTTGTGCTAGTCACCACATTGATCACAAAAATACATGGTAAGCACCTATGTCAAGATGGCATGCCATAGAACAAAACACCTGTAGAGCTCATGCCCATAAGATGCACACAATAAATGTAGCAAAAATGACAAATGCACACATTCTATTAAGAATCGGAAACGAACATCATATAGCACTCTTGCATCAGAGATTTGGGCATCGACATGACCTCAAATGAACATGGCCCAATGGAACAAAATGAAGAGAACATCCTGATGAACATTTTGGTATATTATGCACATCAAATGGAGCTACGATGATGGAGTTATGATGCGATGAACATGTCATAAAATAATACAGACTTGGAGGATAAACGAGGTCAACCTAGGTTCCAGATCTGGATCCGGCTCGTGGACCGAGGCGGCCGGAGTTGCTCGCCGGAGAGGTTGCCGGGGGAGGACGGAGGAGGACGGGGACGACCGGAGATGGAGATAGGCCGGACGGATCCGACCGGATCCGGCGCCGGGCGGCGGAGGGCGGCGGGGCGACGGCGCGCGGCGGCCGGAGCGCGTCGGACGGCGGTGGTGGCGATTGCGGGCAGCGGCCGGAGCGGGGAGGCTCGGGGCGGCGGCGGAGCTCCTGACCGGTGGCGGGGCGGGGCAAAGCCGGGCGGCGGAGGAGCGCGGGGCGCGGGACTGAGCGGCGGCGGCGATGGGCTCGGGGGCCCCGCGTGGGCCTGGCGCGCCGGCGGCGGTGGGCGGTGGCGGTGCCACATGGTAGCCTCCGATTGGTGCGGGCGCGGCGGCGGACGCGTCCGTCCCGATCCAGACGTGTCCGGCTGCGGAGAGGGGTGGAATTCTAGGGTTTCGCCCGTGATTTCGGAGGGGGAGGTGCTTTTATAGGTAGAGGGAGCTAGGAGGCTCCAAATGGAGTGTAGTTTTCGCCCACACGATCGTGATCCAATGACGGAGAGCATGGAAGTGACTTAGATGGGTTATTAGGCTGTTTTGGAGGGGTGTTGGGCTGCAACCCAAAAGAGGCCTTTGCGGTTATCCGATTAACCGTTGGAGTATCAAATGACCTCCAATTGACACGAAACTTGACAGGTGGTCTACCGGTGGTGTACCAAGCCCACTTGGACAGCCTCGGTCCATTCCGAGAACGTTTAACACCCGCACACGAAAGAGACAAGAGGGGTGCACCGGTGCACGTGGGAGTGTCGGATTGCAAAACGGACAACGGGGAAAATGCTCGGATGCATGAGACGAACACGTATGCAAATGAGATGCACATGATGACATGATATGAGATGGATGACATGAATAAAATGCAAAACAAAAGACAAAAACCCAACCACAGAGGGAATATCATAACACATAGCCGAAAATGGCAAGAGTTGGAGTTACAAAGATGGAAAGTTACATCCGGGGTGTTACAACACTCCACCACTACAAGAGGATCTCGTCCTGAGATCTAGTACTGAAAGAACTCCGGACATTCGGAATGGAGGTGATCCTAACGCTCCCAGGTGGCTTCTCGGTCAGAATGGTGTGACCACTTCACTTTCAGGAATTTGATAGACTTGTTGCGAGTCTTGCGCTCGGTTTCTTCAAGAATAGCAATGGGGTGCTCATGATAAGAGAGATCTTCTTGGATGTCAATTTCTTCAAAGTTGATAGTGCGCCCGGGAGTCTTGAACCACTTGCGAAGTTGTGACACGTGAAACACATCATGCATGTTTGCAAAGTTGGATGGAAGCTCGAGTTGATAGGCGAGATCGCCTCTTTTGCCAATGATCTTGAAAGGACCCACGTATCTAGGGGCAAGCTTCCCTTTGATACCGAAGCAATGAGTGCCTTTCATTGGAGAGATGCAAAGGTAGACATGGTCTCCGATTTCAAAAGCCACATCACGGTGCTTGTCATCATAATAGCTCTTCTGGCGCGATTGCGCGGCTTTGAGATTCTCATGAATGACTTTGCACATTTCTTCGGCTTCTGTGATCAAGTTGTTGCCAAGAAGTTGGCGTTCACCTGTCTCGGACCAATTGAGAGGAGTACGTCACTTTCTGCCATAGAGAATTTCGAATGGGGCCTTGCCCGAACTCGCTTGGAAGCTGTTGTTGTAGGAGAACTCGGCATAAGGAAGACAATCTTCCCACTTCATACCGAAAGAGATGACACAAGCCCTGAGCATGTCTTCAAGGATTTGATTGACTCGCTCGACTTGGCCACTTGTTTGAGGATGGAAAGTTGTGCTGAAATGAATGTTGGTGCCCATGGCCTTCTGAAAGGATTCCCGGAACTTAGAAGTGAAGATGCTTCCACGATCTGAAGAGATCAATTGTGGAATACCGTGCAAGGAGACAATTCTGGAGGTGTATAGCTCTGCCAGCTGAGCTGCTGTGATGGATTCTTTGATAGGAAGAAGATGAGCCACTTTTGTAAGCTTGTCAATGACAACGAAGATAGCATCATTTCCACGCTTGGACTTAGGAAATCCAGTCACGAAGTCTATCTCGATATGATCAAACTTCCATTCCGGAATAGCAAGAGGTTGGAGGAGACCAGCTGGTCATTGGTGTTCTACTTTCACCCTTCTGCAGACGTCACATTCATTCACGAATTGAGCAATTTCTCGCTTCATTCGAGTCCACCAATACGACTGTTTGAGGTCATGGTACATCTTCGTACTTCCAGGATGAATGGATAGGAGGGAATTGTGTGCCTCGTTCATGATGACTTTTCTCAGATTACCTTTTGGAACCACAATTCAATCCTCGAAGAAAAGAGTATCTTTGTCATCCAAGCGATAGCACTTGTATTTGAGAATGCCCTTGTCAATACCACGTTTCACCTTCTTCACCATGGTATCCAGGAGTTGTGCCTCACGAATTTGATCTTCCAAAGTAGGAGAGACTATGAGGTTGGCAAGAAAGCCTTGAGGAACAACTTCAAGATTCAGCTTGCGAAAAGCTTCACAAAGATCCGGTTGAAATGGCTTGAGAATTAAACGGTTGCAATAAGCCTTTCTGCTTAGAGCATCTGCAATCACATTCGCCTTGCCAGGAGTATATTCAATACTTGGATTGTACTCTTGAATCATTTAGACCCATCGAGTTTGTCTAAGGTTGAGGTTGGGTTGAGTGAAGATATACTTGAGGCTCTTGTGATCGGTGAAAATGTCCACTTGCCTTCCCAATAAGAGATGTCTCCATGTTATCAAAGCATGGACAACTGCCGCCAACTCAAGATCGTGAGTGGGGTAGTTCTTTTCGTTGGGCTTCAACTGACGAGAGGTATAGGCCACAACTTTCTTCTCTTGCATTAACACAGCACCGAGACCTTGAAGAGAAGCATCACAGAAAACTTCAAATGGCTTGGATTCATCAGGAGGAGTTAAGACAGGGGATGTGACTAGCTTCTCTTTGAGGGTGTTGAAAGCAACGTCACACTCAGGCATCCAGACATACTTGACATGCTTCTGGAGGAGGTTGGAAAGAGGCTTTGCAATCTTAGAGAAGTTCTCAATGAATCTTCGGCAATAGCTTGCAAGACCAAGAAAACTGTGGAGCTGCTTGACATTCTGAGGAGGTTCCCAATTCACAACTGCAGACACCTTTGCGAGATTAACAGCAATGCCCTTGGCGGATATGATATGACCATGGTAATGAACTTCATCAAGCCAGAACTCACATTTGGAAAACTTCGCATAGAATTGATGCTCTCTGAGCTTGTCGAGGACCAATCACAAATGTTTGGCATGATCCTTCTTATTCATGGAGAAGACCAAAATATCATCGAGATACACGAGAACGAATTCATTGGTGTAGGGGTTGAAGATAAAGTTCATCATGCGAGAGAACGTTGGAGGAGCATTGACAAGGCCGAAAGACATGACAGTATATTCATAAGAACCAAAGCTTGTTCTGAATGATGTCTTGGGAATATCTTGTTCACGAATGCGAATATGATGATAACCCATATGAAGGTCAAGCTTGGAGAATACTTTAGCACCTTTGAGTTTCTCGAATAGCTCATTGATGTTGGGAAGTGGATACTTGTTCTTGATTGTCTTCTTGTTCAATGGACGGTAATCGACGCACATTCGGTCCGTGCCATCCTTCTTTTGGACAAAAAGAACTCCACAACCCCATGAAGATGAACTCGGTCTGATCAAACCTAGACGCTCTTGTTCATCGAGCTGTTTCTTCAATTCCTTCAGCTCCTTGGGTCCAAGCTTGTAAGGACGCTTGCAAACGGGTTCAGTTCCAGGCTCAAGATCGATAACGAACTCGACTGGCCGATGAGGAGGCATACCCGGAAGCTCTTTTGGAAAGACATCTTGGTACTCACAAACGACTGGAATTTTGGAAATAGCATCCAACTCGCCCTTCTCATTGAGAGAAAACAACTGAATGGTTTCATCACGAGCGGCATAGATGATAACATCCTCAGAAGGGTGTGTCAATTGAATTTCCCTGGCAGCACAATCAAGCTGAGCCTTGTGCTTAGAAAGCTAGTACATCCCGAGAATTAGATCAATATCCGAGTCACCAAGGATAAATGGTTTAGATAGAAATTTATAATTGCCCATCTTGATAGAAACATCTGGAATCATTGTGGTAGCCCTAATAGAAGAGGCCGGAGAAACAACTCCCATGGGTTTTTCCAACATTTCCGAATGAAATCATGCTTTGCAACAAATGATCTAGACATGAAACAATGCGATGCACTGGTATCAAATAAAACTTTTGCAGGAATATCATTAACTGGAAGATTACCCATTATCACATCTGAAGAATCCTCTGCCTGAGCTGCATTCATCATGTTCACCTGCAACTAGCAACGCTATAAGCGGGGCCGAGCAAAAGCGATGACATAGCCAAACAACGGTTTGCTAGGATAGGATGGTTAGAGGCTTGACATGGAAATATGGGAGGCATGATAAACAATGTCAGGTAGAGCTAACATAACGATAGAGCGATCAACTAGCAAAGCAAAGATAGAAGTGATATCGAAGGTATGGTCATCTTGCCTGCAAGGTTCTCAGAGTTGTCGAAGGCTTGATCCTCGTTAGCATACTCAACAGGTTCCTCGTTCACGTACTCGTCTCCTGGCTCTACACAAAGCAAGAACACAAGCAATGGAACCACAATCAAACATGGAGCAATGCACAAGCAACATGATGCAATACATGATATGATATGCGACATGTGATATGCAATGCAAATGCAGGCTCCGAAAGGGAAAATGATGAACAAGGCATCAACTTGGCAAACCAAGTATTCCACTGTAAAGATGAGATGATTTCGGTCGAAATGGATATAAAGATCACCAGAAACGGATGCACGATTTGCAAATGGCAAGCAAAACAAGAATGACACGAATCTGCGATTAACAGCACAATGCTACTTAGCATGCAACAAGAAACTATGCTACAGCACCGAAACATAAAAACAAAGCATATGGCAGTGATCTACAGGAGATGCTTGACAAAAGAGGAACACTGAGCTACGGCTAAATCACACAATAGCAGGTTCAAACAAGCATGGGAAAAGTGCAAAAGATATCAGCTTGGACATGGCATAAACAGCATCAGGTAGCAATGTTCAGAGCGAGCAATCAACATGCTACAGGAACTTATAATAGCATAACAAGGCATGACATGATTATACTGGAAGCATAGAACAAAAGTCCCTTACTGACCATGAGCCAAAAAGGATCAGAAAATAAGATGGAACCCATGTAAACATAGGAAGTTTTGTTAACGAATTCAGCAAATAGAGCACGGCATTGACAGAATTATGAAGGCATCTTCACGAGCTCGATTCACTCACCACAAGTCATTGAATGACAAGATAAGAATAGCATGAGCAAGAAAACATGTTTATGAAGCTAACCATGGCAAGAACAAGTTCAAAGCATGCAAGTATCAACTACAACAACCTTAGCAAAATTGAATATGATGTAAACAATCTGCCAGGAAACAATTTATAGCAAAAGTAGAGCACGAAAATGACATGCTAGACTACTCCATAATTGCAAACAGTGGCATGGATGGATAAAGCATAACCATATGTTCAAATCATCCTTACTGAAGTGTCTCAAAATAATCATGGATCTCTCTGTAGCATCATGTTTACATGGCATCAAAATAACAGCAGAACAGGGACTAAAATCAGCAACATCACGAGGCCTAGTTTGCATACTTGTGCTAGTCACCACATTGATCACAAAAATACATGGTCAGCACCTCTGTAGACATGGCATGGCATAGAACAAAACACCTGTAGAGCTCATGCCCATAAGATGCACACAATAAATGTAGCAAAAATGACAAATGCACACATTCTGTTAAGAATCAGAAACGAATATCATATAGCACTCTTGCATCAGAGATTTGGGCATCGAGATGACCTCAAATGAACATGGCCCAACGGAACAAAATTAAGAGCACATCCTGATGAGCATTTTGATATATTATGCACATGAAGCGGAGCTACAATGACGGAGTTATGATGCGATGAACATGTCATAAAATAATGCAGACTTGGAGGATAAACGAGGTCAACCTAGGTTCCAGATCTGGATCCGGCTCGTGGACCGAGGCGGCCAGAGTAGCTCGCCGAAGAGGTTGCCGGGGGAGGACGGAGGAGGACGGGGACGACCGAGACGACCGGATCCGGCGCCGGGCGGCGAAGGGTGGCGGGGCGACGGCGCGCGGCGGCCGGAGCGCGTCGGGCGGCGGCGGTGGCGATGGCGGGCAGCGGCCGGAGCGGGGAGGCTCGGGGCAGCGGCGGAGCTCCTGACCGCCGGCGGGGCGGGGCGAAGCCGGGCGGCTGAGGAGCGCGGGCCGCGGGACCGAGCGGCGGCGGCGATGGGCTCGGGGGCCCCGCGCGGGCCTGGCAGGCCGGCGGCGGTGGGCGGCGGCGGTGCCACATGGCATCCTCCGATTGGTGCGGGCGCGGCGGCGGACGCGTCCGGCCCGATCCGGACGTGTCCGGCTGCGGAGAGGGGTGGATTTCTAGGGTTTTGCCCGTGATTTCGGAGGGGAAGGTGTTTTTATAGGTAGAGGCAGCTAGGAGGCTCCAAATGGAGTGTAGTTTTCTCCCACACGATCGTGATCCGACGACGGAGAGCATGGAAGTGACTTAGATGGGTTATTGGGCTGTTTTGGAGGGGTGTCGGGCTGCAACCCAAAAGAAGCCTTTGCGGTTATCCGGTTAACCGTTGGAGTATCAAACGACCTCCAAATGACACGAAACTTGACAGGTGGTCTACCGGTGGTGTACCAAGGCCACTTGGCAAGCCTCGGTCCATTCCGAGAACGTTTAACACCCGCACACGAAAGGGACAAGAGGGGTGCGCCGGTGCACGTGGGAGTGTCGAATTGCAAAATGGACAACGGGGAAAATGCTCGGATGCATGAGACGAACACGTATGCAAATGAGATGCACATAATGACATGATATGAGATGCATGACATGAATAAAATGCAAAACAAAAGACAAAAACCCAACCATGGAGGGAATATCATAACACATAGCCGAAAATGGCAAGAGTTGGAGTTAAAAAGATGGAAAGTTACATCCGGGGTGTTACACCTGCATTACATGCGTGGGGGCTGAAGTCGATGACTGCAAACTTTCAGGTTATATACATACATAAACGGCCGCACAGGAGGCACTATAATACTTTCAGGCAAAAGTATAAACACAACCTTTATAATCAAAATAGCATTGTTTTTACAACTCAGATACATGTCACTCGAACATGGTACTCTTTGAGCACCGAGCCTCTATTAAATGGGCGCTTTCTAGGACTTGTTCAAAATAGTGCTCGGGCGAGCCCTGGCCTCCGGCCGGACCCCGGGTTGCAATAGTGGTGGCCTCCATCCCGGCCCAATATGTCTTAACACGGGCAAGAGCCATCCGCGCACCCTCTATGCACGCCGACCTCTTTACAACATCGATATGCGGCACACCATGACGGAATCATTGCACTAAACCAAATTAACTATCCGGCCTTGGTCCCTTCGGCCAAAGATGATCCACGACAGACCTCATGGCAAGCCCAGACAATCTATGGAGTTTGGCCCACTCGGCCATTTGTTCATTTAACAGCAGCGGACGCTTTGGAGCACTGAACTGCGAACAGAACAACCTTTCCACCTCATGATACTTCTGATCTTTGAAATACTCAGTCGCATCAGTAGCACTCTTTGCCAAGTCCAATTATGCGTCTGCAGCACTCCGTAATTGATCCAGAGGGACATACTTTGGATCTTCGAACTTGGTCAGCAACAAAAAGGGCTTCACAGCCGTGATATCTCCGGCTTGACGAAGCTCCTCCCTTACCGCTCTGATTTCAGAGCGAGTTTTCTTGACTTCTTCCAATGCCTCCTTTAGGTCAGCCGCTTTCGCTTGGTTTTCCTTTTCGAGGAGCTCATATCGGCCGGCGACATCTTTCAGCTCAACAACCATCTTGGCTATTTTATCTTCGCTCTGGCGATGAGTAGCCTGTTCGGCTCTTAACTCCTCGGCCGCCTTTAGGGCGGCCGCATCACTTCTCCTGGCTTGTTCCTTAGCTCGGGCAAGTTCCGCCCGAAGGGTCTCCACAGCGGCAGCTCCATCTGCAGTCACAACATATTATAGATACTAGCATCATGCTCCTCTTAATATTTGCTGACCATCCGAAAATACATACCCTGTGCGTCGTCAAACCGCTTGTTCACAAGCGCGATGTCGGCATCCGCCACGTCAAGCTGCCGCCTCAGTTTGGTAAAATCGGCAGTCCGGTCAGCCGTTGGACCCTCAGCCGCCTGCACATGAAAGCAGCGCGATCATTACCTGGGACTATGATCCTCTGTTTGCCGCCTCTGGACGGCAACCAGAGTCTCAGGGGCTACTATCTATATGAAGCACACCTAGCGTGTGCGGTACAGCCAAAAATATAAATATTACTTTGCGTACCTCAAAGCCTCTTAGTAGGCTTGTAAAAGCTTCATTTAACCCGCTTTCAGCGGATGAGATCCTCTCAACCACCGTACCCATCAAGGTACGATGTGCCTCTGAGATAGCCGCTTGCTGAAAAAGACCCATCAATGTGTCTAGTTGTACACTGGATAGTCCCGGGCTTTTTCTGTTGGTCTCCTCAGGAGCCAAGGACCACGGACTTCGGGCGGGCGAAAAATTACCGGCTGGCCTTTACGGATCAGGAGAAATCCTCCGTGACGACACCTCAGGGTTGTCCGTCTCGCGAGGCGGGGAAGCAGAGGGAGGCGGTTCGCTCTTCATCATCTCCGGAAGAAGATCCCCCGAAGACGAACTTTGTTGAGAAGGGCTATGAGCCGGACTGCAAAACATATGTCTCGGTTGTGATTCTCAGCGAAAAAACAAGATATATTTATCAAAGTGCCTTTGTTCACTTACGGCTCGGTTTATGGCTGGCTCCCTTGTGGGCGCTGTGCTACAAGGACGCCCTCCAAGCCAAGGCCCCTTGGCAAAGGTTTCTTCCCTCTTTTGGAGGCCTCCGTTTCCAAATCTTTAGGGGCGCCCCTTTTTTCCCGTGGGGAGAGGGGATTTTAGATTCGCCTACCCGATCACCCTCCTTTGCGGAGGCACTAATTCCCCCGGTTTGGATGTGTAATGTATGAAGCCCGCTCTCGACTTCTCTATGCCCCCCTTCATCTTCTCCTGATGGCACTTGATAACGTGCGCGCTCAAGCATCCTGGTTAGTACAGGGTCCGGCGAGCCTTCGGGAAGAGGGGCCGAACACCTGATGCTCTACGCCTTTCTTATTGAGTCCTGGCCGAGGGTAGTTTTTTAGAATAATGTTGTGACAAATATAAAGACTGCATGTTCGGTCGCAGAATTACTTACTTGGGTATCTAGACGATTGCAGTTCAGGCCCGCATCCTCGGTGGTGTCCGGACACTTTATTCGTGATCTGAAGAATAATCAATACATCCCTTCGAGCGTCACGCCGAAGAAGTGATGAATAGTTCGCGGCCCTTCCGGGTTGAACTCCCACATCCGAAGAGATCGACGTTGGCATGGCAGGACCCGACCAACTAGCATTACTTGCATTGCCTTGACAAGACTGACATCCCTCCTGAGGAGATCTCGGATGCGGCTTTGCAATGTCAGCACGTCATTAACTGGCCCCCAGTCCAGCCCCCTATTGACCCATGACGCCAATTGGGGCGGAGGGCCCGAGCAGAAGGCGGGGGCGGCCGCCCGCTTTGTACCACGGGGAGCTGTGATGTAAAACTACTCCCGTTGCCATAAGTCGGACACCTCCGGGAAGGAACCCTTTGGCCATAGGGCATCGGTGCCTTTGCTTATTATAGCGCCTCCGCACTCCGCGTGTCGCCCGTCGATCATCTTCGGCTTCACATTAAAGATCTTGAGCCATAGGCCGAAGTGTGGGGTGATGCGGAGGAAGGCCTCACACACGACGATAAACACGAGATGTGAAGGATGGAATCTGGAGCTAGATCATGGAAATCTAGCCCGTAATAGAACATGAGCCCTCTAACATAGGGATCAAGACTAAAGCCTAGCCCTCGGAGGAAGTGGGAAACAAATACGACACTCTCGTTGGGTTCGGGAGTGGGGATGACCTGCCCTTGAGCAGGCAGCCTGTGCAAGATTTCGGCGGTCAGATACCTGACCTCCCTAAGCTTCTTGATGTCCTCCTCTGTGACAGAGGAGGCCATCCACCGGCCTTGAAGGTTGGATCCGAACATGGTTTAAGGTTCGTAGCGCTTAGCCTGAGCCTTGGGTGTTGGAACTCGAGGTGGGGGAAGGGAAGGATCGAGTGTGGGAAGAAAAGGACAGGCCTTGGCCCCTTTATAAAGAGGGTGAATATCAAGCGTCCTCCGCGTGGCCGTTTGGAACTTGCCTAAAATTGAGGAGTCATACTAACAAGCACGGTTGGGTTACCCACACCCGTATTGATGAGAATCATGTGATAAGAGGAACATAATCTCTGCTTCGACAAGACGTGCCAATAAAACCGCCTCACAACACGTGCAGTGGCAGGCTGGGAAAAAGGTTCTTAATGACCGGGCCGCGGCGTGATGTCATGCTATGAAAAGTTGTCAGAAGATTAGATTGGCGGAATATTGTACTCTCTACGGTGGTATGCGGAATATTGACCGGGCCGGACACGATCTTTTGTGTTCAAAATCTTCTATGGAGTATTCGGAGAAGGAAGCCGCCTTGCAATGCCGAAGAAAATCTGCGCGCCGGACTCATCGGCATTGAAGCCTGGTTCAGGGGCTAGTGAGAGAGTCCTGGATTAGGGGGTCCTCGGACAGCCGGACTATATACTTTGGCCGGACTGTTGGACTATGAAAATACAAGATTGAAGACTTCGTCCCGTGTCCGGGTGGGACTCTCCTTTGCGTGGAAGGCAAGCTTGGCAATTCGGATATGTAGATCTCCTTCTCTGTAACCGACTCTATGTAACCCTAGGCCCCTCCGGTGTCTATATAAACCGGAGGGTTTAGTCCGTAGGACAACAACAATCATAATCATAAGCTAGCTTCTAGGGTTTAGCCTCTACGATCTCATGGTAGATCAACTCTTGTAATACTCATGTCATCAAGATCAATCAAGCAGGAAGTAGGGTATTACCTCCACCGAGAGGGCCCAAACCTGGGTAAACATTGTGTCCCCCGCCTCCTGTTACCATTATCTTTAGACGCACAGTTCGGGACCCCCTACCCGAGATCCGCCGGTTTTGACACCGACAACGGCCCATCAGTCCGGCCCATGTCACATAGACCGGACACCCGAGGACCCCTTAATCCAGGACTCCCTCATCGACCCCCTGGGCGACCTCTGTTAGAGCGGCCACCTAACCGACCTGCTCGGCGCCTGCCACGGCGTCCACGACCCTCTCCAGGGCCCATTTTACTATGCATAAACCAGTCGGCCCTAAGCTCCTTGAAAACTAACGCAGAGGGTGGGTGAATCCCGTTGCCATGTTCCTTGTACACGTGACCAAGCATCCCACACACGTCATACCAATCAGGGAGTCTCTCATACTTTACTTGGTAAATCTCTCTCTTTCCATCTCTGATCATGGATACTGAATTCCTGAGTGGTTTGTGGACATTGATTCGTACCCAAACACGGTAAAAATTCCCCGTGAAATCATGGGACTGAGTTTCAGCAAAACGAACTTCACCAACCTTGGCAGCCAGAGGCTGGATTATATGAGCATATAGATCGGCACATCATGGATTTGAATCCAAATATCGATAGTCTCAAGTCTGATCGTCGAGGGTTTTGATATTCCATCATAAGGTGCTAGGAGTACCGCATCTCCCCTGAAATTCCATGGCCCCTCTTGCATGACGCGTTCCCAGTCCCCCAAGCACATAAACTGGACAGAGTACAGATTATCCTCTAAGGGTTTGAACTTTGCTTCTTGTGCAACATCCCAAGCTGCCGCATTTTCCTGAAGAACCACGTCTGACTATAGGTTTTGTTGGTATTGACCTTGATCAGCGCTACCCACCTTGGCGACTCTGGCGGAGCCACCTTCTCATCAAAGATGACATCGTCCAGGTCCTTCTCCCGTAGGAGGCCTAGTTCCATCATCATCCTCTCCACATCGCTGAGTCCAGAGGAGCCCGAAGCACTATCAGCAGCCATCTAGATCACTAACCTGAGGCAAAGTAGATCAGATTTCTGTGTGGGAACCCTAGACCCCGCCGCGTCTCATTCCTGGCCAAGAGGGGGCAGCGACACAGATCGCCCCCTGGCCACTCCGAGCAGGGAAGCAGGACGGGTGAAGAGCGGTAGGGAAGGAAAGAGCTCAATGGCGGTGGCAAATTGCCCCGGGAGAACACGATAAACCCTAACTACACTAGTAGAAAAGAGGGCTTTGGTCCACCCCGGGTTAGCCCATTAGTCCTGGTTCAGTCTAGAACCGGGACTAATGGGGGCATTAGTCCCGGTTCGTGCGCCCAGGGGCCACGTGGTCCATTTGTCCCGGTTCGTCTGGACCTTTTAGTCTCGGTTGGTGGCACGAACCGTGACTAAAGGTCTAACCCTTTAGTCCCGGTTGGTGCCACCAACCGGTACTAATGGGGTTTGAGGCATTAGTACCGGTTCATGGCACAAACCGGTACTAAAGGTCCCATTTTCAAACTCCACCCCCCCTTGGATCGCCTTTTCAGTTTAAAAAAAATAAAAGAAAATGATGAAAATGTCAGAAAAATAAAAGAAAATAAGTTTCCCATGTGATATGTGGTCTAGTTGTTGGGAAAATTTGCAAATATGAATTTCGACTTTATTTGCAAAATCTCTCGAGAATTTGTAAAAATGGGCATAACTTTTGCGTACTAACTCGGATGAAAAAGTTTTTTATATGAAAATCATCTACTCGAAAAGTTACATCCGAATTTAACTGGAGGAACCCCGCTAAACATTTTCAAAATCCTCAAAAACCTAATAGAAAAAAAGTTACGGGGCTTTTAAGATCTAGAGTGGAAAAAATCAAAAAAAATTCAAACTGTGGTCAAACAATGGTCAAACTAATTATTCTAGAATATTAGTGTTACTAATTATTTCAGTTATTTTGAATTTTGGTCCAATCTGGTCAAACTGTGGTCAAACTATGGTCAAACAATGGTCAAACTAATTATTCAAGAAATATTAGTGTTACTAAATAATTATTGTTTTTTAAAACAATAGTTTCAAACTCAAACAGTGAAATGTGTCACTTCATACTCACGCAAAATTCCTGAGGGTTAATAGGATTTACATCTTACTATTGTCAGAAAAACAACAAGTGCAGACTTGGAAACGAGGGAGAATAGAACCCGGAAGTTAAGCGTGCTCAGGCTGGGGGAGTGGGAGGATGGGTGACCGTTTGGGAAGTTAGGTGATTAGGAATGATGAGGGATGATTAGAGATTAGAGGATAGATGAGGGGTGGTGATTAGAGATTAGAGGTTAAAATAATTAAAAAATTTGAAAATAGAAAAAATTTCAAAAAAATTTCAAAAAAAAATTTCAAAAAATTTCCTTTAGTCCCGGTTGGTGTTACCAACCGGGACTAAAGGTGGAGCTCCACGTGGCTGCGACCTTTAGTCCCGGTTCCAGTTTGAACCGGGACTAAAGGGGGAGGCATTAGTAACGACCCTTTAGTCCCGGTTCACGAACCGGGAATATAGGCCCTTACAAACCGGGACTAATGCCCCGTTTTCTACTAGTGCTAGAGGGAACATTGGAAAAGGCAGAACTATTTTGCGAGCAACTTCGACGGGCTACGAGCTGCAGGGCAGTCTTGGCCAAACGGGCCGGCACGGCACGACACAGCCCGGCCCGTGCTAATCGTGCCTGGCCCGGCACGGCCCGCTGTGACACGTTTAATAGCCGGGCCGGCCCATGGGCGCTGCTCCTTGGCCCAGACACAGCCTGATTACTAAAAGGGCCGACCGGTGACACGTTTAGCACGCTGGGCCACCCGTTTTTAGTCTATTGAGCTGTATTAGGCCTATTGGGCTGTAATTTAGGTCATGTATATATGAAAAATTGAAAAAAATTAAACGGGGCGTGCCGTGCCGGCCCGTGTGTCCAGCCTCCAGGCCCAGGCTGGCCCATGGCGTGCCGCGTGCCGCGCCTGGCCCGTTTAGCCCGGGCCGTGCCGTGCCTGCGTGCTATCGGGTCGGCCCAGTTAGCACGCCCGTTTGGCCAGCTATACTGCAGGGCAGGGGGAGGACGAGAGAATCGGTTTGGGTTGGGCCCGGTTGCCCGGCACCCCTGCTGTTGACCATAGCGAATAAGGTCCATCTTTGGTCACATCTCTGATCCATATTAATTATCATTGATTTAGCAATACATACATTATTATGCACCACATACATAGTGCTATATAGTCTTTGCGCCCTGACCACTCCAAAGTGATATAATGCCTTTGAAAACAGAATTAAAACTATTGCATGTAGACTCTTGTTGAACGTCTTTAATAAGCGGTTCCAGCATCATCTTTTTTTGTTTGTTTCGAAGATGATTTACTGGTTCCGGTGAAAAGAACTCCAACAAAACCAACACAATATGCTTCTCCAAAAAAAGTTAGGGTTTCTTTATCTCCCACTGGTGCCGCCGTCGGTTCGCCTCGTCTCCGGTGGCCTTAGGAGCATGGGAGCGGAGCGGATCCTGGCCCTTGCCGGTGGGAGGGCTTCGTTTTTAGATATCTCTTCGAGTTTTGTTAGGGTTTGTGTCCTGCTCACGAAGATGATACGGCGGCGGCTCCCTGAAGATGGAATAAAGTTCTCCCCTCCTAGGACCTGTTCCGGTGGTGCTTCTAGCATCGCCAGTGGGCATGTGGAGTTGTTTCTCCGGTAGATCTGTCTTTGGTGGATTTGCTCGCATATGTTTATTGTTTATCTTTGTTCTTGTGTCTTCAAGTTGGATTTTTTTTATCTACGCTACTCTTCATCAGCAGTGGTTGCTGTTCTGTTGCGCTGGTTCTATGGGGACTTAGCACGACGACTCCCCGACTCTCTACTACAACATGTTTTGCCCGGCTCCGGCAAGGGAGGGACGATGACGGCGGCGCGCCTTCGGCTCGCTTCGGTGCTTGTAGTCGTCGCTAGGTGGTCTACGAATCTGGATGTAATTTTTATTTCTGATATTCGTTGTACTGCCATTATTGAAGATGGAAGTTTTTCCGAAAAAAAAACAATGAGCGGTTGAACTTCATCAGTAAAAAAAATCAGAACATTGTCCTTTATTTCGAAATTGCCCATCAGCTGGCGCATTAGCATGATCACTTTGAACACCATAAAATTGATCAGGATGTATAGGGTGGCAAAGGAGGATGGGCAGACGTCGCCGATGCACCCAAAGAAGAATATATACTTTTGCACGCATCCATGCATTGTTCCACTGAAACATAACAGAGGTTGTTTGCTAAACAACAGTCGCAATAAGATGCACCTGAGCAGTCTATACGACTCTTATGCACGCACAATCCATGTGGTAAATTAATCTTCTTGTTGATTTTGTCATCCATGATTCGGCCTGCGGGACAAAAAATATAAATCGACCGTTATATCCATATAAGACTCCGTTGGTTACCAAAACGAATGACCATTATGGATCTAGCAAGGCGAATACACACACCTAAATCGGAACAGGAATAAACTACGGACAACCTTTGTGGTAGTGCACCATCAACTAGAGAACAAGCTAGCATTATTTGTAAAGACAAATATGCACGACTAGGGTATACTAGTTTGCAGCGATGAGGGTTAAACTCTTTTTCAGTTCTATCATTTTTATGCGATTATAATATTAGCAAAAGATCTTGTTATTGCGAGAAGGGAAAATACTAGTAACTCATGACGTGGCTTACAATGTACATGGATAGCAAAGCACATCAGAAGCAGCAATGAGAGCAGTGTTGGTGCATGAGCAAGGCCGGTGCGTTTGGCCATCAAGACGATGCAATTGAAATTGCAAATACTTCCTTGGGGAGTGTGTGTGTGTATGTTTTCTGATCGGGGTACACTACAATATGCTTGCTCTATGTGCACATTGTTTGCATATATATATATATATATATATGAGAGTGAGAGATAGAGAGAAAAGAAGCGGAGAGAGAGAGAGAGGAGGAGGAGGAGGAAATTCAATTTAGGGATAGAATACCCACCTCCGAATATATGTGTACCAATACAAAAGATTACTTAGGATACATTAATATTTTTTGCATGGACTTAGAATACATTAATTGGAACCAATATATATCCTTACAATACATTAATTATATGTATATATCCTTAGACAATATTAATTATATATATGTATATCCTTAGAATACATTATATATTTATATATATATGACAAATGTTTCCTACCAGGGATAGTTACGCTCATATGAGTTTTATATGTTGTATTTCGTGTCTATGAAAATCGAGAGTATATACGTGTAGTATGTAGTATATAAGAATATTTGGATAGTATATATCATACTTTTTAGCTATTATGCACTGTTTTTTATATTATTTTATACATATAAATATGAAGGTATTTTCAAAATATACAAAAACTATGGACTCGCACGAATATTTTTCATGTAGTTTGCCTTGAAATATCTCATATGAAAAATCCGCTTTCCTTGAGACGCACCATGAGAGATCCCTTCCCCCGACCCTATCCCCTCCCCCGCCGCCACCCGCGGGGCGTCGGGGAGGGCCTCCAATCTCCGCCCCAGCCTCCCTCCCCCTTCCTCCTCCACCCTCGCCGCCGCCAAAGGGCGCGGCCGGGCGAAGCCCGACCAGCGCCGGCGCCGGCGGGGCTTAGCTTCTCCCTTGCGAGGTGGTGCGGCACGACCGATCTCCTCATGTCTGGGCGTGGAGCGGGCGCGGGGTGCCACGGCACGGCGGCGGTCTGGCGTGCTTCCTCTGCATAGACGTGGCGGCGGCGTGAAGGGATGCATGGCGGAGGTGCGTGTCAGGGCAGCGGCGGTTTTCGGCCGGCGGACGGCGCGAGCCTCGGTGGCTATGGACCTCTGCTTCTTGGCTGCAGAGGTCGGCGGCGGTGGTGCCCTGCTGCCGGCTAGGGCTTGTCCAGGGCCTTGGCAGGGGCGCGGCGGTGGGCGTGCCTTGCGGGGTTCGGCGGTGTTGCAGCTAGGGCTTTGTGGGCAGCGTAGCGTGGTGGTGGCGGCCTCCTGCCCCCAGAGATGTGCCTGCGGTGCGCGGGGCTGGGCGGGCACTGGTGGTGCGGCACCGGCCACACGCGCAACGGGGTCGGTGCAGATCTAGGGTTCGTGCTCGGGCGGGCCAGACCGAGGGCCGGGGCGGATCAGAGCTGCTGCTTCGGGTAGGAGGTGTCGGACCTGGCCTTGGATGTGCTCGCGGTTCCTTGCGGGCATGGTGATGGTTGTGGCGGCGGCCTTCGACCCTTCTCCTCGGCGTCCGTTCGCTTCTCTCGCCTGAGGGCTAGCCTTCTCCTGGCTGCGGTCCATCGACCATCTCGCACCCGGTGCCGTAGGACCGAGCTGGTCTCGCGCCCGGTAGCAGGTCCGGCCCGTCTCGCGCCCGGCAGCGGGACTACGCTCGTCTCGCACCCGGCAGCAGGACCAGCCCGTCTCGCGCCCGGCTTTTGACCAAATTGTTGCCATTCCCGCTTTTGACCGCCCTGGCTCACCAAGCCCACTCATCCCTCGCTCACGAACCACGCACCGTCGCCGACGAACCACCGCCGACGGAAACAGTGGCGCCCGCGCTGTTGTCATCCAACCGGGCATGCCCGCTTCTGACCGCCTCGGCCCACCAAGACCCCTCCCCCAAGCTTCATGACAAAAAGCGACCCAAAACAAAAACACCCACATCAGTGTAGCTATAAGCAGAATCTTGCCATCAGTCAGAACTCAAATAGCTCAAGAATTAATGCAGATAAAAGAGCAGAACGTACATATTTCCAAAGCCGTTCTTGGCATCTGCACCAACAGCATACATACACACAGAGACCCTGAATGCTTGAGCGTAACCTGAAGAGAACAAAATATCTTAAGCATGATAAACACTTCTTTTTAGGTAGCAGGGTAAAACATCGAACAATCAGTATGGGCTCTAGTTTTAGTTCCCAAAAAAGAACCAAGAAATAATTAGATGGGATAAAATGCGAATTAGATATACTTCCATGCTAGCTACACTAGTAGAAAAAGGACCTAATATGAGACACATTAGTGCCGGTTTGATTTTGAGCCGGCACTAATGTGTCCTTTAGCGCCGGTTCCAACGGCTAGCCGGCCGTTCTCATTAGTACCGGTTCGTGGCGAACCTTTAGCACCGGTTTCTGCCACGAACCGATACTAAAGAGAGTGGTGGCAGGGTGTTGTCAGTCTGGGGCCCCTCCAGCACCTTTAGTACCGGTTCGTGGCACGAACCGGTACTAAAGGTCGACGTACATAAACCCTTCGTCCACCCGAGCCACTCTGTTCTTCCCCTTTTCCCCTCACTCCTCTGTTCTTCCCCTCTTCTCTCGAGCTCCTCACAAATTTTGCCCAAAATTTGTCAAGATTTGAAGGCCCCCATCCATTCAAATGATCACAAAGGTTAGCAACTTTGTCCTTTCAACTCTCATTGCTAGATTAGCTCTTGCAATGCTTTGTATAGTGATTAATTTGGGAGGAATTATATTTGCTAGTATTTGATTTATATGCAATTTGAGGTCAAAAATAACACTTAGTTTGCATATGTAGGTGTGGTTTACTTAGTGCCTTCTAAATCTCCGTCGTAACCACCGTCGATCGCCCGCACCGTCCCGTCGCCGGCACCACCTTGTGGTGAGGCTCTTGTTCATGAATGTTTTACATTACCAAATTGATGTTTGTGTGATTTGGATATATAGTTACTCGTATAATTATCTTACCCGTACGTTGTTTGTTATACATAGTGCCATGGTTTTGATATCCGTCCCCGTCGGCCCTCGTCCTTGTTATGATTCGGATGTGGTATATTCTCTTTTAAAACTAGTTGTTGCATTTCGTGTTTATGACAAATTATGCCCATCAAGTTGACATAGATATTTTTATCTAGGAGGTATGTGAACCGGAAATTCCAACCGACCCTATTGTCGAGAGGTTAAATTTAGTTGAAAGAGAAAACGAGTATTTGAAAGAAAAATTGAAAAGAATTGAGGGGTAGAAGATGGAATTGGAGTTGCATGTTGCCGATGTCGTCGATGATCACAAGATCAAGATGGAGAAAATGAGGTTGAAGATTAGAAAGATTAGAAAATATGCCATTGATAGTGTGGCTTGGTATCATTATGCTGTTGGATCAATTGTTACCTTAGTTGCGATCTTCATCACATTTGTTGTTGCATTTAAATTCTTTAGCTAGAGAGTTATTTGTATGTTGCATTTAATTAAGTGTTGTATATGAACTTTATGTATGAACTTGTATTAATTTGGATTATTCGGCGTTGTGTAATGAAGATGAGCCGACAATGGATGTATGATGACCGATGCTCTCCCGAGTTCATTAATGGCGTGCATACTTTTTTGCGGGCCGCTGAGGCAAACAAACGGGCGGATGGTTTTATGCCTTGTCCATGTGCTGGCTGTAAGAATGGTCACAGTTACCCTACGTCAAAAACCATTCACGTCCATCTATTTAAGTCTGGTTTCATGCCCCACTACAATGTTTGGACCAAGCACGGAGAAATAGGGGTTATGATGGAAGACAATGAAGAAGAAGAGTAGGACGACGGCTATCCTGGCCATGGGTTCCCTAAATACGATGATACAACAATGGGGGAAGAAGCTGAGCCGGCAATGCGGGAAGAAGCTGAAGAAGAGGCATCAGATGAGCCCGCTGATGATCTAGGTCGGGCCATTGCCCACGCAAAGAGAAACTACAAGTGATCTGGAGAGGACGAAGTTGCAGCGCATGTTAGAGGATCACAAGAAATTGTTGTACCCGAATTGCGAAGCTGACAAAAAAAAGTTAGGCACCACACTTGAATTGCTGCAATAGAAGGCAGAGAATGTTGTATGTGACAAGGGATTTGGAAAGTTGCTGGTAATGATAAAGAATATGCTTCCAAAGGACAATGAATTGCCCGAGAGTACGTATGAAGCAAAGAAGGTTGTCTGCCCTCTAGGGTTAGAGGTGCAAAAGATACATGCATGCCCTAATGACTGCATCCTCTACCGCGATGAGTACGAGGATTTGAACGCTTGCCCGGTATGCGGTGCATTGCGTTATAAGATCAATCACGATGACCCTAGTGATATCGACGGCGAGCGCCCCAGGAAGAAGATTCCTGCCAAGGTGATGTGGTATGCTCCTATAATACCACGGTTGAAACATTTGTTCCAAAACAAAGAGCATGTGAAGGCGATGTGATGGCACGTAGAAGACCGTAAGAAAGACGGAAAGTTGAGAGTACCCGCTGACGGTTCGTAGTGGAGAAAAATCAAGAGAAAGTAATGGGAGGAGTTTGCAGGTGACCCAAGGAACGTATGGTTTGGTCTAAGCACAGATGGCATTAATCCTTTTTGGGAGCAGAGCAACAACCATAGCACGTGGCCTGTGACTCTATGTTTGTATAACCTTCCTCCTTGGTTGTGCATGAAGCGGAAGTTCATTATGATGCTAGTGCTCATCCAAGGCCCTAAGTAACCTGGCAACGACATTGATGTGTACCTAAGGCCATTAGTTGAAGAACTATTACAGTTGTGGAATGGAACAGGTGTACGTGCTTGGGATGAGCACGAAAAGGAAGAATTTGACCTAAAGGCATTGCTGTTCGTGACCATCAATGATTGGCCTGCTCTCAATAACCTTTCAGGACAGACAAACAAGGGATACCGCGGATGCACGCACTGTTTGGGTGATACCGACAGTATATATTTGGATAATTGTAGGAAGAATGTGTACCTGGGACATTGTCGATTTCTTCCGACAAGGCATCCCGTAAGAAAGAAAGGCAAGCATTTCAAAGGTGAGGTGGATCACCGAACGAAGCATCGCCACCGTACTGGTGCTGATGTACATGATATGGTCAAGGATTTGAAGGTAATCTTTGGAAAGGGTCCTGGCGGACAACCTGTTCTGAAGAACGCTGATGGGCGCGCACCCATGTGGAAGAAGAAATCTATATTTTGGGACCTGCCATATTGGAAAGACCTAGAGGTCCGCTCCGCAATCGACGTGATGCACGTGACGAAGAATCTTTGCGTGACCCTGCTTGGCTTTTTGGGCGTGTATGGGAAGACAAAAGATACACTAGAGGCACGGGAGGACCAGCAACGTATGCACGAAAAGTACGGCATACATCAGGGTCAGGCCAGCTACGCTCTTACCAAAGAAGAGAAGGAAATCTTCTTCGAATGCCTGCTCAGCATGAAGGTACCGTCTGGCTTCTCGTCGAATATAAAGGGAATAATAAATATGGCAGAGAAAAGTTCCAGAACCTAAAGTCTCATGACTGCCACGTGATTATGATGCAACTCCTTCCGGTTGCATTGAGGGGGCTTCTACCGGAAAACGTTCGATTAGCCATTGTGAAGCTATGTGCATTCCTCAATGCAATCTCTCAGAAGGTAATCGATCCAGAAATCATACCAAGGTTACAAAATGATTTGGTGCAATGTCTTGTCAGTTTCGAGTTGGTGTTCCCACCATCCTTCTTCAACATCATGACGCACGTCCTAGTTCACCTTTGCGAAGAGATTAACATTTTGGGTCCTGTATTTCTACACAATATGTTCCCCTTTGAAAGGTTCATGGGAGTGTTGAAGAAATATGTTCATAACCGTGCTAGGCCAGAAGGAAGTATCTCGAAGGGCCATGAAAATGAGGAGGTCATTGAGTTTCGTATTGACTTTATTCCTGACCTTAAGCAAATTGTTGTTCCGGAATCGCGGCATAAGGGCAGACTGGAAGGAAAAGGCACGCTAGGAGGGCATCAAATAATATGTATGGACGGGCATTCTCTCACTGAAGCACACTACACAGTTCTACAGAATTCCGCCTTGGTGGCTCCGTATATGGAGGAACACAAGAATTTTATACACTCCAAACACCCGGAGAAGTCTGACGACTAGATTACATGCGAACAAACAAGGACTTTCGACGGTTGGTTGCAAAAACATGCCCTGAATGATGGCGATATTCAAAATGACCTGTACTCGCTATCCCAGTTACCATCATCGAATATAATGACTTTCAAAGGGTACCAGATAAATGGGAATACATTTTACACGATCGCCCAAGATAAGAAGAGCACCAACCAAAACAGTGGTGTTCGCTTTGATGCAACAACCAACACGGGAAAGGAAACATATTATGGTTACATAGAGGTCATATGGGAACTTAACTATGGATCAGGTGATTTGAAGGTCCCTTTGTTTCAGTGCAAATGGGTCAATATGACACGAGGCGCGGAAGACCCGCAGTACGGAATGACAACAGTGGATCTCAACAATCTTGCGTATGCAGACGAACCATTCGTCCTAGCCAATGATGTGGTGTAGGTTTTTTATGTGAAAGACATGTCTACCAGGCCAAGAAAAAGAAAAGATAAGGAAGCGAATGGATCATACGACGAGCCAAAGCGCCACACAGTTCTTTCAGGAAAAAGAAACATCGTGGGAGTGGATGACAAGACAAACATGTCAGAAGATTATGAAAAGTTTGATGAAATTGCTCAATTCACAGTGAATATTGACCCAAGCATCCAGTTAAATGATGAAGATTTTCCATGGCTACGGCGCAAAGGGACACACGCGAAGAAAAAGTTTCACACCCAAAGATCTGGGATGTGATCGGCTTCACTATCATTACTTTCTTCTATGTTTCACACCCAGGAGGGAATGTCTATAATAGTTAGGGTAGTTATGTATTTTGGCATTTGAAACACGAAGAAATTTTATGTGCAAACAAATTCATTTCATGCATTTACTGATTTTTTTCCAACTAAATGACCCTGAAATTGAAAAGCATTTCAAATGAACTCAGAAAAGGTTGAAAGTTGGCATGGTATCATAATTTCATACAAATAGCATGTGCAAAGGGTAGAGAGGATTACGACAAAAACTGGATGCACTTCGTGTACAAAATGGACAATCTCTTTCGAAGTATCAGGGTTTCCGACGAAAACTCAACTGTTACAAAGGCATTTCATTTTTTAAATAACCTAAGCATTACCAAATTGAATATAATGATAAAACACACCAATATTAAACATAAGAAAAAAGAATCACTGAAAAAACTTTTTTCAAAGTTAAGTTACTCACAAACTAGTGATTCACACAAATTTCAAATAATTCAAAATTTAAACTATTCAAATTTGAAAACTACCGGCACTAACAGAAAGTTTGTAATTTTTTGTACCTAAAGCAAAAATATTCACAAAGAAACTCTAAATACAGCAAAAAAACAACTGAAAAACAAATAAAACAAAAATAAATAAAGCAAAAAAAATTAAGAAAATAAACAAGCCCGCCTACCGGGCCAAAGCGGCTTGCATACGACTAGGAACACAACCTTTTGTTGGGCCAGGATGCAGACCCGCAAAGCCCAGTAGGCCCACGGGGCAGAAGAGGACAGGTAGGTCCAGTAGTCCTGCTTAGGAGAGGAGCTCGAGAGAGCTACCGTACTGGGGCTTATAAACCAGTGCGGTAGCCCCTCGGCTAGCGAGGTGGGACTAAACTTGACCAACCGCACTACGCCAGCGCACCCCCTTTAGTACCGGGGCGTGGCTCCAACCGGTACTAAAGACCCCCCCCCCTTTTGTACCGGTTGGAGCCACAACCCGATACTAAAGGTTGTGCACTTCCCGCCGCTTGGCCTAGCCAAAACAAACCTTTAGTACCGGTTGGTGGCTCCAACCGGTACTAAAGGTCCATCCTATGTATACACCAGTTGAAAAAAATCCACTTTCCCTCTGTTTCTTCCCTCTGTTTCCTCCCTCCGTCGCGCCGCCCCCGCCCCTCGTTGCCGACCCCGGCCGTCCCCGCCCCTCGTCGCCGCCCCCGTCGACGTCGCCGCCCCGGCCGTCCCCGTCCCCATCGTCCCCGTCGTCCCCGTCGCCGCGCCCCGGCCGCCCCGTCGCCGCGCCGCGCCCCGCCCCGTCGTCGCCGCCCCGTCCCGTCGCCCCATCGTCGCCTCGCCGGTGAGCTCGCCCCGGCTGCCATGTCCACACACACACACACTACACACACACACACACACACTACACACACACACATATTAGTTTGTTTGTTATAAATTTTTCTGTTTTTTAGTTGTAGAAATGTTAGAAATTATTCTGTTTTTTAGTTATATAAATATTAGAAATGTTAGTTATATAGAAATGTTATAAATTTTTTCTGTTTTTTAGTTATAGAAATATTTATAGAAATGTTAACAATTTTTCTGTTTTTTAGTAATATAAATATTAGAAATGTTAGTTATATAGAAATGTTATAAATGTTTTCTGTTTTTAGTTATAGAAATATTTATAGAAATGTCAGCAATTTTTCTGTTTTTTAGTTATATAAATATTAGAATTGTTATAGAAATGTTAGTTATATAATCAGGAAATTTTAGAATTAGTTTTAGTTAGATGAATTAGATTAATGTCAAATTGTTAGAATTTGCATATATATAGAATTTTAGTTATCACAATCCAATCATTTAAAAAATGTTACTTTTTGCGGGCATATAGTATTTGTTCTCGATGATATGCCCGGCCCGCATCCTCGCCGTCGACCCGTTCGCGACGACGTCCTGCTTCAGAGGACCCATGTCCGGGACTGGGATCCGCCGGGCTGGCATTGGGAGGTGCTACCTGGAGGGGCGCGCCGCTTGGTGAGGAACCCGACCTCGGGTCCCGTCGTCGACCCTGATCTTCTATGGTGGCGTTCGCGTGGGCCACATTCGGTGCAGAGGCAGCCGGCCCCGCCGGAGGTGGTGCGTCGCCGTGTCAGGGAGGAAGAAGAGCACGTCCATCGCTACATGGCTGCTATGGATGATGTCAGGTTCTCCACTACATGGCGGGTTCTTTGGGCAGATGACCAGAGATATGATCCTGTGATGGTTCCTTCTCTTCGGGTGTGCACCGCCCGCGCCCTAGGAACCGCGAGTGGCGCCCTAGATTCTTCTATAGTACTCGATCTTTATTAGGTACCTGGCCAGTGATGTATTCGATATATAATATTCGAGACGATGTATTTGAGATTATATATATTAAGACGATGATGTATTCGAGATTATATATTTGAGACGATGTATTCGAGATTCAGTTTTTCCTTATTGATTAATTGCATCCATGCATTGTAATTTGAATACTAAATTGTGTTATATTTCTTCTGTATTAGTAAAGTAAAAGCTATGGCAGACAATACCGGCAGAGAGAGAGAAGAGGAATTGTTCGACATCATACGCATCCCTCACAGGCTAGATGATCTGAATTAAGTAGATGACGGCTCCCAATATCTGAACAATACCGGAGAGGGTGATGAAAAGATATTCGATCTCGACGACCGAGCTGATTAAGTCATGAACTATGATTATGATGACACAGACAATATTTGTGATGTCACAGACAATGCTGATCTTCAAATAACAAAGACTACCGGCGAGGTATATTTATATAAGCATGCATCATTGTGATCATCACATGTTTTTTTATTGAAGATATATTAACGAATCGATCTTTCTTCTTTCAGCCCTCCGGATCGAGCAAATCTGCTTCTACAGACAGCAAGACAAAGCGAGGCCCGAGCAGATTGTTGAAGGATGGTGTAAAGTACCACATCGAATCCACCAAACTTTGTGGCGAACCCCTCACGCCTAAGAACGTTGCGGACAAGTGGACTCGTCAGTGCGGAGTTCTTGTGAAGGACAAACTCCCGATCTCCATTCAAGAATGGAAAGAACCAAAGACTAAACGTCCAGGTGTTACTTGGGTCGACGACAGAGCCAAAAAAGACCTGGTGAAATCTCTGATGGAACATTTCACCCTACCAGATCATTTCACTGAAGCAGATGTGGAGAAAGTCAAGGCCGCTACTCTTAAGAAGATGGCAATTGCATTCAACACCCACAAGAAAACTGTATGGGCCAACTACCTCGCTAATGAAAGGAAGACTCCAGATTTTACGGGAACACTGGAGAAGCAAAGAGAACACTGGGACGATTTCATGACCTTCAAGGATTCAGAATTATCTAAGGAACAGTCGATGAAAAACAAGGCAAATGCCGCAAGAAAGACGCAGTTCCATAGTCTGGGTCCAAGTGGCTACGCGGTGGGATTGCCTAAGTGGGATAAGTATGAGCAAGAGATGGAAGATGCAGGGGTCACTCCGGTTACTAGGAACTGGGCCCCCAGGTGCAGAACTTTCACGGAAGACAGGCGAAGTTTCACGGAAGGCAAATCTAAAAGGAGCCGAACAAAAGATAATTGACGCAATAGAAGAAGCTCGAAGGGGGGTGTTCACGCCCAACAGAGAGAACGACAAGCTTACACGTGCCCTGGGAAATCCTGAACACCCGGGAAGAACACGAGGCAAGGGCGTTATTCCCTGGTATGAGGGCTTTTCAGAATGGAACGAGGACTACAGGACCCGTGCAAGAAGGAAGATGGAGGAGGAGAAGAAAAGGAAGCTGGAGGAGGAGTAGAGGAAGCAGGACACAGAACGCCTTCAAGGCCTAGAAGCAAGGCACGCGGACCTGGCACTCAAATTCCAGCAGCAGCAGCAGCAGATCGACTCACTTAGCCAGGAAAGGGGGTCTCAGCAGCGGCAGCAGCAAGCGGATTATCGTCCAGCATTGGATAGCACCGTCCCATCCATGCCGAGAAGCAGCGTTGGTTCTGCCCCGGGCGACACACTGCTGGATACATACCCTGTGGATGACATCATAGAGAACACTAACTGTGAGCTACACTCCAAAATGAAGAACATATCCACGAAGGTGGAGGACGGCGTTGCTTTCCCAGTCCCCCCGAAGCAACCTACCATTGCATCCCGATTCCAGAGGGCTATGCTCGTGTCATGGTTGATGAAGTGGTGGACCCATATTCGGGGCTAACGCTTGACATTCCTGGAGGTGAAGACGAGCGCACACTGGTAGAGGCCATACATCGTATCGTCCTATGGAGAAAGGATTGCATCATCTTTCGAAGTCCACCGACACCGCGTCATCTGCCGACTCCTCCTCGAAGTCCGCCACCGAGTCAGCAGACTCCCGCTCCTCCAAGTCCACGAACACGTGAGACGACTCCTCCTCGAAGTCCGCCACCTCCTCCAAGTCCCCGAATGCGTGAGCTGACCCCTCCGGTTTCAAGTCCGGCACAACGTCATGCCACTTCTCTGGTTTCAAGTCCGGCATCATGTCAGGCCACACCTCCTACTTCAAGTCAGCCACGTCAGCCGTCTCCGCCGTCTCAGCAATCGTAGAAGAGACATGCCGCAGCTTTGGTGCGTAGCGGTACGAGTCGAGGTAGTTCAGGAAGTACAGGCGGAGACAAGTGATATAAATATGATCCAAGCCTCGCTCCTCTTCCTCAGAGGCCTTATGACATGACTAAGGAGCAAAATGCAGCCATAGTGCAAGCCCAAGTGGACGCCCTTTTTGGACCGAAACCGGCACCGCCGCCAAAGGAGAAAGTGTCTGAGAAAGTAATTGACCACTTCATTCGTATGGCTAGAGAACCAGCTCCCAAGCCTATTGACTCGGACTATGAGTGCCAAATCAGGAAACTACATCGAGAACGGCTAAAGAAGGAAGCGAGCTCGTGCTCGAGCCAACAAGCAGCTGGCAAAAAATGCGGGAAAACCGTTCCCCAGTTGGGAGAACAGGCGGCGCAAGCGATCCCCCCGCTTGTTGTGCCAACAACACATGAGAGGAGTACGCGAGCCAAATATTATTGTGGGCAAACCGTTAGCGTTCCCCAGCATGGCGATGTGGTAATAACGGAGGATCATATAATGCAGGCTCAAATGCTCAATATCTCTGTTGGACAACTCCTCGAAATTGAGCCCATGTCTCCGCTTAGAGAATCAGAAATAGCATGGAAATATGTCCGGGGCCAACCTTTGGTCCATCCAGACAAGGTCAAGGACCTCCCAACAAGAATGTATCAATTGCATCAATATTACCAAGATTTCCAATCGAGAGTCCCGCATGGTGAATGTCAAGCATGAGCATTATTACCATGAGAAAGCTCTGGCCATTGAGTATCCAAAACTATTTTAGTTATAAAATCAAGACGCACTCGACAAGTCTATCATCAGTTGCTATTGTCTGTAAGTGATTTCTTTCTGTAATTTAAGTCTCAAGCTAGTTATGTAGTGATAATTTTGATCAATCATTACATGGAATTATCCTCACTATATTCTTTTTCTGTGGTATTATATGCAAGATGAAGATGTATGAAATGAAGAAATCTGGACGCTATGGCATTGGGTTCATTGACCCAAATACCATTAATGAGGACATACGGCAGATTGAATATTATCAAGATGGTGTAGAGGAAAGCATGCTAGAGTTCTTGAAGCGTCTCAATAGCAATGAAGATATACTACTTCCTTACAACTTCCCGTGAGTCACACTGTCTTGTACTACAAATTCTGTTTTTGCCTACTAGCTAGCTAGATGTTAATAATTAAGTGTATATGGTTTACGGTAGTTGATTAATTTTATGCACATGCCCGCTTAATTAAGACATGCAAACGTGTGCGCATGCAGTTGGCGCTGGGTCTTGTTAGACATTAAAGTTGAGGAAGGAAAAGTTGAATTACTGGACTCACTAACTAAAGCAGATAAAGACTTCACCATCGTGAAGGGGATAGTCAACAGGAATTTCAATCATTATTAACTATATCTCGGCCTATTATTAGTTTGTCATTTCCTGATATGAACTATTTAATAACCCCTTTGTTAATTTTCTTTGCCGGCGGGCAGGGCATGGGCAAAGTTCATCAAGGTGACTCCAGGCAAGTGGGCAAAAAAGTTGTTTTGGCATCGACCAAAGGTAAGTAATTAAGTAGTACTAGCTAGCTACCATCTCTTTAATTCTTGTTTCAATATCATTAATTAATTATCATGCTTGATTAATCATTATCTGATTCAATTCCATTCTCGTAAAGGCCCTGAAGCAGGCGCCGGGGAATAATCTGTGTGCATTCTATGTTTGCGAGAACATTCGCATGATGACGTCCGAAAGGAGCAGATCTGATAAACAGGAGTGGGTACATTTGTCAGAACACTATTCACACCATTATCGATATCTAGTCACACAACTAACACACATGCATATTGATCTCCTTCTTAACAGTTCATAGAGGTGCGGGATAAGCTCCTACCATCGGACCGCATACTAGCACTGTTGGGGAACGTAGCAGAAATTCAAAATTTTCCTACGAGTCACCAAGATCTATCTATGGAGAGACTAGAAACGAGGGGAAGGAGAGTGCATCTACATACCCTTGTAGATCGCTAAGCGGAAGCGTTCAAGAGAATAGGGTTGAAGGAGTCGTACTCGGCGTGATCCAAATCACCGGAGATCCTAGTGCCGAACAGACGATACCTCCGTGTTCAACACACGTACAGCTCGGTGACGTCTCCCATGCCTTGATCCAGAAAGGAGAGAGGGAGAGGTTGAGGAAGACTCCGTCCAGCAGCAGCACGACGGCGTGGTGGTGGTGGTGGAGCGTGGCAATCTTGCAGGGCTTCGCCAAGCACCGCGGGAGAGGAGGAGGACTTGGGAGAGGGGGAGGGCTGCGCCAGAACCTTTTGGTAAAGCTCCCATGCGCCTCCCCACTATATATAGGGGTGGAGGGGCTGGTTTCTTGCCCTCCAAGTCCATTGGGGCGTTGGCAAAGGTGGGAGGAAAGAAATCCCATCATTTCCTTCCCCACCGATTGTTATCCCCCCTTTTTAGGGATCTTGATCTTATCCCTTCGGGACATGATCTTATTCCTTCTAAGGGGGGATCTTGGTGCGCCTTGACTAGGGGTGTGGGGCCTTTCCCCCACTACCCACGTTCATGTGGGTCCCCCATGCAGGTGGGCCATAATCCGGAACATTCTAGAACCTTCCCGGTACAATACCGAAAAATCATGAACATTTTCTGGTGGCCAAAATAGGACTTCCCATATATAAATCTTTACCTCCGGACCATTCCGGAACTCCTAGTGACGTCCGGGATCTCATCTGGGACTCCGAACAACATTCGGTAACCACATACAAACTTCCTTTATAACCCTAGCGTCATTGAATCTTAAGTGTGTAGACCCTACGGGTTCGAGAACCATGCAGACATGACCTAGACGTTCTCCGGCCAATAACCAACAGCCGGATCTGGATACCCATGTTGGCTCCGACATGTTCCACGATGATCTCATCGGATGAACCACGATGTCAAGGACTCAATCAACCCCGTATACAATTCCCTTTGTCTAGCGGTATTGTACTTGCCCGAGATTCGATCGTCGGTATGCCGATACCTTGTTCAATCTCATTACCGGCAAGTCTCTTTACTCGTTCCGTAACACATCATCCCGTGATCAACCCCTTGGTCACATTGTGCACATTATGATGGTGTCCTACCGAGTGGGCCCAGAGATACCTCTCCGTTACATGGAGTGACAAATCCCAGTCTTGATTCGTGCCAACCCAACAGACACTTTCGGAGATACCTGTAGTGCACCTTTATAGCCACCCAGTTACGTTGTGACGTTTGGTAAACCCAAAGCATTCCTACAGTATCCGGGAGTTGCATAATCTCATGGTCTAAGGAAATGATACTTGACATTAGAAAAGCTTTAGCATACGAACTACGATCTTTGTGCTAGGCTTAGGATTGGGTCTTGTCCATCACATCATTCTCCTAATGATGTGATCCCATCATCAACGACATCCAATGTCCATGGTCAGGAAACCGTAACCATCTATTGATCAACGAGCTAGTCAATAGGGGCTTACTAGGGACATGGTGTTGTCTATGTACCCACACATGTATCTGAGTTTCCTATCAATACAATTATAGCATGGATAATAAACGATTATCATGAACAAGGAGATATAATAATAACTAATTTATTATTGCCTCTAGGGCATATTTCCGACAATCTCCCACTTGCACTAGAGTCAATAATCTAGTTCACATCACCATGTGATTAACACTCACAGGTGACATCGCCATGTGACCAACATCCAAAGAGTTTACTAGTGTCACTAAACTAGTTCACATCATCATGTGATTAAGACCCAATGAGTTCTGGGGTTTGATCATGTTTTGCTTGTAAGAGAGGTTTTAGTCAACGAGTCTGCAACATTCAGATCTGTATGTACTTCGCAAATCTCTAGGTCATATTGTAAACACTGCTTCCATGCTCCATTTGGAGCTATTCTAAATGGTTGCTCCACTATACGTATCTGGTTTGCTATTCAGAGCCATTCGGATAGGTGTTAAAGCTTGCATCGACGTAACCCTTTACGCCGAACTCTTTATCATCTCCATAATCAAGAAACATGTCCTTATTTACTCCAAGGACAATTTTGACCGCTGTCCAATGATCCATTCCTGGATCATTCTTGTACCCCTTGACTGACTCATGGCAAGGCACACTTCCGGTGCGGTACACTGCATAACATACTATAGAGCCTACGTCTGAAGCATAGGGGACGACATTCGTCCTTTCTCTCTCTTCCGCCATGGTCGAGCTTTAACTCTTAATTTCATACCTTACAACTTAGGCAAGAACTCCTTTGACTGGTCCATCTTGAACACCTTCAAGATCATGTCAAGGTATGTGCTCATTTGAAAGTACCATTTAGCGTTTTTGATCTATCCTCATAGATCTTGATGCTTGAAAGTGCTAGTTATCGACTAGAGGGGGGTGAATAGGCGATTTTTATCAAAGTCTTCAAAACGTGGGAGTTTCAAAGACAAACAATAGAAATAACCTAATTGATATGCAGCGGAAGATAAACTACAACAAGCAAGCCATAGTCAAGTATGCAATAGCGTTAACGTATGAAGACTAATAGCAGCTAGGTAGTAGGATCGGGATGGAAGATAGTATGAAGCCAATCAACAATAGTAGTCAAGCAATGAAGTCAATCAGATAAGCAGATAGGCAATGACTTCACGAAGACAAACTAAAGTAAGGTTGGGAAGGGATAGAACCAGTTGCTTGTTGAAGACACAGGATTTGTTGGACCAGTTCCAGTTGCTGTGACAACTGTACGTCTGGTTAGGGAGGCTGAGATTCAACTCAGAAGACCGTGTCTTCACCTTATTCCCCTTGAGCTAAGGACACTTAGTCCTCGCCCAATCACTCTGGTAAGTCTTCAAGGTAGACTTCCGAACCTTCACAGACTCATTCACCTGGCAATCCACAATGACTCTTGGATGCTCAGAACGCGATGCCAAACCGGCTGGAGGATTCACAGTCCTCAAGTGTAATAAGTCTTCAGGTCACACAGACAGAAAGACTTCAGTGATGCCTAACACTCTTTGGCTCTGGGTGTTTGGGCTTTGTCCTCGCAAGGATTTTTCTCTCTCTCAAATGCTTCGAGGTGGGTTGCTCTCAAACAACAAAAGCCATGTACAAACTCTGAGCAGCCACCAATTTATGGTGTAGGGGGTGGGCTATTTATAGCCACTAGGCAACCCGACCTGATTTGTCCAAAATGACCCTGTGTCACTAAGGAACTGACACGTGTTCCAACGGTCAGATTTCAAACACACGCGGCAACTTTACTTGGGCTACAAGCAAAGCTGACTCATCCAGCTCTGGATAAGGTTTGCTCTCATTGTCTTCGCTCGAAGACATAGGATTTGAATTGAGCATCACTTCAGTCACTCTGACTTAGTTCACTTGGACCCCACTTAACAGTACGGTGGTTCCTATGACTCAACAAAGAAGAAAAGGAAGCAACGAATCCACACAGTCTTCGCACTCCATAGTCTTCATGCAATGTCTTCTCATGTAATAGTCTTCAATATGAGTATCTTCTCACACCACCATTGTCTTCAATGTCTTCATACATTTTTAGGGGTCATCTCCGGTAGGTAAACCGAATCAATGAGGGACACTACCTGCGTTATCCTGCAATTCTCACAAATGCATTAGTCCCTCAACCAACTTTGTCGTCAATACTCCAAAACCAACTAGGGGTGGCACTAGATGCACTTACAATCTCCCCCTTTTTGGTGATTGATGACAAACTGGTTGAAGTTTTCAACGGGGATAAATATGTGAAATTGTAAGGATAGGAAATAGTCTTCATATGTTGCAAGGGCTCCCCCTGAAGATGTGCATGTAAGTAATTTTCTTTTGGAATGCAAATGCACATGGCAGGTTGTACTTGTGGAGACCCACTTCAACTTATGAAGATAATTCATCATGCATGAACTGATATAGCAAGTAGAATGACATGCATAATGAAAAATGGACGTCTGCAGAATGATCTAAGTGCGGAAGTTATCATCGCACATGCGGAATTTATCATCGCATCACAGTGAAGAAAATAAGTAACAGACGACCATCAAGTTTAGGTGTTACAACTCAGAGATCCAAATGTTTCAAAAGGCAAGAGTTGTAAGCACGCAGCAAAATATAATGCAACCGCCCATATGAACCCGCTTGAAGACTATCAACTCATACGCTTCTCCCCCTTTTGTCAGTAAGGACCAAAAAGGTTTGAAGACATAGAGCATCTACTCGTCAACATGAGTAGGTGAAGCAGCAGGGTTGTCATCGTTGGGTGGCGGTGCAGATGAACTCTTCCATGATCGCCGGCAAGTTTCATGAGCAACAAAGGCATTCTTGGTGGCAAGGTTGAGAATGCAATTGATATCCACCAAGAGGCTTTGCATCTGTCTCTTGAGCCAGAAATGATGCTCATCCTATTTCTGATGAAGGGCCACAAGAAGTTCTCGGTCATTGAGAACGCGAGAATGCTTCCGAGGCCTTTGTGCAATGGTGCTTTCAGTGGCTTCAGTGGGTGCTCGATGAGGCAGACGAGTGTTTCCAGCCAATGGATAGATTCGTGTTGCTGCTTGAACACCTTCAATAGGCTGAGTGAAGCTTTGGTGCTCGGCATTCTGAAGACAAAGAGGCCTCTTGGCAGGGTCAGAGTATATAGCTTCAACTGACATATCAACCTCTGGCAGAAAGATCATATGATTGTGAGTAGAGGGCTGATAGTTGACAGATGAGTGTCTCTTGATGAGGCGCATGACCCATGGAGCATAAAACTTCAGACCAAATAGGTCAGAAACGGAAGCAGCAAGTTGCCTGATGAAGAACTCTTGAGTGTTGAAGCTGATGCCATTGAGAATATAGAAGACCAAAGTCTTCATAGCTCCTTCAAGCTTGGCCGCTGATGAATGTCCTTTGACAGGCCATAGAGTTCGCCTGATGATATGATATATGGTGCGAGGCAGATACTCAAGGTCTTCAACAAAGAAATCTGTTGGATATTCAGCGTCAGATGGCAAGGGCTTCATCATGCTCAACATCTGGCTCATATTGGGTTCTGGCTTATGGAAGATACTCTCTATTGCATTGCGGTGTAGCTGACAGTCAGGTTCATATAGTTCTCCAGGAGTGGCTAGCCCTGTAAGCTGGATGATATCCATAGCTTTGGCTTCATGATGAACATTTCCAGTCATCCACTCGAGAACCCATGTCTTGATGTCTCTGTAGTAGCCACGAATGTGTAGAGTAGCATAGAATTGAAGCAATAGCTCTTCATTCCAATGTTCTTTGTCTGTCACAAAGTGGAGCAGACTAGCATCACGAAAGCAATCAAGTGCTTCTTCTAAGCACGACAGTCCAGCAATGGCTTCTGTATCAAGGCGCATATGAGGGAAAATGCGCCCTTGATCATATAGTACGCATGAGTAATAGCTTCTCTGCTGATAGCTCCAGAACCGATCTGATGATATCCTTGGCTTGGAGTAGGGGTTCTTGGCGCTGTCAAAGAAGGTATTGTGGCTTTTGAAGCCATTGGCATTGAAGGACCCTGGTGAGTTTGCAGTACCTGGAAACATTGGCAACCTAGGCTTTGGCTTCTGGACCTGAGGCCTATGCTCAATATGATAGTCAAATTGAGGTTCTGAGGCAGTAGGCGGAGGCTCCAGAATGGGCCATCAGATAGTGGTAAGATGACCATGACTGTATGCTTGCTCAATTGTGTGAGGCCTTGGTGGCGGAACAGGAGCAGGGGCAACAGTTGAGGCATCAGGCTGCACAACAGGTGCTTCGGGAGCGGTTGTCTCATTGTCTTCAGGTGCAGATCCTTTAACGTTCCCCCACGACGCTGTCTGCCACCCTTCCTGACAGATTTCTCCGTAGCCATGAACTTCAAACTGAACGGTTTCAATATGTTCAAAGGCTTCAAAGGCTTTCGCTTGCTGGTCAGACAGGAACTGGCTTCAGTAGAATTGATATGATGCTGTAAGTATTCTGCAAACGAATGCAGACTATGAGAACCAAGGGATTCTCCGACGGACATGTACCTGTGACAGCATTAGAGATGCGAGGGAAGGGGAAGAGGTCATATGTATTCTCAGAAGATTTTGAAGATAAATCAGTTTGAAGACATTGACCTCATGATGCGAAGACATTCACTTATATGTGGTGAGTTGGTTCCATATTTGTACCAATCCATGAATAAGTACAAGTCAGGAATCAAGCTAGATAGGAAATCTAAGTGAATTGACTCGGTAGTATGAGATGCAGATAGAATAGATCTAACATTGAATAGGCAGAAACTACTTTTGGTAAACAGGATGAATCTTGAAGATCAAAAAGGTGTTAAAAATAGAGTTATAATTACCGCACGACGAACTGCTAGATGGGAAGAATAGGAGACCGGGCAGTTCAGCCCACCGTGCCCTAACTTGGCGACGGAGGACACCTACGGCGACGGTGGAGAGGACGATGTCCGCGGCCGGCGTGAGGACGGCGTCGGAGAAGTCGCGGCAGCTAAGCGCTTCGTCGCCGGCGTCGTCGCGAGCTAGCGGTGGTGCTAGGGTTTTGACGAGGTGGAGAGGTGGAAGAAGGTTTTCTTGACCGCAGGGGACATGTATTTATAAGTAGGTGTGCGGCACAACGCGATTACGCAGGTGCCCCTGTCTGTTCACATCCATGGGACGCGTAGCAAGCATGCAACATACATAGAGTTGTCCCACGTTCCCACGCCCGCCGAGTTTGTCAGATGTTTGTTCCGGCTTCTCCGGATATAGACAATAAAGATGAATCATTTAAATAGGACTTGATGTTTGTCTCTGTGTCTTCTGCTGACTAGGACGCAGAGAAGACATCCGACAGTTTCAATAGAATGCATATGATTTGGACAGATAGAGTTTGAGATAGAAAGCATAGAGGGGTTAGGGTCCGATCACATTCACTTAGTTCAAAAGATTCAACTTGAAGACATAGCTATAAGTGAATGTTGTAGAAGACAGAACGCTAGTATATATATATATATATATATATATATATATATATATATATATATATATATATATATGCGCAATCAAATCATCATAGCGCAGAAAATCATGAAGATAAATAGAAACCGAAGACAAACCAAATGCGAAGTCTTTGCAAAAGTAACGCCATGAGTGAAACACTTCAAACAGAGAAATTTGGTGGTGGCGTTACCCACCGTATAGGAAGTATTAGACCCAGACACGGCGCACAATTATCGTGGCGCTCCGAAGTCAAATTCCATGTTAATGTATTCACACTCAGAGTGTAAGTCTTCATTCATTGAAGATATACCTTACTTCGTGTGTTGCACATCTAAATCATCAACATGCATAAGTGTTAGGATGTGTGCCTGATCACAGGACATTAGAAGATTCCAAGATATTTAGCTCACACCGTAACTTGCAAAACCTTTTCTCATCCAAGGGCTTTGTGAAGATATCTGCAAGTTGTTCTTCTGTGTTGACGTGAATGATATCTATATCTTTCTTCATAACATGATCTCTGAGAAAGTGATGATGTATTTCAATGTGTTTTGTATTCGAGTGCTGGACTGGATTGTTTGCTATCTTGATGGCACTTTCGTTGTCGCAGAAGAGAGGTACTTTCAGGTTGATGCCATAATCCTTGAGAGTTTGCTTCATCCATAGAAGCTGAGCACAATAGGATCCAGCAGCAATGTATTCAGATTCAGCAGTTGAGAGTGATACACAATTCTGCTTCTTTGAAGACCAACAGACAAGTGATCAACCAAGAAAATGACATGTGCCTGATGTAGACTTGCGATCCACCTTGTCACCAGCATAATCAGCATCCGGGAATCCAACTAGGTCAAACCTTGAGCCCTTTGGATACCATAATCCGAGTTTTGGGGTGTAAGCCAAATATCGAAGAATTCGCTTCACAGCTAAGTGATGCGATTCCTTTGGTGCCGCTTGGAATCGAGCACACATGCAAACACTAAGCATAATATCTGGCCTAGATGCACATAGATAAAGTAAAGAACCAATCATGGAGCGGTATACCTTTTGATCGAACTCTTTACCATTGCCGTCGGGACCAAGGTGGTGTTTGGCTGGCATTGGCGTCGTGTAGCCTTTGCAATCTTCCATTCCAAACATCTTCACACAATCTTTGAGGTACTTTTCTTGAGATATGAAGCTGCCATTGCTTTGCTGATGAATTTGAAGACCAAGGAAGAACTTCAGTTCTCCCATCATGGACATCTGATATTGCTCTTGCATCATGTATCCAAACTCATCACTATACTTCTGGTTGGTGCAGCCGAAGACAATATCATCCACATATATTTGGCACACAAACAGTTCGCCATCATATGTCTTCGTGAAGAGTGTGGGATCGAGGGATCCTGGTTTGAAGCCGTTGCTCTTCATGAACTCTTTGATCGTATCATACCAGGCACGAGGAGCTTGTTTGAGGCCATACAGTGCTTTGTTTAGCTCCTACACCATATCAGGATGTTTTGGATCTTCAAAGCCAGGTGGTTGTGCGACATATACTTCTTCTTCAATCTTGCCATTGAGAAATGCACTTTTCACATCCATTTGATATAGCAAGATGTTGTGATGATTAGCATAGGCTAGCAGTATGCGAATAGCTTCAAGCCTAGCAACAGGAGCAAATGTTTCATCGAAGTCAATTTCTTCAACTTGAGTATATCCTTGAGCCACAAGACGTGCTTTGTTTCTGACGACTTGACCATGCTCATCTTGTTTGTTCTGATATATCCATTTTGTGCCAATTATGTTATGCTTGAGAGGGTCAGGGCGCTTGACCAGTTCCCAAATATTATTCAGCTTGAACTATTGAAGTTCTTGCATGGCCTGAATCCATTCAGGTTCCATAAAGGCTTTAGCAACTTTCTTGGGTTCTGATATTGACACAAATGAAAAGTGCCCACAGAAGTTTGCTAGTTGTGTTGCTCTTGATCGAGTGAGCGGACCAGGTGCATTGTTGCTGTCAATTATCTTCTCTATTTGAACTTCATTTACAACACGAGGATGAACAGGACGAATATTTTGCTCCGGCTGATCATTGTCATCATTGGGAGGATTGTCTTCGGTCTGAGCATTGTCTTCAGGTTGATTTGGTGCAGAGATGATAAGTTCCTCTTCAGGCTATGCTTCAGAGGGCATGATCTCACCAGTTCCCATCAGCTTGATAGATTCACTAGAAGGAGATTCATCAAGTGTGTTTCGCAGGAGCTCTCGTTGTGAACCATTGGTTTCATCAAATCGCACATCCACTGTTTCAACGATTTTGTAGTGGAAGAGGTTGAAGACTCTGTAAGAGTGTGAATCCTTTCCATAGCCAAGCATGAAGCCTTCGTGAGCTTTGGGTTCAAATTTTGACTTGTGATGGGGATCCTTGATCTAGCACCTAGCACCAAAGACTCTGAAGTAGCTGACATTTGGCTTCTTGCCAGTAAGGAGCTCATAGGATGTTTTGCCCAGAAGCTTGTGGATGTAAACACGGTTGATGATGTGACATGCAGTATCAATTGCTTTAGACCAGAATTTTCTTGGTGTCTTGTACTCGTCAAGCATTGTTCGAGCCATCTCAATGAGAGTTATGTTCTTGCGCTCAACAATGCCATTTTGCTGAGGTGTGGAAAGAGCAGAAAATTCATGAGTGATTCCCATTGTATCCAGATAAAGATCAAGGCCGGTGTTCTTGAATTCAGTGCCGTTATCACTTCTAATATGCTTGATCTTGACGCCATAATTGTTCATTGCTCGATTGGCGAATCGTCTGAAGATATCTTGTACTTCAGTCTTGTAGAGAATTATGTGCACCCATGTATATCTTGAGTAGTCATCAACAATGACGAAGCCATAGAGACACGCCGTTGTTGTGAGGGTGGAGTAGTGAGTAGGTCCAAATAAGTCCATGTGTAGCAGCTCGAAGGGTTGAGGTGTTGTCATGATTGTGTTCGAGGGATGCTTGGCCCTTGTCATCTTCCCAGCTTCGCAAGCACCACACAAATGATCTTTCTTGAACTTGACACCTTCGATGCCTATGACATGCTTCTTCTTGACAAGAGTGTGCAAGTTCCTCATGCCAGCGTGCCCTAGCCTTCGATGCCAGAGCCAACATTCTAAAGCTTTTGCAAGAAGACATACGGCAAGCTGTGGGCCTGCTGAGAAATCTACCATGTATAGATCACCTTTCCTATACCCTTCAAAGACTAGAGACTTGTCAGATTCCATTAGTACAAGGCAACGATATTTTCCAAATATCACAATCATGTTTAAGTCACAAAGCATTGAGACAGACATTAAGTTGAATCCAAGGGATTCAACAAGCATCACTTTATCCATGTGTTGATCCTTTGAGATTGCAACTCTACCTAGACCCAATACCTTGCCTTTACCAGTGTCAGCAAATGTGATTTGACTCTTGTCGGATGGACGTAAGGATGAGTCCATGAGAAGACTTCGATCACCAGTCATATGATTCGTGCATCCACTATCCATAATCCATTCTGAAGCTTTTGGTGACATGCCCTACAGTGCAGTTAGGAGGATAGGCTTCACAAGGTATGTTGTGAAGCATAAGCATTTGATGCACATGTGGATTATCACAGCATAGATGAAAGTTAGCACACAGTATGACAGGTAAGCGATTCATATGTGGAATACATAGTAAGTCATTTTATCATGCGTCCCTTTGTGTTTTAGGTCCCCAGCAATAATATCGGACGAATTTGATTGCTGACTGGAGACCATGTTCTGCAAAAGAGAGTTAATTCTTCTTCACCACCCACATCTTTAGGGGTGGCTTAGAAGCAATGAGTCTAAGTGCAGCATCTGAGAATTTCGGCTTTGAAGCCCTAGCAAATAGCCTTGCAGGAGATGAATGATACTCATATGAATAAGCAGAAAAGTTCCTAGTATTGTGAACATAGCGGTTTGAAGACACACGCTCATATTCATAAGTTTGAGTGTGATTTCCCTGCAAAACATAGGCGTTAGGGTGACTCAGGTGAGTCCAGTTTCCGTATGAAGCCGTTGGACCATGTGACGCCTTTGATCTGGGGTTTGTCTTCTTCCCTGGTGGTGTCATGACAACATTCACAGGAAGATTCTCAAGACAGCTTTTGGGAACCCAGATCTTCTTCATTGGCGGTACATTCCTGCAGTTAGTACCAATATACCTGGCAAACACTTCACTATTCTGATTTTTGAACAATTTATAGTTTGCATCAAAGGATTCATCAATGATAATAGGATTAGCACAGGTAAAGCCAGATAAAGTGGATGGATCCACTGAAGGTTCCTCTGTAGCAACACATGTGGTTTTGGGATACTGCTCAGGCTTCTAGTAGGAACCATCGGCATTCATTTTCCTCTTGAACCCAACACCCTCTTTCCTAGGGTTTCGGTTCAGAATCTGTTTTTGAGGACATCACAAAGTGTCTGATGCCCTTTCAGACTTTTATACATCCCTGTTTCAAGCAATGTCTTCAACCTAGCATTTTCATCAGCAATAGTAGTGGTATCCTCAGATGAGGGGTTAGTTTCCACATCAGAAGTTGAAGACAGAGCAACAGTAGCAGCAGTGGAACATTCAGCAACAGAAGTAGCGTTATCACGCTCAATACATTTTAGACATGGTGGTTCAAATTCATCCTGAGCGGGACTGATCCGTTGAGCGCGAAATGACTCATTCTCTTTTTGAAGATCTTCATGGGTCGCTTTCAATTTCTCAAGCTCTTGCTTCCTTTGAAGATAATCATAGGAGAGCTTTTCATAAGTGGTTGAGAGCGTCTCATGAAGACTTTCAAGTTCTTGATACTTAGCATGAAGATTTTTTATGTCTTCAACTAAGGACTGTGAACGTGTCATTTCCACGTCCAACAGGTCATCGCTTTTGTCTAACAGTTTTTGAGTATGTTCCATAGCTCTTTGTTGTTCAGTAGCAATTTTAGCAAGTGTTTTGTAGCTGGGTTTAGATTCACAATCAGAGTCATCTTCACTTGATGTTTGAAAGTAAGCATCGCGTGATTTTACCTTGGCACCGCGTGCCATGAAGCAGTAGGTGGGAGCAGGATTGTCCTTGTCATCATCAGCGTTGGTGTGGGAGTCATTGTCTTCAGTGTTGAAGATGGACTTTGCAACATAGGCTGTGGCCAGCGCCAGACTTGCAACACCAGAGTCGGACTCAGCTTCAGATTCCACCTCTGCCTCCTCAGAAGAAGACTCCTCCTCTGAATCCATTTCCTTGCCAACAAAAGCACGAGCCTTGCCAGATGAGCTCTTCTTGTGAGATGAAGACCTTGATGAGGACTTGGAAGAAGACTTTGAAGATTTCTTCTTCTTCTTGTCATCGGAGTCATATTCCTTGCTCTTCTTCTTCTTCTTCTCATTGTCCCACTGAGTGCCCAGGCTTCTTACACTTGTGACATGTTCTCTTCTTGTTGTCTTGAGTGGAAGCCTCATCATTTCTTGAACTGGATCGTGAAGACTTTCTGAAGCCCTTCTTCTTGGTGAATTTCTGGAACTTCTTCACAAGCATAGCAAGCTCCCTTCCAATGTCTTCAGGATCGTCAGAACCGCAGTCAGATTCTTCTTCTTCAGATGAGGAAACAACTTTTGCCTTCAAAGCACGAGTTCGGCCATAGTTGGGGCCATAGATATCTCTTTTCTCAGAAAGCTGGAACTCATGTGTGTTGAGCCTTTCAAGTCAGACGGATCGAGTGTCTTGTAGTCACGACGTTCTTGTATCATGAGGGAAAGGGTGTCAAAGGAGGTGTCAAGTGATCTCAGCAGTGTCTTGACAATTTGAGGGCAAGGGTGTCAAAGGAGGTGTCAAGTGATCTCAGCAGTGTCTTGACAATTTCATGCTTGGTGATCTCAGTGGCGCCGAGGGCCTGAAGCTCATTTGTGATGTCGGTGAGGCGATCAAACGTGAGCTGGACATTTTCATTGTCGTTTCTCTTGAAGCGATTAAAGAGATTGCGAAGAACACTGATCATCTGGTCTCTCTGTGTAGAGACGCCTTCATTGACCTTGGACAGCCAGTCCCAGACTAGCTTTGACGTTTCCAGAGCACTCACACGGCCATACTGTCCTTTGGTCAGATGACCACAGATGATGTTCTTTGCAATCGAGTCCAGTTGAATGAACTTATTGACATCAGTAGGGGTGACACCTTCACTAGTTTTGGGAACGCCATTCTTGACAACATACCAGAGGTCGACATCAATGACTTCAAGATGCATGCGCATCTTATTCTTCCAGTAGGGATATTCTGTTCCATCAAACACGGGGCAAGCAGCGGAGACTTTGATTATCCCTGCAGTCGACATAGCTAAACTCCAGGTGGTTAAACCGAATCACACAGAACAAGGGAGTACCTTGCTCTGATACCAATTGAAAGTGCTAGTTATCGACTAGAGGGGGGTGAATAGGCGATTCTTATCAAAGTCTTCAAAACGTGGAAGTTTCGAAGACAAACAATAGAAATAACCTAACTGATATGCAGCGGAAGACAAACTACAACAAGCAAGCCATAGTCAAGTATGCAATAGCGTTAACGTACGAAGACTAATAGCAGCTAGGTAGTAGGATCAGGATGGATGATAGTATGAAGCCAATCAACAATAGTAGTCAAGCAATGAAGTCAATCAGATAAGCAGATAGGCAATGACTGCACGAAGACAAACTAAAGTAAGGTTGGGAAGGGATAGAACTAGTTGCTTGTTGAAGACACAGGATTTGTTGGACCAGTTCCAGTTGCTGTGACAACTGTACGTCTGGTTAGGGAGGCTGAGATTCAACTCAGAAGACCGTGTCTTCACCTTATTCCCCTTGAGCTAAGGACATTTAGTCCGCGCCCAATCACTGTGGTAAGTCTTCAAGGTAGACTTCCGAACCTTCACAGACTTTGTTCACCCGGCAATCCACAATGACTCTTGGATGCTCAAAACGCGTCGCCTAACCGGCTGGAGGATTCACAGTCCTCAAGTGTAATAAGTCTTCAGGTCACACAGACAGAAAGACTTCAGTGATGCCTAACACTCTTTGGCTCTGGGTGTTTGGGCTTTGTCCTCGCAAGGATTTTTCTCTCTCTCAAATGCTTCGAGGTGGGTTGCTCTCAAATGACAAAAGCCGTGTACAAACTCTGAGCAGCCACCAATTTATGGTGTAGGGTGTGGGCTATTTATAGCCACTAGGCAACCCGACCTGATTTGTCCAAAATGACCCTGGGTCACTAAGGAACTGACACGTGTTCCAACGGTCAGATTTCAAACACACACGGCAACTTTACTTGGGCTACAAGCAAAGCTGACTCATCCAGCTCTGGATAAGGTTTGCTCTCATTGTCTTCGCTCGAAGACATAGGATTTGAGTTGAGCATCACTTCAGTCACTCTGACTTAGTTCACTTGGACCCCACTTAACACTACGGTGGTTCCTATGACTCAACAAAGAAGAAAAGGAAGCAACGAATCCACACAGTCTTCGCGCTCCATAGTCTTCACGCAATGTCTTCTCATGTCATAGTCTTCAATATGAATATCTTCTCACACCACCATTGTCTTCAGTGTCTTCATACATTTTTAGGGGTCATCTCCGGTAGGTAAACCGAATCAATGAGGGACACTACCTGTGTTATCCTGCAATTCTCACAAATGCATTAGTCCCTCAACCAACTTTGTCGTCAATACTCCAAAACCAACTAGGGGTGGCACTAGATGCACTTACAATGCTCAATGTTCAAGTAGCTTAATCCAGGTTTTCCATTGAAAAACACTTTTCAAATAACCATATATGCATTCCAGAAATTCTACATCATTTCTGATCAACAATATGTCAACAACATATACTCATCGGAAATTCTATAGTGCTCCCACTCACTTCTTTGGAAATACAAGTTTCTCATAAACTTTATATAAACCCAAAATCTTTGATCATCTCATCAAAGCGCACATTCCAACTCCGAGATGCTTACTCCAGTCCTTAGAAGGATCGCTGGAGCTAGCATACGTTTTAGCATCCTTAGGATCGACAAAAACTTTCTGATTGTATCACATACAACCTTTCCTTATGAAGACTGGTAAGGAAACTCGTTTTGACATCCATCTGCCAGATTTCATAAATGCAGCTAATGCTAACATGATTCCGACGGACTTAAGCATCGCTACGGATGAGAAAATCTCATCGTAGTCAACTCCTTGAGCTTGTGAAAAAACTCTTCGCCACAAGTCGAGCTTCATAGACGGTGACATTACCGTCCACGTCCGTCTTCTTCTTAAAGATCCATTTATCTCAATGGCTTTCCGATCATCGGGCAAGTCCACCAAAGTCCATGCTTTGTTCTGATACATGGATCCTATCTCGGATTTCATGGCTTCTAACCATTTGTCGGAATTTGGGCCCACCATAGCTTCTCCATAGCTCGTAGGTTCATTGTTGTCTAGCAACATGACCTTCAAGACAGGATTACTGTACCACTCTGAAGTAGTACGCATCCTTGTCACCCTACGAGGTACGGTAGTGACTTGATCCAAAACTACATGATCACTATCATAAGCTTCTACTTCAATTCGTGTAGGCGCCACAGGAACAACTTCCTGTGCTCTGCTACACACTTGTTGAAGTGATGGTTCAATAACCTCATCAAGTCTCCACCATCCTCCCACTCAATTCTCGAGACAAACCTTTCCTCCAGAAAGGACCCGATTCAAGAAACAATCCCTATTGCTTTCGGATCTGAATTAGGAGGTATACCCAACTGTTTTGGGTGTCCTATGAAGATGCATTTTATCCCCTTTGGGTTCGAGCTTATCAACCTGAAACTTTTTCACATAAGCGTCGCAGCCCCAAGCTTTCAAGAAACGACAGCTTAGGTTTCTCTAAACCGTAGTTCTCACGGTGTCATCTCAACGGAATTACGTGGTACCCTATTAAAGTGAGTGCGGTTGTCTCTAATGCCTAACCCATGAACGGTAGTGGTAATTCGATAAGAGACATCATGGTACGCACCATATCCAATAGGGTGCAACTATGATGTTCGGACACACCATCACACTATGGTGTTCCAGGCGGTATTAATTGTGAAACAATTTCCACAATGTCTTAATTGCGTGCAAAAGCTCGTAACTCAGATACTCATCTCTATGATCATATCATAGACATTTTATCCTCTTGTCACAATGATCTTCAACTTCACTCTGAAATTACTTGAACCATTCAATAATTCAAACTTGTGTTTCATCAAGTAAATATACTCAACATCTACTCGAATCATCTGTGAAGTAAGAACATAACGATATTCACTGCATGCCTCGGCACTCATTGGACTCCACACATCAAAATGTGTTACTTCCAACAAGTTGCTATCTTGTTCCATCTTACTGAAAACGAGGCTTTTCAATCATCTTGCCCATGTGGTATGATTTGCATATCTCAAGTGATTCAAAATCAAGTGAGTCCAAACGATCCATCTGCATGGAGTTCCTTCATGCGTATACACCAATAGACATGGTTCGCATGTCTCAAACTTTTCAAAAACGAGTGAGTTAAAAGATCCATCAACATGGAGCTTCTTCATGCATTTTATACCAATATGACTTACATGGCAGTGCCACAAGTAAGTGGTACTAGCATTACTATCCTATATCTTTTGGCATGAAAATGTGTATCACTACGATCGAGATTCAATAAACCATTCCTTTAGGTGCAAGACCATTGAAGGTATTATTCAAATAAATAGAGTAACCATTATTCTCCTTAAATGAATAACCGTGTTGCAATAGACATAATCCAATCATGTCTATGCTCAACGCAAACACCAAATGACAATTATTCAGGTTTAATACTAATCTTGATGGTAGAGGGAGCGTGTGATGTTTGATCACATCAAACTTGGAAACACTTCCAACACATATCGTCAGCTCACCTTTAGCTAGTCTCCATTTATTCTGTAGCTCTTTTATTTCGAGTTACTAACACTTAGCAACCGAACCGGTATCTTAATACCCCGGTGCTACTAGGAGTACTAGTAAAGTACACATTAACATAATGTATATCCAATATACTTCCATCGACCTTGCCTGCCTTCTTATCTACCAAGTACCTAGGGTAATTATGCTCCAGTGACCGTTGTTCCCCTTATTATAGAAGCACTTAGTCTCGGGTTTGGGTTCAACCTTGGGTTTCTTCACTAGAGCAGTAGTTGATTTGCCGTTTCATGAAGTATCCCTTCTTGCCCTTGCCCTTCTTGAAACTAGTGGTTTCACCAACCATCAGCAATTGATGCTCCTTCTTGATTTCTACTTTCGCGGTGTCAAACATCGTGAGTACTTCAAGGATCATCATATCTATCCCTGATATGTTATAGTTCATCACGAAGCTCTAGCAGCTTGGTGGCAATGACTTTGGAGAAACATCAATATCTCATCTGGAAGATCAACTCCCACTCGATTCAAGTGATTGTTGCACTCAGACAATTTGAGCACACGCTCGACGATTGAGCTTTTCTCCCTTAGTTTGCAGGCTAAGAAAATCGTCGGAGGTCTTATACCTCTTAACGTGGGCACGAGCCTGAAATCCCAATTTCAGCCCTCGAAACATCTCATATGTTCCGCGATGTTTCGAAAACCTCTTTGGTGCCTCTACTCTAAACCATTTAACTGAACTATCACGTAGTTATCAAAACGTATATGTCAAATGTTCGCAACATCCACAGACTACATACGAGGTCCAGCACATCGAGCGGTGCATTGAGGACATAAGCCTTCTACAAAGCAACGAGGACAATCCTCAGTTCACGGACTCAGTCCGCATAATTGCTACTATCAACTTTCAACTATATTTTCTCTAGGAACATATCTAAACAGTGGAACTAAAGCGCGAGCTTACGACATAATTTGCAAAGATCTTTTGACTAAGTTCAGGATAATTAAGTTCATCTTATGAACTCCCACTCAGATAGACATCCCTCTAGTTATCTAAGTGATTACATGATCCGAGTCAACTAGGCCGTGTCCGATCATCACGTGAGACGGACTAGTCATCATCGGTGAACATCTTCATGTTGATCGTATCCACCATACGACTCATGCTCGACCTTTCGGTCTCTTGTGTTCCGAGGCCATGTCTGTACATGCTAGGCTCGTCAAGTCAACCTAAGTGTTTCGTGTGTATAAATCTGGCTTACACCTGTTGTATGTGAACGTAAGAATCTATCACACCCGATCATCATGTGGTGCTTCGAAACGACGAACTTTCGCAACGGTGCACAGTTAGGGGGAACACTTTCTTGAAATTTTAATGAGGGATCATCATATTTACTACCGTCGTTCTAAGGAAATAAGATGCATAAACATGATAAACATCACATGCAATCAAATAGTGACATGATATGGCCAATATCATTTTGCTCCTTTTGATCTCCATCTTCGGGGCTCCATGATCATCATCGTCACTGGCATGACACCATGATCTCCATCATCATGATCTCCATCATCGTGTCTTCATGAAGTTGTCTCGCCAACTATTTTTTCTACTACTATGGCTACCGGCTAGAAATAAAGTAAAGTAATTACATGGCGTTGTTTAATGACACGCAGGTCATACAATAAATTAAGACAACTCCTATGGCTCCTGCCGGTTTTCATACTCATCGACATGCAAGTCGTGATTCCTATTACAAGAACATGATCAATCTCATACATCACATATCATTCATCACATTCTTCTTGGCCATATCACATCACATAGCATACCCTGCAAAAACAAGTTAGACGTCCTCTAATTATTGTTTGCATGTTTTACGTGGCTGCTATGGGTTTCTAGCAAGAACGTTTCTTACCTACGCAAAACTACAACGTGATATGCCAATTGCTATTTACCCTTCATCAGGACCCTTTTCATCGAATCCGTTCTGACTAAAGTTGGAGAGACTGGCACCCGCTAGCCACCTTATGCACCAAGTGCATGTCAGTCGGTGGAACCTGTCTCACGTAAGAGTACGTGTAAGGTCGGTCCGGGCCGCTTCATCCCACAATACCGTCGAAACAAGATTGGACTAGTAATGGTAAGCATATTGCACAAAATCAACGCCCACAACTACTTTGTGTTCTACTCGTGCAAGGAATCTACGCAATAGACCTAGCTCATGATGCCACTATTGGGGAACATAGCAGAAATTCAAAATTTTCCTACGAGTCACCAAGATCTATCTATGGAGAGACTAGCAATGAGGGGAAGGAGAGTGCATCTGCATACCCTTGTAGATTGCTAAGCAGAAGCGTTCAAGAGAACGGGGTTGAAGGAGTCGTACTCGTCGTGATCCAAATCACCGGAGATCCTAGTGCCGAACGGACGGCACCTCCGCGTTCAACACACGTACAGCCCCGTGACGTCTCCCATGCCTTGATCCAGAAAGGAGAGAGGGAGAGGTTGAGGAAGACTCCGTCCAGCAGCAGCACGACGGCGTGGTGGTGGTGGAGGAGCGTGGCAGTCCTGCAGGGCTTCGCCAAGCACCGCGGGAGAGGAGGACTTGGGAGAGGGGGAGGGCTGCGCCAGAACCTTTTGGTAAAGCTCCCATGCGCCTCCCCACTATATATAGGGGTGGAGAGGCTGGTTTCTTGCCCTCCAAGTCCATTGGGGCGTTGGCAAAGGTGGGAGGAAAGAAATCCCATCATTTCCTTCCCCACCGATTGTTATCCCCCCTTTTTAGGGATCTTGATCTTATCCCTTCGGGATATGATCTTATTCCTTCTAAGGGGGGATCCTGATGCGCCTTGACCAGGGGTGTGGGGCCTTTCCCCCACTACCCACGTTCATGTGGGTCCCCCATGCAGGTGGGCCCCACTCCAGAACCTTCTAGAACCTTCCCGGTACAATACCGAAAAATCCCGAATATTTTCCGGTGGCCAAAATAGGACTTCCCATATATAAATCTTTACCTACGGACCATTCCGGAACTCCTCGTGACGTCCGGGATCTCATCCGGGACTCCGAACAACATTCGGTAACCACATACAAACTTCCTTTATAACCCTAGTGTCATCGAACCTTAAGTGTGTAGACCCTACGGGTTCGGGAACCATGCAGACATGACCTAGACGTTCTCCGGCCAATAACCAACAGCGGGATCTGGATACCCATGTTGGCTCCCACATGTTCCACGATGATCTCATCGGATGAACCACGATGTCAAGGACTCAATCAATCCCGTATACAATTCCCTTTGTCTAGCGGTATTGTACTTGCCCGAGATTCGATCGTCGGTATGCCGATACCTTGTTCAATCTCGTTACCGGCAAGTCTCTTTACTCGTTCCGTAACACATCATCCCGTGATCAACCCCTTGGTCACATTGTGCACATTATGATGATGTCCTACCGAGTGGGCCCAGAGATACCTCTCCGTTACACGGAGTGACAAATCCCAGTCTTGATTTGTGCCAACCCAACAGACACTTTCGGAGATACCTGTAGTGCACCTTTATAGCCACCCAGTTACGTTGTGACGTTTGGTACACCCAAAGCATTCCTACGGTATCCGGGAGTTGCACAATCTCATGGTCTAAGGAAATGATACTTGACATTAGAAAAGCTTTAGCATACGAACTACGATCTTTGTGCTAGGCTTAGGATTGGGTCTTGTCCATCACATCATTCTCCTAATGATGTGATCCCATCATCAACGACATCCAATGTCCATGGTCAGGAAACCGTAATCATCTATTGATCAACGAGCTAGTCAATAGGGGCTTACTAGGGGCATGGTGTTGTCTATGTACCCACACATGTATCTGAGTTTCCTATCAATACAATTATAGCATGGATAATAAACGATTATCATGAACAAGGAGATATAATAATAACTAATTTATTATTGCCTCTAGGGCATATTTCCAAGAAGCACTTCAAGAGGAAATAGCCGGATTTTTGCTCGACCAGGTCATAGATCCCAAAGGAGAATACTATTACCCGCTACCGCCCCCATGAACCACTTGTCATCGTGCTCCGGAGGCACCAAAGGTAACATATGTAGGAGAAATTGTATATGTATATACATATGTGTATGTGTGAATAATTAATGGTGTTGGTTGTGAGACATTCGATGATATATATATATATATATATATATATATATATATATATATATATATATATATATATATATGTGTGTGTGTGTGTGTGTGTGTGCGGTTCTACATACAAGAAAATCTATTTATATATATGCATAACGTGTACAATTTGTAGTATCGTGAAATACCAGCAAACAAAAAAAATTGAATGGAAAATAAAGCCAACCCCCCCCCCCCCTAAACATTTAGTACCGGTTGGTGTTACCAACCGGTATTAATGTCCTACGCGCACACGGCTCTGGCTCGTGCCACGTAGAGTCACTTTAGTGCCGGTTCGTGACGAACCGGTACTAAAAGGGGGGAGGGGCCTTTAATACCGGTTGACAAACCGGCACTAAAGACCGTTACGAACCGGCACTAAAGGCCGGTTCTGCACTAGTGCTAATCCATGTGACACCATCTCAATCATTCGGGTTCTTGTCTCCAATAGCACAGGTGGGGTCACAGACTCACAGTAAAAATTTAGAGCTAATATTCCATTTACTAAAAATATCTACTTGTGGTCAGTTCATTAATATGTTTTCATTAAGAACAATAGAAGAGTTTATGTTAATCAAACCCATCAAGGTCTCCACAGCTCTGTTCAAGAAAAAGAAAAAGGGTCTCTGCAGCTACAACAGATTGCAGACATCATGTTCCAATGGCTGAAAATACACTGATGTGATTACTCAGAAATAAAACTCACATCTCCACAATGCGATGGAAACCTATAAAAGTGAGCAATACTTACTGATTTAAAAAGTTGGAAACTAGTCTCCTGTTTCTGTTTTTAGCATTCCAAGTCATACGACGATAATCACTGGAAAAAGGAATTTATCTATTGGTCAGATTTACTAAACAAAGTGATAGTAGACTTGTCACACATTATTTTCATAGAAAAAAGTCTAAAATAAACCTTGAATTCGTAGTCGAAGTCTGAATCAAACCCTTGAAATTGGCACCCTATCCTTTCTAATACCCGGTTGAGCCCTGCCGTTTTTCACTAAAAGCTCTTTTGGGTTCCAGGGTTGCTTACGCGGCACTTGTTTGAGAGGGAATCCAGCGTCCTTCTTGCCTGTCCTGGAGCTTGCTGATGGCAAGGCATGCGCGGCGCCGGAGCACCTGCAACCCCCGTGTAGTCCATGTCGTACTAGAGCGGTGACTGCGCTCCCGTCTTCACTCCTCCCGCGAGTGTGTTCTGAGCCAAGGACCATGTCCAAATAAACCACTAATCCACCATTGAGCTAGTAGTTCTTGGTGAACGACAAGGTGAAGAGAGGAGATTTGAGGCAATGGCGTAGCTCTCAAAGCCTGGCCGGTGCCAGTCTCACACTTTTATATTCAGTCATACACCTCATAAACGTTTACAACCATAGTCAGGGTCCAGTGATCTGATCGGCAGCTCGCGGTGGACGCCGAGCATGACACCGAGGACGAGTCTGTGTAACACCGGCTCGCCGAGTCACCATCCAGGTCACGTGGTCTACTGGTCGTCACCGGCAATAGGAGACAACGAGGGTGCAGCCGCCGTGGTGTGTCCATGCACGGATGCACCACGCTGTGACCAAACGACCGTTGTGGCAATTCATGGCTTCATGCGTGCTGGGCTGCCGCGTCGCACGAGAGCTCGCCAGCAACGGCATGTGCGCTTGGCTCGTGTCAACGTCCGATTCTTTTCATGTGGGCCCAAATGATCAGTGTGAGAACTAAATAATCCCGGTCGGGATCGTCTTTTTCCCGGTGCAACAAACGGGTCTGGGGCAAATATTGGCCGGGATCGATAAATACAGGGCGTCGGTTTCAGGGATTTAAAGGTGCCTGAAATCTAAAAAGCGGCCGGCCACTAAATAGGTAGAACGAGCGGCCGAACGCTCGCCGCTCGATCGACTCAGATCGTGTGGCCCGCAACGCCAGGTGTTACCTGGTCGGCCAGGCAGTCGCGAGCACCGCGCTACACGACAGACGTCCAATCTTTCCTCCTCCACCTTCTCCTCTTCAGCCACGCCCATCTTCCCCCGTCGTTCCCCTTCTCCATCCACCTACCCCCGAGCAGCAGGGAGCATCGGCGCCTGCGCTGCGTCGCCATGGATGGCCCGCCCCGAGTAGCAGCCAGCAGCCAACGACGTGAGGCTGGGAGTTCCTCTCCTCCCCGGATCTCAGTGACGGCGAGATCCAGCAGATGTAGACCAACCGGCGGTTGTCGTCGCCACGGCACGCGGCCCTCCATGGGCTTGTGCTTCCGCTCACTAGGCGACGTGGTTCCCAGTGACTTACCACACGGCTGCCTTGATCTGTGCCCCGATGACATGCCTAGTGCCCCAAGAAGGTCGTATTTTCTCCTCATCCACTTCTTTTGCTCTCTTTCTCTCTCTTCTTCCCTGGCCTGATGCGATGATTTGCCCCCAACAAATCCATCAATTTTTCATGTTTCCTTGCCCGGAATGAATAGATTGGATGTGTTGGTTCGTTGCTGCAGGGACGTGCTGGAGTCCTCGTCCACTGCATCTAGTAATTACAGGCCGTAGCATGGGAAGATAGAGAATCTCTGCCAACATTTCTGCTCAGACTGTGTACAACTACAAAGTGTTGCAGTACCCAGATCAGAAGCCTCTGCATCCTGAAACGGCACCTTCGCCACTTGCAGATCCAGAACAAGTATTTACAGGGTAGTTTTAGTTGGCATCTATAGTAGTTTTAGTTGCACACATAGTTATTTTTCGTTGGACATGATTATTGAGAAGTTACACATACGGTGATCATTTTTGTTGGCATCTATAGTAGTTTTAATTTAATTGCACACATATTTGTTCTCAGTTGGATACGATCATTGGGAAGTTGCACACACAACGATCATTTTTTGTTGGCATCTACAGTACTTCTAGATATTACGCACATAATTATTCTCGGTTAGATACGGTCATTCGGAAGTTACATACACGGTGATCATTTTTTGTTGGCATCTATAGTAGTTCCAGTTGCACACATAGTTGTTTTCAGTTGGACACAATCATTGAAAAGTTGCACACACAAGGATCATTTTTGGTTGGCATCTATAGTAGTTCTAGTTGCACACATAGTTGTTTTCAGTTGGACACGGTCATTGGAAAGTTGCACACACGACGATCATTTTTTGTTGGCATCTATAGTAGTTCTACTTGCACACATAGTTGTTTTCAGTTGAACACGGTCATTGGAAGTAGTTGGCAGGGGCAATAGAAGTAGTTGCACAGAATCTGCTAGGCAATTTGTGTGAGACAAGACTACTTGTATGCTCGTTTTTAATACTGTTCTTGTGCTTTTTCTAGTCTCGTTTTTAATACTTTTAATACAGGAAATAGAATCTCATCTTCTTTGCTGCACAAATTTGCAGCAAAAGTTGGCTTTGGATACAAGTTTAGCTGCACAATTATATGTTTATATTTGCACAAACAACAAATCCAGTCTTTTTCTATGGGAGAGAAGTGAAGTGGTGGTTGGTAGTGGTCGGCTCGTCACCTGGCGGATCTGGGAGCGATCGCTCGCGCGACCGAACGGCCACGGGCCGGCCGCCCGTTTCGGTCAGTTAGTGGCCGGCCACTTTTTAGACTTTAGGTTTTCTATTTCATATAGTCCGTGTGTTGGTTGAACACATTTTTTACAGGAAAAGATAGACTGAAGTAGTGTCTGCAAATAGAAGCCCATATTTGTGCCAACTAAACATGGATCCAAAACCATCTTTTCCTGCAATGTGTGCAACCAACAACCAAAAGACTAGAACAAATGGACTCCAGTCTGGGCTGTTTTGTTGCACACATTTGCATAAAAAGGTTGGCTTGGACCCATGCTTAGTTGCATAAATATGTTCTTCTTTTTGCAGAAACAGTACACCCAGTCCATCTTTCTAGTCTGGGATTTTTCTTTTGCACACATGCCACAGGAAAGTTGGTTTTGGACCAATATTTTAGTTACACAAATATGTGCTTCTTTTTGCACAAACAGTACACCTAGTCCATCTTTCTAGTCTGGGCCATCATACAGTTGAGATTAGTACTTTTTCTGGAGAACTCAATGCAGCTAGTATTTTCAACAGCATCAGCGTCATTTTTATAAACTCGGTTTTTGGTTTGGTGACGGTGTGATGATTTTTTTTCTCTCATCATGCAAGTGTTGAATAACTATTTTTCTGACTTGGTATCCTCAAGATTTCTTGTTGCACAAGAGTATCCATTTAGTTGGCATCCTCAGCATTTCTAGTTTCAAGGAACAATATACAACTAGTTGACATCCTTAGTTTTTCTAGTTGCACAACAGTATATAATTTAGTCCCATCTCCAAAAAAATTGAGGGTTGCCAAAGAGTATCTTTGGCACCCTCAGACTTTATACTTGCACAGTAGTATCCAATTAGTTGGCATCCTCAGCAATTCTAGTTACACAATACTTTTCTAACTAGTTGACATACTTAAGACTTTTTCTAGTTGCACAAGAATATGTATTTAGTTGGCATCCTTAGCATTTCTAGTTGCACAATACTTTTCTAACTAGTTGACATACTCAAGACTTTTTCTAGTTGCACAAGAGTATGTATTTAGTTGGCATCCTTAGCATTTCTAGTTGCACAGAGAACATAATATTGTGTTGGCATCCTACAATTTATACAGTACCTACAATTTATTGAACATTTTTTCTATCTACAATGTGCAGGTCTATGATTCAGACAGTAGCTACATGAAAAGAAGGGCATGATTTTCTGCAGATCAATGCAAGTGAACATATCAAGCAAGGTCTGCTACAGCAACTTCAAAGATAGAAGCAAAATCAGATTTCAACTATAATTGTCTATAGCTATTTTAGTTAGATTTGCACATTTAGATCAACGGTTTGATGGCAGTGTGTTTCAAATTTGTGATGGCAGTGTGTGAACCTATTTTCTAAGAACTATATTTGCAGATTGTTTTTTATTAGAACATATCGTATATCGCTCGTCATCGTATATTGTTTGTCTTCTTCCAGATTTTTCAAGTTCCTGCCAAGGTTGCACAGTTTTGACCCATTTTATATTTCCAGTTTCACAGTTCCTGCTTATAGTTGGATGCTAGAACGGGGTTAGTTGCACAAAATAGGTTTAGTGTTGTATAATCTATTGAGTTGGCACACAACACTCATTCAGTTGACTACCTTATTTGGCTTAGTTGCACGAAAGCAATCTACTGGTTGAACAGTTTTTCCGCAAACACACTATGCAAGATTCATTTGATTTTTGACAACCAAATACATGAGTTCTTGCGAAAGTTGCACAGTTCTGACACTTTTATATTTCCAGTTGCACAGTGCCTCCTCATAGTTGGATGCTACAACTGGGTTAGTTGCACAAGAAAAGGTTTAGAGTTGCATAATCTGTTGAGTTGGCACACAACACTCATTCAGTTGGCTATCTTATTTGGCTTAGTTGCACGAAAGCAACCTACTGGTTGCACAGTTTTTCCTCAAACACACTATGCACGATTCATTTGATTTTTGACAACCAAATATACAAGTCAAAGATGTGTGCAAGGAAATCACTACAAGGAGCAAGATATACAAAAGAGAATCTCGAAGAAGATGGGCAAGTCTTCTCACCTCTGGATCCTAAAGGTAGGTTTTCTTTTTCGTCCCTCCTCTCTTCTGATCTGGCTTTTTCTGGTCTTCTCTCTGATTTCTAAGCCCTCTTCTCTTCTCTTGTTCTTTTGTTCTGGCGATGAAGGTCCTGCAAACTGGGCAGATCCTTCTTTCGTGAGGAAGAAGAAGATCCTGCCTGGTCTTTGATCTACTTTTTTTATTGTCTTTTTTGTGATCTCTAAGCCTCTTCTCTTCTCTTATTTGTTCCTGGGAGCCGCCATGTTGTCCTTCTCTCCTAGCGATGAAGGATTCTGCAACCTGGGCAGATCCTTCTTTCGTGAGGAAGAAGAAGATAGCCAGGGCGCAGTTGGTGGGCGGGGCATGGTTTGGCGAGGAGGGTGCACGTGATCCCGCGGCTAGCTGGCGGGCGGGGCAGTTCCCTTTTTCGCTCCGATGGGCGGGGACCAGGTGGACCATTTGGGCGGGCGGCGGGCGGTTCCCTTTTTCGTTTGGGCGGGCGGGACCAGGTGGACCACGTGGGCGAGCGGGGGACTATTTCCTCTTTCGCTCGAGGGGGGACCAGGTGGTTTCCTTTTCGGGTGGCCACTGGCTAGCGATCCCAGGGCGGCCGGCCGCCCACTAGACGCGTCCTTAAAGGTGAGGGTTTGATTTAGAGTTTGAGCTCGAATTTAAGGTTTATTTTAGACTTTTTCCTTTTTCAAACTAACTTAAAAACAAGCACAACACATCAACCGCAAATTGTGCCCAAAGCGTACCAGGAACATGAAGGTGGTCTCTCTTGTAACCATTAACTAATGGACTGCACTACAAAATTGAACGTCAAATTTTTTACCATGGCAAATTGAACCTTTTTTATGAAAAAATTATGTTGGCGCCAGGATGGCAAGCTTAACATTACCGTAACTAATTAATTGAAGTTTGGGTTAAAGTAATAGCTAACGGAAATTGTGGAACTTCCAGGTAACTAGTCGTAATGTGAAATACGCCCACAAGCATCAAAAGACCATGCATGAACAGCGAACGGTTCCCTCCCCCATAGTTACTCAGGAGACATCTGTATTATCGCGCAGTGATGGAAGCAACGAGCAATTTTTCAACAGACACCCGGATGATCAGTCAGGGGAACCCAACCAAGCACGTAACTCCTGATCAGACTCCTCGTTCTTGAACTTGGGGTAGAAGGTGGCTCGGATCCGCGCCTCAGTGAAGGTGCGGCTGTCTAACGAGAACTCCTTGAACATAGTGGGGAGCTCATCGTCGGCACTACCCTGCCCGGCCGCGACCACGGGGGACGGACGAGGACGCCTCCCCTGCGGTGTTGGGGGATGCGAGAGTCATCTTCTTCTCGATGCCCGTGGAGGCCGTGATAGAGGGGGCGGGGGCGGGGGTGGGAGTGGTCGTCTGCGAGGTGGGACATGGTTAGGATTCGGGGAGTCGGAGAGGAGGAGGGTCGAGAGGCGGACGTACGTGGTCGCGGTTGCGGTCCCGACGAGGAGGCATTGCGAGGGGCGAGGCGGGGACGGAGGTGGAAGTCGGCGGGGAAATCGCCGCCCCGTGGGGGAAGGAGACAATATGGTTGGGGTTGGGCCCGGTTGCCCGGCACGCTTTACTCCTGTTAACCGTAGCGAAGAAGGTCCATTTCTGGGCACATCTCCGGCCAACATTGCCAAAATTTCTGCTACGTACATTATTACACACCACATACATTGCACATAAGCTTTTAAACCCAGACCCCTTAGAAACTGGCAATGCCTCTGAAAACAAAATGAAAACTATTCCATATAGATTCCTGCTGATTGCCAGATGCCAAACTGGCAATGCCTCTGAAGACGATCTACTAGTTCTTTTTTTTCCCGCGAAGAGACGATCTACTAGTACTGGCGAAAAGGATTCCAACAAAACCAACACTACTCACATGATGATAACGGTGAGCAGTTGAACTTCAAATAAATAAATAGTAACAGTGTTCTTTATTTCCAAATTGCGCATCAGCTGGCGCATTAGCGTGATCACTTGGAACTGCATAAGAGCTGATCAAAGTGTATGGGAAGGCAAAGGAGGATGGGCCGGCGGCCCGGCGTGCCAACGTGGCTGAAGAAGAATATGTATTTTATTTGCACGCTTCCATGCATAAGTCCATTGAAGTATAGCAGATGTTGCTTAGTAAACAACACTCGCAATGGAATGCAGCGAGGCAATTCCAGCCCCTATGCGCGCATAATCCATGTGATAAATTAATCTTTTTGCTCACTTTGTCTTCCATGATTCGGCCTACGCGACAAAAATGTATACCAACCGTTAATATCCATCAGTATATGTTGATTACCAAATCGAATGACGATTATGGATCTTGCAACACATGTATACAAACATAAAATGGAACAGGAATAACCACGGACAACCTTTGTGGTAGTGTACGTACAATCAACTAGAGAACAAGCTAGCATTATTTGTACAGACAAATATGCACCAGTAGGACATACTAGTTTGCAGAGACAGGGGTTAAACTCTTTTTCAGTTGTATCATTTGGATGCGATTACAATATTAACAAAAGTTTCATACTTCCATTATCCGAAAAAGGAGAATTACTAGTAAGTTGGGATGCCACTTACAATGTACATGGATAACAAAGCACATGAGGAGCAGCAGCGAGAGCAGCAGCACATGAGCAAGGCCGGTGCGCTTGGCCATTAAGACGATGCAATTGAAATTGCAAATACTTCCTTGGTGAGTGTGTATGTATGTTTTCTGATGCCTGCTCTATCTACACACTGGTTGCATCTATATATGGAGAGAGAGAGGGAGAGAGAGAGGGAGAGAGAGAGAGAGGGAGAGAGAGAGACACACAGAGAGAGAGAGAGAGAGAGAGAGAGGAGATTCAATTTAGGGAAACAATACACCACCTCCAAGAATATGTCTATCAATATAAATGATTACTTAGAATACATTAATTATACCAATATATATATATCCTTAGAATAAATTAATTGTAACCTATATATATATATATATGAATTAATTATATATTACCTAGAACATATTAATTGTGCTAATATATATCCATAGAATACATTAATTGTGACCTATATATAATACATTAATTATCTATATATTACTTAGAATACATTAATTGTACCAATATATATCCTTAGAATACATTAATTGTAACCTATATATACTAATATATATTCTTAGAATACATTAATTATTTATACTTAGAGTACATTAATTGTACTAATATAAATTCTTAGAATACATTAATTGTAACCTATATATAATACACTAATTATTTATATATTACTTAGAATACATTAATAGGTACCTATATATATATAATACATTAATTATTTATATATTTCTTAAAATACATTAATTAAACCAATATATATATATCCTTAGAATACATTAATTGTAACCTATATATATAATTCATTAATTATTTCTATATTACTTAGAATACATTAATTGTAACCTACTTAGAAAATATTAATTGTGCCAATATATATCCTCAGAACACATCAAAGTGAGTTACATTAAAAAATTGTAAGTTGTCCCATAGTTTTTATTATATTTGTGAAATACGTAAATATGCAAAAAAACATATTCAAAATATATGCATACTACATAAAAAGTAGTATATGTACTACATACTAGGTGCACACACCCTCCAATTTGATAGATACTACATACAACATACAAAACTTAAGTAGTGGTAATTACTACCGTTGGTACCGAAAATGGCCTTTGGTGGCCGAGCTACCTGCAGACCGTAATCACCCCGTCAATGCTTGTCGTGATCAGCGCCAGGAGTGCATGAGGCTACCGTATATTGACTCTAATCGTAGAAGAGTCAGCTGGACAGCGCCCGTATTTGGTATTAAATAATGAGTGTCGGCTCATGTACACTAGCAGGCACAGGAGTGCACACCAGCTGCATGTCGCCGGGCACGCACGCATCACGTCAGACCCTCAAAACCAGGATAGCCCACGCATCCTTTTCTTTAACTCTTTCTCAAATTTAGCAAAGGCTCATACATTTTATGCCATTTTTTTGGTGCACATTTTTTCAGTGTGAAACGGGAAACTACACATTGATGAATTTTAATCAAAAAGAAAACTACAGTTTTTAGGTGGCCTTTTTTTTGGGAAGCCTGCATTTTTACATGATATACCACAAAGCAACACAAATCAGTCACTGACAGAATGTAAAGGCAAAATCACTAGTTGAATAGTACTCGTTACAAAGATCACTTCCACCTCCCAGGTTGCGACATGTGGCGCGCTGTATGTGCACCACTTATCGCAACCCGGGAGTTTTCCTTTTTTTGTATATCCGTTTATTCAAAATGTTTTATCTCTTAAACCGTGCGTCCAAATCTTGAACCGTTTTTACTGTTGGATTCTTCACGTCGAGATCTTCAAAAGTATATCCCATATTGATATGTTTTGGCGAACTTTTTTATGAAAAAAACGGGATAAAAAACAGGATGAAAAAACTGACCCTGGAGCACGGGTTTTTTCCCTTTCCAAAAGAGGCATGCCCGTGCTTCTTGCAAAAGCACGCCTGTGCCTCTCGCGGAAGCAAAAAACAGAAAAAATGCGTTTTTTTCTTTCTGAGAGGCACGGCCGTGACTCTCGCGAAAGCACAACAGTGCCTCTCGCGGAAGAAAAAAACAGAAAATGTGTTTTTTTTCGATTTCCGAGAGGCACGGTCGTGACTCTCGCAAAAGCACAACCGTGCCTCTCGCAGAAGAAAAAAACAGAAAACGTGTTTTTTCCCATTTCCGAATGGCACGGCCATGACTGTCGCGAAAGCACAACCGTGCCTCCCGCGGAAGAAAAAATAACAGAAAACGCGTTTTTTTTCCTCTTTCGAAGGCAAGGCCATGACTCTCGCGAAAGCACAACTGTGTCTCTCGCGGAAGCAAAACCGTGTCTCCCGCAGAAGGAAAAAAAACAATAAGGTATGCATCATGGGCGGCTCCTCGCGCTAGCCACCGCATTATTTTTATTGTGCTAGCGAGCACTAGTAGAAAAGAGGGCATTTATCCCGGTTCGTAAGGGCCTTTAGTCCCGGTTCATGAACCGGGACTAATGGGTCGTTACTAATACCTCCCCCCTTTAGTCCCGGTTCAAACACGAACCGGGGCAGATGGTCCTCCACGTGGTCGGTGCGTCGAGCCCAGGTAGGGGGGCCTTTGGTCCCGGTTGGTGGCACCAACCGGGACCAAAAGGCATCCACGCGTCAGCATTCCAGTGGCTGGGGTTTTGTTTTTTTTGAAGGGGGGTTGGCGGTTTTGGGGGTTAATTTAGGTGTTTCATATATTGTGTTAGCTAGCTAATTAATAGAGAGAAGTGCCCTCTCTTATGTCCGTGCTTGGTCGACGCTACGTACTATATACATATAGCCCTCGACACGCTAGCTAGTAAGAAAATGAAGGGAACCATTGAGTACAGAAGTTCGTCATGCATACCGAGAGAAATGATCGATCGACCTCTCCTTCTCCGAGAGATTGGTCGAACAACAAGTTTTCGTATCATGTATCCGACGCTACTGGCTACATACATGTACAATATGTAAGATCTCTCAATTACAGTCCCCTAGCAATTGAAATCAACTTCCGCATGGTATTCTCCGGTTTTATTGATGACGTGGTCAAGAAAGAATCCCGCCAATTTCTCTTGAATTGCTTTCATGCGATCTGGTTCTAGGAGTTCATTCCGCATCTGCCACGTCTAATTTGAAGAAGGGGGTTAATTAATACATATATATGAATGAAACTCAACAGAAATGATGGTGTAATAAAATGAAATTGTGAATATTATTGCTTACGCACTTCATATTGTCTTTGAGAGTAGCCCCGCTTGTTTTTCAAAGTCGCGGTGTGGATGAACTCACACACGTAGTATCCACAGAAATCATTCCCTTGTTCCTGCCACAAGCACTTTACGAGAAATAGAGGTCAATCAAACTGATAATGAAGCATTATAAATGGCATTGATGAAAGTATAGCTATAGAATCAACGGGAGATGCGCGCAACTAGCTAGCCAGTAGTACTTACTTTCGGGTATGTATATCGCAGCTCCTTCGGCAGTCCCGGAGCTTTAGCGGTGAACTGTTTCCAAACCCTGCAAGACAAAGAAAATAATTATTATTACTTGAGATATCAGGAAATGAACAAAAAGTTGCCGATATGGTGCGATAATGATCGATTGAACTTACTTGCTGAGCATTTCAGTCATGTCCGCATAGGTTTTGGGATCTTTCCGTCTCGAGTCTAAGACGGTTACTAGTCCACGCTCAAGCTTAATCTCCAGAAGAATATAGTGGTACCTGCGCACGCATGCATAACTCATCAATTACATTACTATAACCTCGCTCGAGTAATAAGGGAAACCGAATATGCACACGACAGTAACACTCACTTGCCGTTGTAAGGAAAGAGTATGGTATCTTTGTTTTGATTTTTGATCAACGATTGTAGCAAGTTGTCCTCGGCCTCTTTGACGTCCTTTTCAACCAGAAATTCATCTATGATATTTGTGTTAATGAACCCAATATCATAAATTTCTTGTTTTTTGCACTCGACGATCTTCAATCTGCATAATATATTGAGGATAATTAATTATAAATACATGCAATGAAAGAGCCGAGCTATATATAGAGACTTAATGACAGAAATAGTACTTACAGGCAGTAGCAAACGACCGTTAATTTATCGAGGGCCTTTTGATTGAAGAACTCGAAGAACTCCTCAAATGGAACAGGCAACAGATCATTTCCAACGAGGTCGTGCTCCTCTTTAATTCTCAGATACAAAGTATTCGTCCCCCCAGACTCTCTGCAGGTTTTCATGTACCAAGTATGGAATCTTCGCATCATCGTTGTTAGAGATTTTTCATCTTTGACGAGAGGCTTCCCGTACTCGTATCTGTGTTCCTCCACCTCCATGAAATCAGGAAGTGCATCGTCAGGCAGGTAATCTTGTAGATTGCCATAACCGGCCACCATCCCCGGAACATTAGCGACGATGTTGCCGCTAGACACATTGAGCGGGGGGCACGATTGGTTTGCTTGTTCGCCGAGCTGGTCAATTTTTTTCGCAGCTGCTCGTTCTCTTGCTCTTTGATGTCTGACAGTACTTCCCGACCGCTCCGCTTGGAGATATGTCTGTTCAGTAATGCGCTCATAGTTGGTTCTCGGCGGAGACTTTGCCGTTTCCTCAGGGCATCGAGAGTGCGCTTTGCTTTCACCGGATCTACCTTCTCCTCCGGAGGTGGATGTCTCTTTGCTTTCACCCCTTCAAAGAACTCCTTCACGTGGGTCCGCACGATCGTATCGTTTTCCTCCTCGGTCCTCTCGTACGGTAACTTCTCTAGAGGCTTGAGAGATGGACCGTATCTGTATTGCCTTCCGCCTCTGGTTGTGCTTCTAGACGCCGGAGCAGACGGAGCGGCTGCGGCGTCTGTCTTCTTTCATGCTTGCTTACGAGGCGGAGGAGAAGGACTACGACGCGCCGGAGCAGCCGGGGCGGCGGCGGGTCTCTTCCGCCCTTGCTGGCGAGGCGGAGAAGGAGGAGGCTGCTGGCTGCTCGGGAGCGCCGGCGCAGGCGGAGAAGGAGGCGGAGTGACACCACGCGCCGGAGAAGGAGGCGGAGTGCCCCCACGCGTGCCCTGATCGTCACCCGCCGGAGGAGGAGGCGGTGGAGGAGGCGGAGTGCCCTGACTCGCCGGAGGAGGAGGAGGAGGCGGAGGCGTCCAGTTTGGAAGGTTGATGAGCTCCTTCCGCCATAGGCATGGAGTCTTCAGAGAAGAACCCAGCCTAGTCTCCCCTTCATCGGTAGGGTGGTCAAGCAGGAGGTCCTCAAATCCCTCCGTTATTTCATCCACCATCGCCTTAGCATATCCTTCTGGAATCGGCTGGCAGTGATAAGTTGTGCCGGGTCCACTAGGATAAACAGAGCCAACAGCCACCTTGAACTTCAAATTCATCCATCGCGCCATAATGTGGCAATATTGAGACTCCGTGATATCATCCACGGGATAGCTGGCAGGAGACGTCAAGACATGCTCTGGCTGAAGCAGCTCGGTGGAAGCCATGCTGCTTCTCCGCTGAGATGGCGGGGTAGCTTCGGGGGAAGCTTCGGCAGGTCGTTTGCTGCGATCTGCTGCTTCTCGTTCCTCTTCTCATTCCTCTAGCCCCATTACCCTTTCGTGCAGCGCCTGCAGTTGGCCCTGCTCCAGTTTCTTCCTCCTCTCATGGGTTTTGTAACCCCCTGCGTTCGGAAAACCATCCTTCCACGGAATGGAGCCTGGCGTGCCTCGTTTCCGTCCAGGGTGCTCAGGATTCCCGAGGGCCATTGTGAGCTCGTCCTTCTCCCTGTCTGGAACGAACGTCCCTCGCTGCACTGCATCGATATAGTGCCGAAGGTTTTTGACTGGTATTTGCAGTTGCTTGTCCGTCCAATGGCACTTCCCTGATATAGGGTCCAAGGTTCCGCCAGCCCCGAAGAGCCAAGTCCGGCAACGGTCTGGCCAGTACATTGTCTCTGGTTCGATCCCTTTTTCAAGCAGATCATGCTCAGCCTTGGACCACTTAGGCCGGGCTTTGAGGTAGCCACCTGACCCCGTGCGATGGTGAAGCATCTTCTTTGCAGCATTTTGCTTGTTTGTCGCCGACATCTTCTTACTCTTTTCCGATGTCTTGTGGGCCACAAATACGGGCCAGTGATCTTTGATCTTCTCATATTTGCCGATAAATTCTGGTGTCTTTTTTTTGTCGACAAACTTGTTCAGCTCTTTCCTCCACCTCTTGAATAGGGTTGCCATCTTCTTAAGAGCACAAGACTTGATTAATTGCTCTTTAACTGGCTTCTACAGATCCTCCTCTGGCGGTAGGGTGAAATTTGCCTTCAGCTGAGTCCAAAGATCTTCTTTCTGCATATCATTGACATAAGACACCTCAGGGTCTTCCTCCTTAGGCTTATACCATTGTTGGATGCTGATCGGGATCTTGTCCCTAACAAGAACCCCGCACTGAGCAGAAAATGTGTGCTTTGTCCGGATGGGTTCAATCGGTTCGCAGTCGGGTGCGATTTCTATGATCTCAAACTTTTCTTCCGAGCTCAACTTTTTCTTCGGGCCTCGTCTCCTTACCGAAGTTGTGCTCGATCCAGAGGGCTAGAAATTATAAGGAATAAAGACGAGAGTAATTAATATGTGTACATATACCAAAACAATGGATGCATCAATTAACTAGTCAGCACGGGCTTAACTAATATATATATACCTGGCCGGACTCGGTTCGGTCACCGGAGCAGTCAGCACGGTCTCCTTCTTGTACCTCCATTGTGTCATTGGAGCGATCATGATCATAGTCCTCTTCTTGTACCGGCATTAATGGGCCGAAGCCATCATGAACATAGCCCTCTTCTTCACCCAGTCCTTCCAGCTGACCATCAGTGTCGTTAAGAAATGACGCAACTTCATCACTTCCATGTGCGATTATGTCCCCCAACATCGCTTTTGTTTCTTCGTCTCGGGAGTGCTCCATAGTTTATGCAAATATTTACAACATGTCAATCATTATTCAAACATGGTACAGATGGATATATATATATATATATATGTATATATATTAGTGGCAAACGTAGAACTAGCTAGTTAATCACAATAAGGAATCATGTTAGTGGCCTCGACGCTGCTTCTCTAGGGTTTGGGGTCGCCTCGACACAACGCTTCAAGGGTTTGGGGTGGCCTCAACGACAACTCTCTTTTAACTTGATAAATTTGGGTGGCCTCAAGAGAGTTAATATGTCGGGTAGGGGCACGGTGGGAGGGGGTAGGAGACCAACATCGTTTTCTCTCTAGGGTTTGGGTGTCCTCGAGAGTTTTGGTCGAGTGAGAGGGCCGAGGGGGGTGCTGCCGTTGTATAAGTTATCACGGTCGAGAGGGGGTATATATATCGACCGCCCCTCATGTCGAAGTTATCTCGAGGGGGTTATATCAACAACGACGCGACATACATATACATGGGAATATAATGTTATCGGGGAGGGGGTATCGGTACCCCCCCTCGTGTTGAAGTTTCTTCTTTCTCCTCTATTCCTTTCTTCTTCTTGTACTCTTATTTTTCTTCTTCTCCCTCCAGAAAGGAAAATAAGGAAAAAGGAAGAAAAGATGAAGAAGGAAGAAGGAAGAAGAAGAATAAAAACGAAGAGGAGAAGAAGAAAGGAATAGAGGAGAAGAAGAAAATTAGAAAATTTCTATTTTTTCTTCTTCTCCTCTATTCCTTTCTTCTTCTCCTCTTCTTTTTCTTCTTTTTTCTTCTTCTTATTTATTTCTCCTCTTCTTCCTCTCCTCTTCTTCTCCTTTCTTTCTCTTCTTATTTTCCTTTTTCCTCTCATTCTTTTAGTATTGCTTGTTTTAAAAAAAATTGTTCAAATAGAAAATTTCGAAAAAAACAAAGGTTTTGCCTAATGCATTGTTCATATGAATATACAAACATTTGCATATTCTACAATAATTAATATCACCAAAAAAAGAGGAGGAGAAAAAAAGAATATATCAGGAGAATATCAAAGAAAAAAAAGAAGAAAAAAAGAGGAGAAGAAGAAAGGAATAGAGGAGAACAAGAAAAAATAGAAAATTTTATATTTTTTCTTCTTCTCCTCTATTCCTTTCTTCTTCTCCTCTTCATTTTCTTCTTTTTTCTTCTCCTTATTTATTTCTCTTCTTCTTCCTCCCCTCTTCTTCTCCTTTCCTCCTCTTCTTATTTTTCTTTTTCCTCTCATTCTTTTTCTTCTTCTTCCTTTCCTAGCTAGATATATAAATTTTTTCTAAAAAATAAACTAACCTAAAATGTACTAAATCAGAGAACATATATAGATAAAACTTTTCTAAAAATCTAAGTTTTGCATATATGTATACTTTAAAACATCACTACAATTGAAAAAATACATACATACATAAAAAAACATGTAAAAAATACATACATACATATATGAACAAACATAAAAATACATATATCTAAAAAATACATACATATATATATATGAATCTAAAAACATATAAGAAATAGCATGCATAACTAAAAAAAATAGCACGGCGGCGGCGGGGCCGCAGAGGCGCGGTGCTCACAAAAGGAGGAGCACGCGGCGGGCAGCATCGGGGCGAGCAGGGGCGCGGGGAGTGGCGCGGCGACGGCGTCGGGGCAGGAGCGGCGCGCGGCCGGGCAGGGGCGGCGCGCGGGGCAGGGACGGTGCGCGAGGGCGCGGACGACGGCGAGGGCGCGGGCGGCAACGACGACTGGCGCGGGGACGGCGACGGCGACGGTGGGAGCGGCGGGCGTCGTCGGGGCAGCCTGGCAGCGACGATGTGCTCGGCGTCGTCGGGGGCAACTGTGGTGATGAACTCTGCAAAATTGCAAAGTGCTACTTATATACCACGAGTATTGGTCCCGGTTCGTGGCACCAACCGGGACCAAAGGCTCCTGTGCTGCTCGCGTCGGGGCCAAAGTTTAGTCCCACCTCGCTAGTTGAGAGGGGCGCGCAGTGGTTTATAAGCCCCACTGCCGCACCCCTCTCGAGCTCCTCTCCACCACAGGCTTTCGGGCCTACTTGCTATTGCTTTGCCTGATGGGCCTTCTGGGCCTACTGCGGGCCTGAATCCTGGCCCATACTAGGGTTTCTAGTCGTATTCAGGCCGTGGGCGCCCAGTAGGAGGCTTTTTTTTTGTTTTTTTGGTTTCTTTACCTATTGTTGCTATTTTTATTTTTTTCCTGTTTTTTGTTTTGTTTAATGCATTATTTATTTTCTTTCGTTTTTTGCTTTATTTTTTAATTCTATTTGCTTTTAGTTTTAGGAAAATTATAAACTTTCTGTTAGTGCCATTAGTTTTCAAATTTGAAAACACTTTTTTTGTTTTTTTGTTTTCTTTCTTGCTTTATTTATTTTATTTTGTTTCTACTTACAACAAAATAGTTATTGTTGCTATTTTTAATTATTTCCCAGTTTTTTGTTTGTTTTCTGCATTATTTATTTTGTTTTGTTTTTTGCTCTATTTTTTAATTCTTTTTGATTTTAGTTTTAGAAAAATATAAACTTTCTGTTAGTGCCATTAGTTTTCAAATTTGAAAACACTTTTTTCGTTTTTTTGTTTTCTTTCTTACTTTATTTATTTTATTTTGTTTCTACTTACAACAAAATACTTATTGTTGCTATTTTTAATTATTACAAGGGCCGAACCATAAGACATTAAAGCATTTCAAATGAACTCTGAAAAAGTTGAAAATTGGCATGGTATCATAAATTCACCCACATAGCATGTGCTTGTACAAAACGGATAATGGTATCATACTCGTCTGTTACAAAGTTGACATGGTATCATCATAATAGTTGCGGGAGAAAGTCTTCACTTTTTCTTCGCTTGTGTCATTTGCTTATTACGCCGTAACCATGGATAATCTTCATCGTTTATCAGGATGCTGGGGTCAGCCTTGACTTTGAAGGGAGGAATTTCATGAAACTTTTCATAATCTTCAGACATGTCTGTCTTGCCCTCCACTCCCACGATGTCCTTTTTTCCTGAAAGAACTATGTGGCGCTTTGGCTCATCGTATGATGTATTCGCTTCCTTATCTTTTCTTTTTCTCGGTCTGGTAGACATGTCCTTCACATAGATAACCTGTGCCACATCATTGGCTAGGACGAACGGTTCGTCAGTGTACCCAAGATTTTTCAGATCCACTGTTGTCATTCCGTACTGTGGGTCTACCTGTACCCCGCCTCCTGACAGATTGACCCATTTGCACTTAAACAAAGGGACCTTAAAATCATGTCCGTACTCAAGTTCCCATATGTCCACTATGTAACCATAATATGTGTCCTTTCCCCTCTCGGTTGTTGCATCAAAGCGGACACCGCTGTTTTGGTTGGTGCTCTTTTGATTTTGGTCAATCGTGTAAAATGTATTCCCATTTATCTCGTATCCTTTAGAAATCGTAACAGTCGAAGATGGTCCCCTGGACAACAAGTACAGCTCAACACAAATAGTGTTGTCACCTCTGAGACGTGCTTCCAACCAACTGCTGAAAGTCCTGATGTGTTCACATGTAATCCAGTCATCGCACTGCTCCGGGTGTTTGGAGCGCAGACTGTTCTTGTGTTCATCGACATACGGGGTCACCAAGGTAGAGTTCTGTAGAACTGTGTAGTGTGCTTGAGACCAAGAATATCTGTCCCTGCATACCGCGATTGAGGGAGACCTATCTTCTTAAGGCCAGGAACGAAGTCAACACAAAACCCGATGACATCCTCTGTTTGATGGCCCATGGAGATGCTTCCTTCTAGACTAGCGCGGTTACAGACATATTTTTTAGGACTCCCATGAACCTCTCAAAGGGGTACATATTGTGTAGAAACACGGGGCCCAGAATGACAATCTCATCAACTAGATGAACTAGGACGTGCGTCATGATATTGAAGAAGGATGGTGGGAACACCAGCTCGAAACTTACAAGACATTGCACCACCTCACTCCTTACCCTTGGTATGATTTCTGGATCGATCACCTTCTGAGAGATTGCATTGAGGAATGGACATAGCTTCACAATGGCTAATCAGACGTTTTCCGATAAAAGCCCCCTCAATGCAACCGGAAGCAGTTGCGTCATAATCACGTGGCAGTCATGAGACTTTAGGTTCTGAAACTTTTTCTCTGCCATATTTATTATTCCTTTTATATTCGACGAGAAGCCAGTCGGGACCTTCATACTAAGCAGGCATTCAAAGAAGATTTCTTCTCTTCTTTGGTAAGAGCATAGCTGGCAGGACCTTCATACTGCTTTGGAGGCATGCCGTCTTTTTCGTGCAAACGTTGCAGGTCCTCCCGTGCCTCAACTGTATCTTTTGTCTTCCTATACACGCCCAAGCAGCCTAGCAGGTTCACGCAAAGGTTCTTTGTCACGCGCATCACATCGATCAAAGAGCGGACCTCTAGGTCTTTCTAGTAGGGTAGGTCCCAAAATATAGATTTCTTCTTCCACATGGGTGCGTGTCCCCCAGCGTCACTCGGAACAGCTAGTCCGCCGGGACCCTTTTCAAAGATTACGTGTAAATCATTGACCATAGCAAGGACGTGATCACCGGTACGCATGGCGGGCTTCTTCCGGTGATCTGCATCGCCTTTGAAATGCCTGCCTTTCTTTCGACATTGATGGTTGGTCGGAAGAAATCGACGATGGCCCAGGTACACATTCTTCCTCCAGCTTGCCAGGTATATAGTATCGGTGTCAAGTAAACAGTGCGTGCATGCGTGGTATCCCTTGTTTGTTTGTCCTGAAAGGTTACTGAGAGCGGTCCAATCGTTGATGGTCACGAACAACAACACCTTTAGGTAAAATTCCTCCTGTTTGTGCTCATCCCACATACGTACACCGTTTCCATTCCACAGCTGTAAACGTTCTTCAACTAATGGCCTTAGGTACACATCAATGTCGTTGCCGGGTTGCTTAGGGCCTTGGATGAGAACTGGCATCATAATGAACTTCCGCTTCATGCACATCCAATGAGGACGGTTATACATACATAGAGTCACGGGCCAGGTGCTGTGATTGCTGCTCTGCTCCCCGAAAGGATTAATGCCATCCACACTTAAAGCAAACCATACGTTCCTTGCACTACTAGGGAAAAGCCTATACACAGAAAGTTACTAGTAGCGAGGGTTAAAAACCCTCGCTACTGCTACTTACCAATAGCGTAGGTTTTTAAACCTCGCTACTACTAAGTTTATAGCAGTAGCTCGGGTTTTTAATCCTCGCTACTACTAAGCGGTGTCTACCGTGCCCCCCAGGACATGCCATAGTAGTAGCGCGGGTTTTTAAAACCACGCTACTACTAAGTTTGCTAGCAGTAGCGTTGGTTTTTAGCCCTCGCTACTATTAAGTGGTGCCATAGTAGTAGCGAGGGGGTAAAAAACCGCGTTGCTACTAAAGGTCCCATTTTCAAACTCTACCCCCCCCTGTGGATCGCCTTTTCAGTTTAAAAAAATAAAAGAAAATGATGAAAATGTCAAAAAAAATAAAAGAAAATAAGTTTCCCTTGTGACATGTGGTCTAGTTGTTGGGAAAATTTGCAAATATGAATTGCGACTTTATTTGCAAAATCTCTCGAGAATTTGTAAAAATGGGCATAACTTTTGCATACTAAGTCGGGTGAAAAAGTTTTTTATATGAAAAATCATCTACTCGAAAAGTTACATACGAATTTAACTAGGGGAACCCCGTTAAACATTTTCAAAATCCTCAAAAACTAAACAGAAAAAAGTTACGGGGCTTTTAAGATCTAGAGTGGAAAAAATCGAAAAAATTCAAACTGTATGGTCAAACTGTGGTCAAACAATGGTCAAACTAATTATTCTAGAACATTAGTGTTACTACATAATTATTTTAGTTTTTTTGAATTTTGGTCAAATCTGGTCAAACTGTGGTCAAACTGTGGTCAAACTATGGTCAAACTAATTATTCAAGAAATATTAGTGTTACTAATTTTTTAGAACAATAGTTTCAAACTCAAATAGTGAAATGTGTGACTTCATGCTCAAGCTAAATTCCTGAGGTTAATAGGATTGACATCTTACTATTGTCAGGAAAACAACAAGTGTAGACTTGGAAACGAGGGAGAATAGAACCCGGAAGTTAAGCGTGCTCAGGCTGGAGTAGTGAGAGGATGGGTGATCGTCGGGGAAGTTAGATGATTTGGAATGATGAGGGGTGATTAGAGATTAAATTGAGCAGCAATGAGGGGTGATTCGAGATTTGAGGTTAAAATAATTCAGAAATTTGATAATTAGGGAAAAAATCGAAATATTTTTTCGAAAAAATTCAAAAAAAACCCGCGCTGGTAGTAGTAGCATGGGTTTTTACCCACGCTACTACTAAAGGACGTAGTAGTAGCGCGGGTGGCACCCGCGCTACTGCTATAAGTTAGCTGTAGCGCCTTATTAGTAGCGCCGGCCCCCACGCTACTAATAGGCCCAAAACCCGCGCTGCTGCTAGGCTTTTCCCTAGTAGTGAATTGGCCCACTTGCAAACTCATCCCAGTACTTTCTCTCGATTTTTCTCCACTTCGACCCATCAGCGGGTGCTCTCAACTTCCCGTCTTTCTTACGGTCCTCATTGTGCTATCGCATCAACTTGGCATGCTCTCTGTTTCTGAACAGACATTTCAACCGTGGTATTATAGGAGCATACCACATCACCTTCGCAGGAACCCTCTTCCTGGGGGGCTCGCCGTCAACATCACCGGGGTCATCTCGTCTGATCTTATACCGTAATGCACCGCATACCAGGCATGCGTTCAGATCCTTGTACGCACCGCGGTAGAGGATGCAGTCATTAGTGCATGCATGTATCTTCTGCACCTCCAATCCTAGAGGGCATACGACCTTCTTTGCTGCATATGTACTGTCGGGCAATTCGTTATCCTTTGCAAGCTTCTTCTTCAATATTTTCAGTAGCTTCTCAAATCCTTTGTCAGGCACAGCATTCTCTGCCTTCCACTGCAGCAATTCCAGTACGGTACCGAGCTTTGTGTTGCCATCTGCCCAATTGGGGTAAAACCCTTTTTTGTGGTCCTCTAACATGCGATCGAACTTTAGCTTATCCTTTTGACTTTCGCATTGCGTCCTTGCATCGACAATGACCCGGCGGAGATCATCATCATCGGGCACATCTTCTGGTTCCTCTTGATCTTCAGCAGCTTCGCCCATTGCAGCATCATCGTGCACAGCATCTGCTTCCTCTTGATCTTCAGTAGCATCACCATATTCAGGGGTCACATAGTTGTCATCGTACTCTTCTTATTCGCCGTCTTCCATCATAACCGCTATTTCTCTGTGCCTCATCCAAACATTATAGTGTGGCATGAAACCCTTGTAAAGTAGGTGGGTGTGAAGGATTTTCCGGTCAGAGTAAGACTTCGTATTCCCACACATAGGGCATGAACAACACATAAAACCATTCTGCTTGTTTGCCTCAGCCACTTCGAGAAAATCATGCACGCCCTTAATGTACTCGGAGGTGTGTCTTGAACCGTACATCCATTGTCGGTTCATCTGCGTGCATTATATATAATTTAGTGTGTCAAAAATCATTACAGAACATCATGAATAGATAATTAAGTGACAAAATTAATAGAAGTTCATCATCACATTAAAACCAAAGTACATACATAGTTCTCATCTAACAACATAAAGCTTTGCAGAGCATCTAAATTAATTAAACCATACATTGAAACTATGTAAAACATTTCAATGCGAAAACAAATGCGATCATAATCGCAACCAATGTACCAACTGATCCAACGGCATAATGATACCAAGCCTCGGTATGAATGGCATATCTTCTAATCTTTCTAATCTTCAAGCGCATTGCATCCATCTTGATCTTGTGATCATCGAAGACATCCGCAACATGCAACTCCAATATCATCTTCTCCTCCTCAATTTTTCTATTTTTTTCCTTTAACAAATTGTTTTCTTCTTCAGCTAAATTTAACCTCTCGACAATAGGGTCGGCTGGAATTTCCGGTTCAACAACCTCCTAGATAAATAAAATCTATGTCACGTCGGTCGGCATAATTGTCATAAACAATAAATGAACCAATAGTTATGAAAAGATAATATATACCACATCCAAATCATAGACAGGACGAGGGCCGACGGGGGCGGATACCAAAACCATCGCACTATATAAGATGCAATAATAAAAGTAAGAAAATTATACAAGTATCTATATAAACATACAAGTAAGATTTTTTTCCTTTCAGAAAGAAGATAAGAACAAGAGGCTCACCACGGTGGTGCCGGCGACGAGATCAGTGCGGGCGATCGACGACGCTGACGACCGGGACGGGACGTGACGGACCGCTAAACCTGGACAAATATTGAGGAAAATGGAGCTTGGAGGTCAAGCTTGGAGAGGAGAAAGCTTAAGTAGTGTGGGTCGAGCATTCCATCGAACACCTCGTGTGCATAGGAGGTGAGCCAGAGCACCACAAAGCTGTCCCCTCGCTGGCGACGAAAAACAGAGCAGTGGGAGTGCTCTGCTCGCGGGCGCGGGGTATATATACGCAACTAATTTGTCCCGGTTCGTGGCCAGAACCGGGACTAAAGGGCAACCTTTGGTCCCGGTTCAAGCCACCAACCGGGACCAAAGGGGGTGGGCCAGGAGCGAGGCCCATTGGTCCCGGTTAGTCCCACCAACCAGGACCAATAGGTCCAGCCGAACCGGGACCAATGGCCCACGTGGCCCGGCCGGCCCCCGTGGCTCACGAACCGGGTCCAATGCCCCCATTAGTCCCGGTTCTGAATTGAACCGGGACTAATGGGCTGACCCAGCCTGGACCATTGCCCCCTTTTCTACTAGTGGAGAGAGAAAAAGAAAGGGGTAAAAAGGGGTGGGCGCTACCAGGGGAGACACAATTGAGCAAGACCTAGCCTTGGGGTCTCCGCATGAGCCCCTTCTCTCTTTGACGCTGCCGCCGCCTCCCCTCCTCTCCTCTCTCGATTCTCCTCCCCTGCGTCTCCTCTTCCACGTGCCATCGACTTCCCTCTTCTGTGTCTCTCCTCGTCGGTCGTCACTCCGAGCCGCAGATCCATGGGGTCGAGAGGAAGACGTGCTCTTCCATGGCGTCGAGAGGAGGAGGCGCTTCTCCTACCAGATCCGTGGCCACCAAGTCGCCCAGCTGCATGGCTTCCCCTCTCCTTCTTAGGCGGGCGATGGTGCATGACATGGCCAGGTAGGACCTGCGCAAGTAGCACCGCTGATGAGGCACATGTTGTGGGCTAGCAGCGATTGGAGGGGGCATCGTTGCAGATCCTCATCGTTTCTTTGGGAGAGGATCTCGTCAATGATCCATTTTTCTCCATGGATTCGCGATGGAGCTGCTCTAGGAGGAGCTTCTTCTTTGGACGCCATGGAATCTTCAAGGTGCGCCTTCACTCCCCCTTCCCCTCCCTATAGCTGTTTGATGATGGTTTTGAAGGAAATATGCCCTAGAGGCAATAATAAAGTTGTTATTTATATTTCCTTATATCATGATAAATATCATGCTAGAATTGTATTAACCGGAAATTTGATACATGTGTGGATACATAGACAAAACACAGTGTCCCTAGTAAGCTTCTACTAGACTAGCTCGTTAATAAAAGATGGTTAAGTTTCCTAACCATAGACATGTGTTGTCATTTGATGAACGGGATCACATCATTAGGAGAATGATGTGATGGACAAGACCCATTCGTTAGCTTAGCATAATGATCGTTAAGTTTTATTGCTATTGCTTTCTTCATGACTTATACATATTCCTTTGACTATGAGATTATGCAACTCCCGAATACCGGAGGAATACCTTGTGTGCTATCAAACGTCACAACGTAACTGGGTGATTATAAAGATGCTCTACAGGTATCTCCAAAGGTGTTTTTTGGGTTGGCATATATCGAGACTAGGATTTGTCACTCCGAGTATCGGAGAGGTATCTCTGGGCCCTCTTGGTAATGCACACCATGATAAGCCTTGCAAGCAATGTGACTAATGAGTTAGTCGCGGGATGATGCATTATGGAACGAGTAAAGAGACTTGCCGGTAACGAGATTGAACTAGGCATGAGGATACCAACGATCGAATCTCGGGAAAGTAACATACCGATGACAAAGGGAATAACGTATGTTGTTATTACGGTTTGACTGATAAATATCTTAGTAGAATATGTAGGAACCAATATGAGCATCTAGGTTCCGCTATTGGTTATTCATCGGAGATGTGTCTCGGTCATGTCTACATAGTTCTCGAACCCGTAGGGTTCGCACGCTTAATGTTCGATGACGATATGTATTATGAGTTATGTGTTTTGGTGACCGAAGTTTGTTCGGAGTCCCAGATAAGAAAACGGACATGACGAGGAGTCTCGAAATGGGTGAGAGATAAAGATTGATATATTGGAGGGTCGTATTCGGACACCGGAAGGGTTCCGGAGTGTATCTGGTACATACCGGAGTACCGGAGGGGTTACCGGAACCCCCCGGGAAAAGATATGGGCCATAGGAGGGAGGCTAACCAGCCCAAAAGGGACTGGTGCACCCCCCACAAGGGAGGAGGCCGAATTGGTTTAGGGAAGGGGGCGCCACCCCCCTTTCCTTCTCCTACTCCCTCTCCTTCCCCCTTTCCACCTCCATGAGAAGGAAAAGAAGGGGGGGGGGGCAAATCCTACTAGGACTAGGAGTCCTAGTAGGACTCCCCCCTTATGGCACGCTCCCAAGGGCCGGTCTCCTCCCTCTACCTCCTTTATATACGTGGGCAGGGAACCCCTTGGAGACACATCAATTGTTCTCTTAGCCGTGTACGGTGCCCCCCTCCACAGTTAACTCCTCCGGTCATAGTGTCGTAGTGCTTAGGCAAAGTCCTGCGCGGATCACAACACCATCACCGTTGCCACACCGTCGTGCAGACGGAACTCTCCCTCGACCCTCTACCGAATCAAGAGTTCGAGGGACGTCATCGAGCTGAACGTGTGCTAAACACGGAGGTGCTGTACGTTCGGTACTAAAATCGGTTGGATCTTGAAGACGTTCGACTACATCAACCGCGTTAAACTAACGCTTCCGCTTTCGGTCTATGAGGGTACGTGGACACATTCTCCCCCTCTCGTTGCTATGCATCTCCTAGATAGATCTCGCATGATCGATCGTAGGAATTTTTTTGAAATTGCATGCTACGTTCCCCAACAGGTTTGGCATTCAATCTTCAGAATTTTAACTCCTTGATTCCCCCTGTACTGCGGATTCCGCAGGAGAGGAACACTCGGCTGAAGAACTCGACATGGAGGATCTGAAACCTCGCAAGGAAGAAGGAGAGGTTATCTCTTTCTCTTGGACTATAGCCTAATTGTGTGAGATTCTATTTGGTTGGGCTCGTTTTAGATGATTCTGGGCAAAGAAGTTTGGCTGCTTAATTTCACACTGGATTTTCTTGTGCTTAGTTTTGTAATGACTAGACTTATTTCTTAGTGCTCCTCCATGTTCCTCTGCATAACTGGATTTGGGGGAAGCACCTTACATGATTAGGTGATGATTCTTACAATCCTGCCAACTGTGTCACATCTGCATGAGAGGATATTTCTAGAATATCACGAAACCACACATTTTTTACTCAGGTTGTCATTACTTGGTTGATTCAACAACATTTTGGTGCTTTGCAATATAATTTTCACAATCGTATCAATGCAAGCTCATAGGTACCATTTGTATAAATTTCAGATTAGCTATCAAAGTCTCGAAGTTTATAGATTGGGTGGTTCGTGTGCAGGTACGTCAGCAACAAGTTAAGCAATAAGTACAAGGCGGTGATCAGAGGTGCAAATCGATGACCGGCACTTCACGTTACAGATTTTTCATTGTCTCAGTTTATGATGTTTCTCTTATTCTTATTATTAGCTAACATCCTTATAAATCAGGGATTCTGTGTATCATCATAGTTATAAGCATGTACCAAATTTAGCTACATCTTAGACACCTTGAAGATTTGGTCATTTGTGCTCTTCTCAGAAACTGCATGACGACACCTTGTTGTTCCTTTCAGTTCGTCGCCTTATGATCCCCGCTTCAGTCTTTCTACTTGATCTACATTTTTTCCCATGAGTTTAATTTCTTAATTTTCATTCAAATATTCAATGCTTGCTGGTGCAGGCAATGGACATTCAGACACTCCTATAATTTTCTGTACTCTGTTCTGTATTTCATTTAATTTGTATCTTACTTTTTCCTGTATATATATGGTGCCTAGGAGAAGCGCATTGTACGATGCATATCGGAGAAAAAGGCGCACTACAGGTTCTCCTGGTACTAAAAGGTCGTATCCTCCGTTTTGATGTTGTTGGTTATGGCAGATTGCACTGCATAAGAATGAGCTAAATAATTTAATTATCATTCTCATACAAGACTTAGTGCTAGTTTAATCATAATTAACTTACAGTAGCGCTGTGGCATGGATGAAGGCGAAGAGAGTACATAAATGGTAACTCATGTAGATTTTGTTGTCTGCTTCCAATATTATATATCGTTTTCTTTTCCTCCATCTAATTTATGAATATATACTATGTACAAGCAAGGATATGAACAGAGAAATCAGTTAATGTAAAACATCACATCATACTTTTTCAGTGAATTAACTTTAGGTTCCACAACTGTTTCCGCTTGAATATTTGTTCAATTTCCTTTTTACTTTTCAGTATAAACTGTAGTAAATGAGTACTATCCTGCAAATTGTCTGTATGAAGAAGTATTTACAAAGTCTTGCTCTGCGTAGAATTGAAAATATCAGGGCATTGTTATCGTTTATCCTGTTATCAGTGTACGGTTTGGCCGATTCCAGTGAGACGTGCCTCGAGCGTATGTTGTCGATGCAACAATGAGAAGATCCTCTGTTTGAGCCCTCTCCCTCTCATTTTGCCTCTCATGCTTCCTGTTTCTCTATTCTCAAGGGAGGTTCGCTGGTTCTTTTGCAGGTTAGTATTACTATTTGTCTTGTTTAAATGGCCAAACATGCATGGGAATTTCTATGGAATGTCACTCAAGGAGGGCCAGACATAGTTCAAAGTTGAGTGATATCCTCATGGCCAACAAGCAAGATTTTGGATTTCGTTTTATGATTTTTACCGGTCAAAGGCGAAATGGGCGAAATCCGTTTTTTCCGGAAAAATTCGGAAAAAATTGGACGAAAAGCACAGAACAAAATTTGAAATTTAGAACGAAAGATGAACGAAATTTAAACGAAAAGTGACCGAAATTTCTGAAAAAGGCTTGAACCAAGCAGAATCGCATTCAACAAGTGAAAAATTGATGCAGAGTCAACTGATTTCCCAAGTAACAATCGTCAACCTAAACACAAGATACGGAGGGGAAAGGGACGACCTTCCCAAGCACGTAGTGCTGCAGCTCTAACCCCGGTACTGCCGGCGCTTACATCCGCCGTTGACCCGGTCTCCGCACGCCATGTAAGAAGTGGATTGGAAGTATAAAAAGGAGGAGGAGGATGTGGACTGCAGTGGAGAATGATGGGATCGAGAAGGCAGGGGGCTTGGCTTGCATCGCTCGCAGGTGGCAGCCGCCGCCGCCGCTCTATACAGAGAAGCGGGGGACGCAAGATTAGGGTTGAGAGGCTTCGGTAGAGCAGTTTATACCATCTGCGAGTGTACGTGGACTATGGGCTGGGCCGGAAATTCAAAATGGGCCGAAAGTTTTGGCCGGCTTGTATTTTTACCGGGCCTGGACGGAATGGGCGAATTCCGGATGAAAACCTGAAATTCCGGACGAAATTCAAAACTCTCAAGGATTGATCCTGATTCAAGAAGGAAAGTTTTGCTTTCGTGCGAGTGTCATATACATGTATTGTTTCTTGGGCATTGAAAGTTAAGGAAAACACTTGTTTGATTGGTTGAGCGCAGCTTGCCATTGTTGAGATTGGTTACTTCAGTTAGAAAATTTCAGTCCGAGTCTACACCATAATTCCTAACAATTCAATGAAGGTCTGGCTTTGTTTTATCCTTTTCTATTGCTTCATATTCAATGAATTCCAAGATATATTAGATAACTATTAAGAGCTGTTTTATGGTGATTGGGTTAGTACTCGGAGTACTTAGCAGTACTTACATGTCTGATCACGTCTGATTTTTATTAACCGTCAGATCTTGCGGGGAATTTTAATTGATTAAACTTAATATGTTAATTGCGATAAGGGCATAATGGTCCAGGAGGAAATATCATTTCTTGAACCGATCACCTCAGGACCAGATCCATGTCTACTCGATCCAGTTCAGAATCCTCCTCCGATCTATTCGTCGCCGCTCACCGCTCGTGACCTTCTCCGTCCCCGACCTGCCCGGCGAGAGGAATAAATTCATCGTCCTCGTCCTCCACCCAACCAACCCCAGCCCCCCACGCCGTCACTGAAGAAGAAGAAGGCCGGATCTGCGTCGGCTGAATCGGCGGCGACGGCGGCGGGCGATCCCATCTCTTCGCGCGTACCATCCTTAAGGTATGAATTCGGCTTGGCGTTCTGCTCGTTCTCTTGGCCGTTGCGCCCCTCCATCGTGCATGCAGTACAACCTCAACCCCACAAGATCCGGGTAATTTAGCAGTATGCGAGATTTGTACGGTCTAGAACAACAAATGGAAAGCTTCATCGTGGCATAGTTTCTCTTGAGCTAATCGCATCATGTTTGTTTAAGTAAGATGTTGAGGGCATTGCTTACTTCTTTTGGTACCACAGAAAAAAGTGACTTACTTGACGCTTGAGATGAGATATACTAAAGGAAGATGAGATATTGGTTCCATAGTTCACTTAATTTAGTTTATTAAAGTCATCATCACTTTAGGTTTGCATAGTGCATGAAATATAGTTTATAGGAAGATGATATACTACTTGTTGGACGTTGATGATTGGTTTCCCTCACATGTCAAACGAGCAAAGTCTTTTCCATGCACTTGTCTTTGCCTATGAGCTATTTTACACCTGCAACATTGATAAACAGAAAGATGTTGATGATTGGTTTCCCTCACATGTCATATGCAGGAAGACATGGTGTATGCAAGTGATGAGAGTATGTTCGAGTATCTAAATGTTATCAGCAAGATGTTTGATAGTGAGGCTGAAGGCTATGGATTCTACAACAAATATGCTCTTGAAAAAGGTTTTAGTGTGAGGAAAAGCTACGTTGAGTGGGATGGATCCAACAAATACATAATTTTAAGGAATATTGTGTGTAGTTGTCAAGGGTTTCGCGAAGAGAAGCACATGAAAAGAAAGATGGAAGATAGAAAGAGGAGGCCACGAAGTTTAACTCGTGTTGGATGTAATGCTAAATTGGTCATTACGAGACAGGAGGAAACCGGTCGGTGGTTTGTCAAGGATTTCATCGATGAGCACAGCCATCCTCTAGCCCCACGGGATATTTCTTGTCTGCTGCGTTCGCACAGACGAATTAGCGATGAGCAGAAAGCAGACATTGCGGACATGGAAAAATGTGGGATCTGCAAATACCATATTATGGATATTTTGTGCTTTCAATACGGTGGATTTGATAAGGTTGGATGCATAAAGAGGGACATTTATAATTTCAGCCATGCTAATGAGCAGGAGACAATCAGTGTCGGTGATGCTAGTACGGTGATCATGCACATGATGGCGAGGCGAGAGCGAGATGTGGATTTTTTCTTCAAGTACTTGGTAGACGAGCATGGCCATCTGAAGGGACTGTTCTGGGCTGATAGTCAATCGCGACTTGACTACGAGGCTTTCAGAGACGTCATTGTTTTCGATAGCACATACAGAACCAACAAATACAATCTGCCATTCGTGCCGTTTGTCAGGTTGAATCACCACCGCAACACTCTTATTTTTGGCTGTGGTATAATTTCTCATGAAACAAGCCAGGCATACGAGTGGATGTTGCGGACCTTTTCTGATTGCATGGCACAGAAGCATCCGATATCTGTGATCATAGATGGGGACCTTGCAATGCAGAGAGCAATCAGGGTGGTCTGGCCAGACTCAAATCATAGACTATGTATATGGCACATTCAGCAGAACATTGTACGCCATCTGCATGATGACGACGTAAAGGAGGAATTCAAATCTTTCATTTATGATACTTCTTCCATTGAAGAGCATGAGATAAAATGGATACGGTTCTTACAACAGAATAAAGTAACCAGTGAGGAGTCTTGGCTGCATCAGATGTATCATATGAGAAAGTTGTGGTGTGCTCCATATCTTGAGGGGCGTTGTTTCCTAGGATTGAGCAGCAATCAAAGGAGTGAGAGCTTGAACTCTGTGCTACATACGCATCTTGAGGGTAAGATGTCATTGTTTGAAATGCTAGAGCACTACGAGCGTTGCCTTGCGTCGCGACAGATTAACGAAGCTCTCCATGACGTCGAAGCCTTGCAGTCCGTTCCATTTACAGAGGAAAATGCTTCGCCGCTTGAGAAACACGCCGCAACAGTTTTCACACCTAGTGTCTTTAAGATGGTCTTATGGAGCATAGATGCTGTCAGCAAATGTCAGATCAGAGAGATACTAGATGGATCAGAAGATTCCACTTATGTTGTGTCCAAGCAGGAAAGAATGGATAAAAAGTTTGGAGTGTGCGTTGAAGAGCAAGGAGGTCTTTTGCACAGGGTGAGTTGTTCTTGCCGTAAGATGGAATGCACAGGCACACCATGTTCCCATATTTTTTACATATTGGGGATTTTAAAACATACAATTCTGCCCAGTTGTTGCGTTCCCACTAGGTGGACTATGAATGCAAAATGTGCATACACACCTACCAGAAAAAACCAGATGTATGACTATTCGGTAAGCCTGCAGAGGTACCGCGAGTTGCGGAATTGTAGTCACGCCTGAAGTTTCAAGGCATGTTGAAAGTGCGTTATATCGACTAGAGGGGGGGTGAATAGGCGTTTTTTATGAATTCTTCACTGAGGAATTTGCCGGTGAGGGAATTCCTTAGCGAAGAACTACTTGCAGCGGAATAAGTACTCAGAAGTAAGCATGACAGAATACACACATAGTCATCATGATGAAATGAAGACAAACACCGAGTATAGAAAGCGTAAACACAGGATAATACAAGATTAAGACAAACAAACTGAAGAAATTGAACTGAGGAAATTGAGAAAGTCTTCAGTCAAAGTCTTCAAACACAGATATGAACAATCACTCAACACAGTAATGAAGAAATGAAAGAGTTGACGAAATAGAACCAGTAAGGTTGGTGAAGACAATGATTTGGTAGACCAGTTCCAACTGCTATCTTAGTTGTACGTCTGGTTGGAGCGGCTGAGTATTTAAACTCGAGGAAACACAGTCCCGGACGCCCAGTCGCTGAGCACGCAGCTCAGGACACCAAGTCCGCACTGTATTCTCCCTGAACTAAGGTCTTACAGACCTCGTCCAATCACTCGTGGTAAGTCTTCAGGCGACTTCCAAACCTTCACACACTTCGGTCACTCAGGGATCCACAATTCCTCTTGGATGCTCTAGACCATGACGCCTAACCGTCTGGAAGAAGCACAATCTTCAAAGGTAACAAGCATCGGATCCACGCAGGATCAATCTCTTCAGTGATGCTCAATCACTTTGGGTTCATAGGTGTTTGGGTTTGGGGTTTTCCTCACTCGATGATTTTCGCTCAAAGTCCTCGGAGGATGGGTTGCTCTCAAATGACAAGTGTCAGTTTCTCTCGGAGCAGCCAACCAGCTAGTGGTTGTAGGGGGCGGCTATTTATAGCCTAGGGAGCAACCCGACATGATAAGACATAAATGCCCTTCAATGATATGACCGTTAGTTGAATAAGATATTTTGGGACAGCTGGCGCGCAACACAGCAACGGTCGGAATTTTGACTCTCAAATTCCTCAGGCCTATCATGTTCCTCACTGTGTAGGCAATCCGCACTGGCGAATTCCTAACTCCTCAGTCAGAACAAATTCCTTAGCGACCAGAAGAACTTTGTCTCTGTCACTGAAGAAATTGACTGAACTGTTTGAGATTTCCAATGGCTTCGCTCGAAGGGATTGGTAGGTGTAGGATTTTGAGTTGAGCATCACATGGAAATTTTTCCTTAGTATTTCCTCAACCCCCTTTAACAGTACGGTGTTTCCTATGACTCAAGAAAGAGAAAAACAAAACTATGAAAACGAAAGTCTTCAAGCTTCATATTCCTTGCATGAATATCAGGTCTTCACGGACACACCAATTTCTTCACTTTCAAAGTCTTCATGAAAGTCTTCAGGAATACCAAAATCTTCAGTCGAAGATATTCATTTTTAGGGGTCGACTTTCTCTGCAAATATCAAACTCCTCATAGACTTATAGACATGTGTACACTCATAAACACGTTAGTCCCTTAACCTATAAGTCTTCAATACACCAAAATCACTAAGGGGCACTAGATGCACTTACACATGCCACTCTGATGAGGATTATCACCGTTTAAAGTTGCTTTTGCAAGCACAACATCATGACAAGCAATCAAGTTTTGAACAAGCTGACAGCAAGGAGTCAACTAATGCTCAGCATAACAGCATTAGGTTTGGCCTGTTGATGCCGCACTCGGAGAAAGTTGATATGGTTCTGGATCCCGTGCATGTGCCAGGATGAGCTGCACCGAAGAAAAGGCTGCAGGCAAAGACAAAGAAGTCAAGATCACAGAATATATGTGGCTATTGCAAGAATCCAGGTCACAATCAACGTAAATGCGCTAAATTGCTAGAGGTACGAAATATGTTCATATTTATTTTTTGCATGTGTTTTACTCATAATTGATGTCCATGTGATTTATTCTATTCTTCTGTGTAGGATCTCGAGGCTGAACTGTGATGTCTACATACAGCATGAACCGACGATGAGCCAGAGAAAGTCGTGTGCCATTGAGCTTTGTGTGACGTGGTCTCTACATTCTATTTCATCGTGACAGTAATTTAGTGAAGTGCGGTTGTACTGCCATGTTACTGTATTAGTTCGACATCTTTCGTTTCCATTTTCTGTGTGTATCATTTTATGTCCAACTTTAAGAATGATGATGTATTTCGAATAGGAATAAGGGCTAGCATGGAGCACTTGTTATTGTCGAGTAGAATAATTTTTGTGATGTATTTCTGCACGCACGCACGACCGCCAGACGGATCTCCCGCGCGATCCTACGGTCTGCATGGCTGGCTCGGTGCGCGTCCATCGTTTAGGCAAGATTACCGACGCCATGCATGCATGGCAGGCCGTTTTCCAACGTCGAGCCAAACACCGTCCCATCCGAGGTTGCAGCTCCGGACGGCCCACGTCGCGTAGGATCTCGCGCGTTGTTCTCGTCTAACTAAAAATCGTCCCACCTCGCCCCTCGACCAGCTCCTTTACCTGCTTAAATACCTTCATCGAGGTGATTATAGCAAGCGTTGGTCCTCACTGTAGGATGAATATGATTCTTCACCCTTACTATGGTTGTCATGCATATTCATAATCATCATGCATATTCTTCATTTAGAGAGCATTAATGACTAACGTATTTTTTAAATAAGCAGGGCCCACTGGGTGTGCTTGGAAATCTTTGAGAAACCTCCATGCACGTTCATCTTCGCCTTGTCAGCAGTTGTCAAGGCCTTGATGAATCAGTATTCACATGCAGGTCCCTGACTGTTGCATGCAGCTGCCTGGTTTTTGCATGAAGGTCCTTGGATCGCATCATTGGTTGAGTAAGTATCTCTAGAGTGTTTCGAACTGACATTGCCCAGGGCATAAAAAATTAAAAAAATACAAAAACTAGGAAACCTAGTTTTGTTTGTGGAAGAGATCATGTGTGCCAAAATTGAGGTGATTTGGAGGTGGCTGGAAAAATGCCCGCATTCCGGAGGGACCATTTGGTAACTTAAGCCAGTTTTTGAAAAAAGGTGATTTTTTCCACCACCTCCAAATCACCCAAATTTTCTTGTACATGGTGACCCACATTTGCCAAACATGTCTATGAAAGAAAAATTTGAAAAAAATTATTTTACAATGCCCCCTTGAGGCATAGACCGATGTTTTCAGCAGTCAGTCTAGAGGGCATTATAAATTTAAAAAAAATCAAAAAAATACAAAAACTTGGAAACCTAGTTTTGTTTGTGGAAGAGATCATGTGTGCCGAAATTGAGGTGATTTGGAGGTGGTCAAAAAAATGCCCGCATTCCGGAGGGACCATTTGGTCACTTAAGCCAGTTTTTGAAAAAAGGTGAATTTTTCCACCACCTCCAAATCACCCAAATTTTCTTTTATATGGTGACCCGCATGTGCGAAACATGTCTATGAAAGAAAAATTTGAAAAAATTTATTTTACAATGCCCCCTTGAGGCATAGACCGATGTTTTCAGCAGTCAGTCTAGAGGGCATTATAAATTCAAAAAAATTCAAAAAAATACAAAAACTTGGAAACCTAGTTTTGTTTCTGGAAGAGATCATGTGTGCCAAAATTGAGGTGATTTGGAGGTGGTCGAAAAAATGCCCGCATTCCGGAGGGACCATTTCGTCTAACTTAAGCCAGTTTTTGAAAAAAGGTGAATTTTTCCACCACCTCCAAATCATCCAAATTTTCTTGTACATGGTGACCCACATGTGCCAAACATGTCTATGAAAGAAAAATTTGAAAAGATGATTTTACAATGCCCCCTTGAGGCATAGACCGATGTTTTCAGCAGTCAGTCTAGAGGGCATTATAAATTCAAAAAAATTCAAAAAAAAAACAAAAACTTGGAAACCTAGTTTTGCTTGTGGAAGAGATCATGGTGGATAAGGCCCGGTCTCGTCAGCTTGTCTTGCCCTAGCGTGTTAGGGCAAGTTTTTTATCTTTTAAATATTTCTATTAAATTGTGTCGTTGGTTCTACCGTGAACTTTATCTATCCGAACTATGTTATGATTCCTACCTGAAAACAAGCTTAGGAAGATATATGTGTGCCACTCGATGGACACGCTCCCGTGCGACACGCTCCCGTGCGGCGCATGCCTCTCGCGTGATACGCAATTCCGATGCGACTACGTGCCAAATCTCGGCACGGCGTTGCTGATCTTTCGACCAGGTTCAATCCGCCGGCGAGGGCGCCGCCTCGAGCTCGCCGACGTCGATGGGGTGGTGGTGGACGCGCGAAGCTGGCCCAAGGATGTTGGGTTCACGATGGGCCGAATGGTGGAATTCCCGTGCCATTTGGCACGTATCGCGGCGGCTGACCGGTGGGGCAACCCCAGGGCGGTTCCCGAGGTGAGTAATGGCGACGAGGGGGGGGGGGGAGGGGTAGAGGTTATTAGGCCGACGCATCGGCTCTCCGCCACTTCCTCCATCACTCCTTCCCTCTCAAATCTCATCCAAAACAACCGCTGCGACGCGACGCTCCCAGAGCTATGGTTTGATGACGACGCGCGAGCAGCAGATGTGGGCTCTCGCCGCCAGCGATGAAGTGCTGATGGGGAGGCTTCAGGAGCTCGACCGCTGTTCCCGACGGCGAAGGCCCTCAACGACGCGTCGGAAATTGTGAGAGACAAGCTCAGGGGAGAAGAAATCCTCCGCTGCTTCCCCAACTACGAGCACCAGCCAGCGATGGGGGTGCTCCTCTGGGCGATGCTGGAGGCGGAGTCTCTGGATCCAAAGCAGAGGGAGAACTGGAAGGTGTTCCGCTCCCTCCGCTACCGCCTGATCCAGCCGCGGGCGCCGTCGCTGGCGCAGCCGCAGGCGCCACCGCAGGCGGTGGTGACGGGGATTCCGGATCCTGGATCCAGATGGCTCCCAATCGAAATCGAGGGGGACGAAGTGGTGTCTATGACTCCAAGATGCAGGGCCAGGACGCCAGCGACTCCATCCACGCTTCCCCGCCGCTCCCTCGCTTCCCGAGGCGCTCGAGTAACGCCCCGAGACCGACGCTTCAGAAGACTTCCAGCTATTCCGAGTTTTGCCATGTGTTTATTTTGTGTTTTCTCTTTTATTTTTGCATTGCATCATGTCGTCATGCCATCATGTCATTAATTTTATAACTCCTTTAAATAAATTGTATGGATTTTTCGATCCATTTAAATTGAGTGATATTCACAATGGGGATTTCTCTTTATAACATACCCTCCCGATATTTAGGGAGATATTATAAAATATTCCATTGTTTTGGAATCACGCATGAACCCACTTGCATATCGAATCCCTTGGCCTTTTCTTCTTCAAGTTTTGACTCTCTAACCTTGCCAATAATTCTTTTGCCATTTCCCGGAGCTCCACCCAAAATCCGAACATTTTTGGACCTTCCTTTTATCAAGTCCTAGTTCAAACCCATTTGAATTAAATTCAAATGAGTTTGAATTTAAATCTTTCAATCACGGCCTTTCTATTTTTCTTGGATCAAACTCATTTTTGTGAGTCCGGAAAAATTATCCCCTTGCGATTTTTCTTCCCCTAACCCCTCTTTCTTTTCTTTCTTAATCTCTATTTTTTTTCTCTTTTCTTTTAGTAGTGAGAGAGAGCCCAGCCTAACCAATAAACCAGGCCGGCCCTTTTGCCTGGAGGTCCAGCCGACCTAACCCCTTCCTAACCCTAGCCCGACCGCTCTCTCCCCTCGTTCCCACACAGCGCCGCAGCCCCAGCCCCGATCGAATCCCCATCTCTCGATCTCTCTCCCTCGTCTCCTCCCGCGCGCCGCATCTCTCCCGATCCACCTCGCCCATGTCTCCCTCCCCTCGAGACCCCTCAAGCCAACCTCTGCGCAGCCCTCGTCCCCGCCTCCTCGCCGGCCGGCCGCAGCTCGCCGTGCCCTGCTTCTCCTCTCGAGCGCGCCTCCCATCGCGCCCGCCATGGCCCGCGAGGCCATCAGCATCGCTTCAGAGCCCCACGTCTCCTCCTCCCTTCATTCCGCCCCAACCACCAGGGAGCAGAGCCCCCGCGCGCTGCTTCTTCGCCTCGCCTCCCTTCGCTCCACCACGCCGGCCTTCGGAGCCGTTGCCGGCGGCCACACCTCGCCCGTCCATGGTCCCCAGCGCCGTGTGCTCCGCCGTCCCCGCGCCCTGCTGCCTCCTAGGGTGCCGCACCGTCGCCATTCGTCTTCAACACGGGACCGCAGTCCTCCTCCAACCTCGTCCAGATCCGGATGGCCTCCGCCGCTCTTGCCGTTCCTGGCCGGAACTGACTCCGGTGGCCCGTCCCCGTCGGAGTTGACCTCCACCACAGGCCAGCCCAGCACCGCATCTTCCTCAGCCTGCTGTTCCATCACCTCCTTGCTGCTGCCAAACGAGGCCCTGGTGTTCCTTCGTTTTGGACCGACAAGACCCGGACTCCGAACACCAAGTACAACTACGAACCCGAAGACCTCGGATGCATCAAGTTCCACTACGGCTGTGTACCACTACTTCCTCTACCGATGACTCGAACGTCTATGAACCATGTACCACGACGAACATGTACGGCTACATGATGACCCGCCAAGACCCTGAACATCTACGGAGTGTGTACAACTACGAAACGTGAACGACTACTTCCCCTACGACCTGTGAACGACTACTTCCCTCGATGAACTCGTTCCGCCCGAAACGCATGCTTCAAAGGTATAACGACCGAGATGACCGACCGTGATCGAATGCTTGTGTTGTATGAGATGCTAGAGTTTTGCACGGTGATCGAATCGTCCTTGCGATGCCCCTCTTTTGCCATGCCACCGTCCCGTGGGAACCCGCTAGTCGGGAGCACCCCACCAGCTCTAGCATGTTGCACACATCCGCACGCCTCTTTTTGCACCGGTATCTCCATGAGCTACCGGAACCGATATGTTGTCGTGGCATCATTTTCGGATATGTTGCCGTGGCACCATTTTTGTTTCGCCGCCATGGCACCCTTTTTGTTCCGCCATGGTGACCAAATGCTTCATAACATGCTCATGTCCACCTTTTCATAAATTGCATAAACTTGCATATGTCATCCGCATCATGATAACAACATTTAAATGCTTAAAATTGTGTTTACATTAAATGGCTAAGTGACATAGGGGGATTTCCGGAATTGTTGTTTGTTGTTTCCGGCCTCATTTAAACTTGCCTAAATAGGTGGTTTGCTCATGCTTCACCCCTTGCCATGTTTAATAACATTTAATATTGTTGGGTACATAACCGAGAGAGAACTAAATAATTGATGTGGTGTTCCGTCAATATGCAACTCGTTGCATATTGAGCTCCACTTAAATTGTAGTGTTGTTTGCTTTACCTTGCCGTGCCATGCCTCTTTAAACCGGACATGCATCATATTTGGTTGTGCATCATGCCTTGTTTATGCTTGTGTGTTTACCATATTGTTTGCTTCTTTCCGGTTTGCTTCTATCGTTAGCTTCGGTTTTGTTCCGGAGTTGTGCGGATTCGTTCGACTACGTTCGTTTGTCTTCTTCATGGACTCGTTCTTCTTCCTTGCGGGATTTCAGGCAAGATGACCATTACCTTCGATATCACTTCTATCTTTGCTTGCTAGTTGCTTCGTTCTATCGCTATGTTGCGCTACCTATCATTTGTCTGTCATGCCTCCCATATTGCCATGTCAGCCTCTAACCTTTTCACCCTTCCCAGCAAACCATTGTTTGGCTATGTTACCGCTTTTGCCCAGCCCATCTTATAGCGTTGTTAGTTGCAGGTGAAGTTCAAGATTTCTCCATGGTGGACAGGATTATGATTGGGATATCACAATATCTCTTATATTATTAATGCATCTATATATTTGGTAAAGGGTGGAAGACTCGGCCTTATGCCTGGTGTTTTGTTCCACTCTTGCCGCCCTAGTTTCCGTCATACCGGTGTTATGTTCCCGGATTTTGCGTTCCTTACGCGGTTGGGTGATTTATGGGACCCCCTTGACAGTTTGCTTTGAATAAAACTCCTCCAGCAAGGCCCAACATTGGTTTTAACATTTGCCACCTAAGCCTTTTTTCCTTGGGTTCTGCAGACTCAAGGGTCATCTTTATTTTACCCCTCGGGCCAGTGCTCCTCCGAGTGTTGGTCCAAACTAGAGCACAGTGCAGGACCATTCCTTGGCAACTTGGGTTACATCGGCTCCTGTACGCTTCGCTTATCCGGTGTGCCCTGAGAACGAGATATGTGCAGCTCCTATCGGGATTTGTCGGCACAGCGGGTGGTCTTGCTGGTCTTGTTTTACCATTGTCGAAATGTCTTGCGAACCGGGATTCCGAGTCTGATCGGGTCTTCCTGGCAGAAGGAATATCCTTCGTTGACCATGAGAGCATGTGATGGGCTAAGTTGGGACACCCCTGCAGGGTATAAACTTTCGAAAGCCGTGCCCGCGGTTATGTGGCAGATGGGAATTTGTTAATGTCCGGTTGTAGATAACTTGACACTTGACCTCTTTAAAATACATCAACAGCGTGTGTAGCCGTGATGGTCTCTTTTCGGCGGAGTCCGGGAAGTGAACACGGTTTTGGGTTATGTTTGACGTAAGTAGAAGTTCAGGATCACTTCTTGATCATTGCTAGTTCACGACCGTTCCATTTGCTCTCTTCTCGCTCTTATTTGCGTATGTTAGCCACCATATATGCTCAGTCGCTGCTACAACCTCACCACTTTACCACTTCCTACCCATAAGCTTAAATAGTCTTGATCTCGCGGGTCTTGAGATTGCTGAGTCCTCGTGACTCACCAGATACTATCACAACAGTTGCAGGTGCCGATGATACCAGTGCAGGTGATGCAACCGAGCTCAGATGGGAGCTCAACGAAGATCTTAGTGGTTGCTATGTTTTATTTCTTGTTGATCAGTAGTGGAGCCCAGTTGGGACGATCGGGGATCTAGCAGTTGGGTTATCTTCTTTTCTTTTGGCTTCGTCCGTAGTCGGACTATGTGTGTACTCCGAATGATGTATTATTTATTTATGTTCATTATGTGAAGTGGCGATTGTAAGCCAACTCTTTATCCCATTCTTGTTCATTACATGGGATTGTGTGAAGATGACCCTCCTTGTGACAAAACCACAATGCGGTTATGCCTCTAAGTCGTGCTTCGACACGTGGGAGATATAGCCGCATCGTGGGTGTTACAAGTTGGTAATCAGAGCCATCCCCGACTTAGGAGCCCCCTGCTTGATTGTTTGCTTGCGTTGTTGAGTCTAGAACAAAAAATGTTTTGAGTCTTAGGATTATATATATCGAAGAGTAGGATTCTTTTTACTCCTCAGTCCCTTCGTCGCTCTGGTGAGGTCTCCTGACGTAGATGTTTTGACTTTCCTCTCCTCAAATTTCACAATTTTTTTAGGATCACGCGGGTATCTTGGAATCGTTCCGATGGTTTTGTGACGAGAACATTGTTCTTGGTGCCTCCTGTCTATTATGTGGCATTGACCCGGGGAGTTGAGCTCCGAGGTGTTGTCGTCATAATTTTATCGTTGCAGTTCTGGACTACTTGAGTTTTGCCGACATCAAAAATCTCTTTTATGCAGTTGTTGGTGAGATAACCTCGACATCACCCAGTACTGGGGAGTTCGGGAGTATTGCCATAACTCGTATAACGGATGCTTTTCGAAGGTTGAGGTACACGATTTCCGAAGGTTTCTTGGTTATGTGTTGACGGATGGATACAGCTTGGATGTAGGTATTGTTAGTTTTGGGTGAGATATATATTGCTTCCCCTGTATCCCCAACACCAGATTGCATAACCAGAAAGTTTCAGGAGTTTATAGGTGGGAATTCAAGTAGCTCCTAGAATATCTTTTCGACAAATGCATGATATGAGATTGGGGTTCGACGTCTAGTGGTCCGCCTTTCCACGGTCGTTTTTACAGTGGTCTCGTTGTGTCTTAAAGAACCCCTTGCTATGCTGGTTCAGGGACACTTCGTATGTCATGTGCACTGCCTTGTACATGATGGTGCTGTACAATCGAGCCCGTGTGGGCCCCACCACGAAAACTTCGGATGAACTCTCTATCATATGTTTGTTTCCGGCTTATTCTGCAAGCCAAATCCTTTGTTTTGTTTTGAGTCATGGTATTCGAGTTGCTTCGAAGTCAAATGTTGAATCCATACCTTTCCTAAATGGTTTTCTCATATTGCTATGTGAATACTAATCCTTCTTGATCATCGAGATCGTCATGTTAATTCTTTTCCAACCTGTGCGTTTCTCTTCGAGATGATCCCGTCATTCTCCCCATCCACAAGATCAATTCTAAGTTTTCGCAACGGTATCCATTCCATCTGCCCAAGTTGCCTTTGTTTTTCCCGCCCTCCCACCCTTAACTTCAACGACTCAGATTTCTTAATCAAGTATCCATTTATTGATGTGAAGTCTCTCCATTCTTTTCCGTCAATGTTCTTATCTGGTGATTCTCAAGAAGATACTAACGGAGCTTCAAGTTTATTATTCTTCGTCTCTTTTCTTCTCCGGTGGATTTACCTCAAGCTTTTAGTGTTGATCATATTCTTTTCCTCGTGTCAAATGCTATCCCATGCCGGTGCCTCTCATAATTGTTCACCTCTCTCTATTCTTATTCAGAGTGCTCAAGATATCTCGGAAGATTCGTGTTTCCATTCTCAATCAGTTCAAGCTATTTGGAGATTATTATCTCATTCAAGTCATTTAATTCAACCGGCGCAATCCCCCCTTTCAAACAATTGTTCAAAGGTGTTTCTTTTGAGTGGGCCCTAACCAGAGGTCTTTTTCTAGGATCTTACCTGACTCTTCTAATTACCAGGAGCGATTCTCAAATTCATTTCCAAGTTTGATGTAAGAATGAATTATCATCAGTCAAATGTCTTTCTCCAAGATCTTTCAAATTCTTTCGTCGTTGGCTCAACCTATATAATTTTCATTCTGGAGTGTCTCAACCATTCATGGTAGTGTTTCTCGTCGTCATTCTTGGATTTTGAAGACCGAAGAAGAGTTCCTCTTAAATCCTTACCCGTTCTTCCAGAGATTCATTGTTCTAGCTTGATTCCATCCCCTCATAATTTGTTTTCGATTGTGAGAATTCATTTCACCCATCCAGAGAAATTCAGGAGTCTTTTCAGTATCATTCTCCGGAGCCAATCGTCTCAGAATTATTCATTCCAACTTTCAGCTTTCAGTTCTCCAAATCTTACCGGTGCATCGTTCAAGTTTACTCTATTCAGTTCATGATCTCTTTGTTCTCATGTATCCAAATCCCCTCAAGTATTTTCATTCTTTTTCCAATTCTTCCCGGTGAATTGTGCCTTCGCTACGTTCATTTTCAATTCTTACGGTGGTTCGTTCAAGATTTCACTTCCTTCGTTATCATATTAATTCATTCGTTGTTTCCAAATCCCGCCGGTGGTTCCATCAATACCTTCTCAAGTTTGCGCTATATCTCTATCTTTAATCATGTTTCAATGAGAATAAGTAGTATGCCAAATCCATTGCTTGTCATCAATTTAATTTGATGAAGGATAAGCATACAATAAATCTTATTCTTATTTCCTCGAGGTGATTCAATTCTTTTCTTCCGGAGATTGTTCATGATGAAGTAATTCTCGGCTCTAGTGTTTCATCTTTTTCTTTTCCAGAGTTCCTAGTTTTCTCGGTTATATCGTCACGAAGCTCCATCTAAATCATTGCAAGGATTCACCTTGTGTTTTCAACTTCCTTTCTTTCTATCATCCTTTTATTACCGAAGTTCTTCATGGAGGCTCTACATGGTGGTTCATCAAGGATTCTTTTCATTCTTCAATTGTTCTTCAAGATTTCTCTCGAAGTTATGACCTGCCAAGCTCTACTCTAAAATAAACATGGTGCCCAACACATGTTTTGTTTTGAGGAGTTCAAGCATTCTTCATCTTGCATCCGAAGTGCAATTCTTTCTACCTTATCTTTTGAGGTGGTGTTATATCATTCTTGACAATTTTCATTCATGTTTCGTGATTCAACAGTTGTTAAGAATGAGGTAGTTAAACCCATCAACTCCTTCGAGCATGAGTTCTTCTCAATCCATCAATCTCTTCATTGGAGTTATCTTGGTATAGATTTCACCTAAAGCCTTCCCTAAGGAATGTTGCTATTTGTGGTGCTTATCAATGACCCAAGCTTTCTCCATATCCTTCTCAGTGAAAGAGGTTTTTCATCTCTTCGTTGATTTCAAGCAAGCATTTGTTTTTTGTTAGTGGCAGAATTTCACCTTATAGTTTTGAGAAGTTTTCCATAAGCCCACTACAAGCTTATACATTTGTTGTTGTTTTTTCCCAACAACTCCGTTATAACCTTCTTGGAAGGGTGCTTTCCATGTTCTTTGTGGTAGAAGTTGACATTTCCTTCTCCATTCTGTTATTCCAATGATCCATCATCTATTCTTTCTTCCGAAGGCATTGTGATGTTGCTCTTTTCACTCATCATCTCGAATTATATGGATCATGTTCTTTTCGTGCTTATCCATTTAACCGGAGTGTTATGTTCTCTGCTAAGTTCTTTCCATCTTATCAAGTCTTGCGTCTCTTTTCAACCGGAGTGCTGTCTGATTTTGATCTTCCTTGTTCCTTGTTTATCTCGTTTCAACCAGAGTGATTTCAATTCCTTCTTGTCCATTGTACTCGTCATTTATAGCTTTCCAACCTCTCAAGGCTCTTTGGTTTCACTCTTTTGTCGAAGAAGCAACTTAGTTTTACCTCTTCTCTTCCTCTTCCGTTTTCTCTCCGGTGCCATTCTAGATCTCGGGACGAGATCCTCTTGTAGTGGTGGAGTGTTGTAACGCCCCGAGACCGACGCTTCAGAAGACTTCCAGCTATTCCGAGTTTTGCCATGTGTTTCTTTTGTGTTTGCTCTTTTATTTTTGCATTGCATCATGTCATCATGCCATCATGTCATTAATTTTATAACTCCTTTAAATAAATTGTATGGATTTTTCGATCCATTTAAATTGAGGGATATTCACAATGGGGATTTCTCTTTATAACATACCCTCCCGATATTTAGGGAGATATTATAAAATATTCCATTGTTTTGGAATCACCCATGAACCCACTTGCATATCAAATCCCTTGGCCTTTTCTTCTTCAAGTTTTGACTCTCTAACCTTGCCAATAATTATTTTGCCATTTTTCGGAGCTCCACCCAAAATCCGAACATTTTTGGACCTTCCTTTTATCAAGTCCTAGTTCAAACCCATTTGAATTAAATTCAAATGAGTTTGAATTTAAATCTTTCAATCATGGCCTTTCTATTTTTCTTGGACCAAACTCATTTTTGTGAGTCCAGGAAAATTATCCCCTTGCGATTTTTCTTCCCCTAACCCCTCTTTCTTTTCTTTCTTAACCTCTGTTTTTTTCTCTTTTCTTTTAGTAGTGAGAGAGAGCCCAGCCTAACCAACAAACCAGGCCGGCCCTTTTGCCTGGAGGTCTAGCCCACCTAACCCCTTCCTAACCCTAGCCCGACCACTCTCTCCCCTCGTTCCCACACAGCGCCGCAGCCCCAGCCCCGATCGAATCCCCATCTCTCGATCTCTCTCCCTCGTCTCCTCCCTCGCGCCGCATCTCTCCTGATCCACCTCGCCCATGTCTCCCTCCCCTCGAGACCCCTCAAGCCAACCTCCAAGCAGCCCTCATCCCCGCCTCCTCACCGGCCGGCCGCAGGTCGCCGCTCCCTGCTTCTCCTCTCGAGTGTGCCTCCCATCGCGCCCGCCATGGCCCGCGAGGCCATCAGCATCCCTGCAGAGCCCCGCGCCTCCTCCTCCCTACGTTCTGCCCCAACCACCAGCGAGCAGAGCCCCTGCGCGCTGCTTCTTCGCCTCGCCTCCCTCTGCTCCACCACGCCGGCCTTCGGAGCTGTTGCCGGCAGCCGCACTGTCGCCCATCCATGGTCGCTAGCGCCGTGTGCTCCGCCGTCCCCGCGCCCTGCTGCCTCCTAGGGTGCCGCACCATCGCCGTTCGTCTTCAACCGCGGGACCGCAGTCCTCCTCCAACCTCGTCCAGATCCGGATGTCCTCCGCCGCCCTTACCATTCCTGGCCGGAACTGACTCCGGTGGCCCGTCCCCGTCGGAGTTGACCTCCACCACAGGCCAGCCCAGCGCCGCATCTTCCTCAGCCTGTTGTTCCATCGCCTCCTTGCTGCTGCCAAACGACGCCCTGGTGTTCCTTCGTTTTGGACCGACAAGACCCGGACTCCGGACGCCAAGTACAACTACGAACCCGAAGACCTCGGATGCATCAAGTTCCACTACGGCCGTGTACCACTACTTCCTCTACCGATGACTCAAACGTCTACGAACCGTGTACCACGACGAACATGTACGGCTACATGACGACCCGCCAAGACCCTGAACATCTACGGAGTGTGTACAACTAAGAAATGTGAACGACTACTTCCCCTACAAACCGTGAACGACTACTTCCCTCGACGAACTCGTTCTGCCCGAAACGCACGCTTCAAAGGTATAACGACCGAGATGACCGACCGTGATCGAATGCTTGTGTTGTATGAGATGCTCGAGTTTTGCACCGTGATCGAATCGTCCTTGCGATGCCCCTCTTTTGCCATGCCACCGTCCCGTGGGAAACCGCTAGTCGGGAGCACCCCACCATCTCTAGCATGTTGCGCACATCGGCACGCCTCTTTTTGCACCGGTATCTCCATGAGCTACCGGAACCGATATGTTGCCGTGGCATCATTTTCGGATATGTTGCCGTGGCACCATTTTTGTTTCGCCGCCGTGGCACCCTTTTCGTTCCGCCATGGTGACCAAATGCTTCATAACATGCTTATGTCCACTTTTTCATAAATTGCATAAACTTGCATATGTCATCCGCATCATGATAACAACATTTAAATGCTTAAAACTGTGTTTGCATTAAATTGCTAAGTGACATAGGGGGATTTCCGGAATTGTTGTTTGTTGTTTCCGGCCTCATTTAAACTTGCCTAAATAGGTGGTTTGCTCATGCTTCACCCCTTGCCATGTTTAATAACATTTAATATTGTTGGGTACATAACCGAGAGAGAACTAAATAATTGATGTGGTGTTCCGTCAATATGCAACTCGTTGCATATTGAGCTCCACTTAAATTGTAGTGTTGTTTGCTTTACCTTGCCATGTCATGCCTCTTTAAACCGGACATGCATCATATTTGGTTGTGCATCATGCTTTGTTTATGCTTGTGTGTTTACCATATTGTTTGCTTCTTTCCAGTTTGCTTCTATCGTTAGCTTCGGTTTCGTTCCGGTGTTGTGAGGATTCGTTCGACTACGTTCGTTTGTCTTCTTCATGGACTCGTTCTTCTTCCTTGCGGGATTTTAGGCAAGATGACCATTACCTTCAATATCACTTCTATCTTTGCTTGCTAGTTGCTTCGTTCTATCGCTATGTTGCGCTACCTATCACTTGTCTGCCATGCCTCCCATATTGCCATGTCAGCCTCTAACCTTCTCACCCTTCCCAGCTAACCGTTGTTTGGCTATGTTACCGCTTTTGCCCAGCCCGTCTTATAGCGTTGTTAGTTGCAGGTGAAGTTGAAGATTTCTCCATGGTGGACAGGATTATGATTGGGATATCACAATATCTCTTATATTATTAATGCATCTATATATTTGGTAAAGGGTGGAAGACTCGGCCTTATGCCTGGTGTTTTGTTCCACTCTTGCCGCCCTAGTTTCCGTCATACCGGTGTTATGTTCCTGGATTTTGCGTTCCTTACGCGGTTGGGTGATTTATGGGACCCCCTTGACAGTTCGCTTTGAATAAAACTCCTCCAGCAAGGCCCAACATTGGTTTTAGCATTTGCCACCTAAGCCTTTTTTCCTTGGGTTCTGCAGACTCAAGGGTCATCTTTATTTTACCCCTCGGGACAGTGCTCCTCTGAGTGTTGGTCCAAACTAGAGCACAGTGCAGGACCATTCCTTGGCAACTTGGGTTACATCGGCTCCAGTACGCTTCGCTTATCCGGTGTGCCCTGAGAACGAGATATGTGCAGCTCCTATCGGGATTTGTCGGCACAGTGGGTGGTCTTGCTGGTCTTGTTTTACCATTGTCGAAATGTCTTGCGAATCGGGATTCCGAGTCTGATCGGGTCTTCCTGGGAGAAGGAATATCCTTCGTTGGCCGTGAGAGCTTGGGTTGGGCTAAGTTGGGACACCCCTGCAGGGTATAAACTTTCGAAAGCCATGCCCGCGGTTATGTGGCAGATGGGAATTTGTTAATGTCCAGTTGTAGATAACTTGACACTTGACCTCTTTAAAATACATCAACAGCATGTGTAGCCGTGATGGTCTCTTTTCGGCGGAGTCCGGGAAGTGAACACGGTTTTGGGTTATGTTTGACGTAAGTAGGGGTTCAGGATCACTTCTTGATCATTGCTAGTTCACGACTGTTCCATTTGCTCTCTTCTCGCTCTTATTTGCGTATGTTAGCCACCATATATGCTCAGTTGCTGCTGCAACCTCACCACTTTACCACTTCCTACCCATAAGCTTAAATAGTCTTGATCTCGCGGGTCTTGAGATTGCTGAGTCCTCGTGACTCACCAGATACTATCACAACAGTTGCAGGTGCCGATGATACCAGTGCAGGTGATGCAACCGAGCTCAGATGGGAGCTCAACGAAGATCTTAGTGGTTGCTATGTTTTGTTTCTTGTTGATCAGTAGTGGAGCCCAGTTGGGACGATCGGGGATCTAGCAGTTGGGTTATCTTCTTTTCTTTTGGCTTCGTCCGTAGTCGGACTATGTGTGTACTCTGAATGATGTATGATTTTTTTATGTTCATTGTGTGAAGTGGCGATTGTAAGCCAACTCTTTATCCCATTCTTGTTCATTACATGGGATTGTGTGAAGATGACCCTCCTTGCGAGAAAACCACAATGCGGTTATGCCTCTAAGTCGTGCTTCAACACGTGGGAGATATAGCCGCATCGTGGGTGTTACAACTCGCCTCGCCTCCTTGCCCACTCCCGCCGCCAGTAGGACGCTCGCCGGCTGGTAGCCGTTTTTGGTTACTGGCCGGTGAAGGCTCCGAGGAGGTGGAGGTGAGGGAGCCCTCTGTTTTCTCTTCAGGTATGTTTCCAAACCCAAAATACTTGGTATCTACTGCTTCGATTGAGGTAGATGATACTAGAATTGGGAAGAAAGAGGAGAAACAATGGATTTCGAGATGATAGTAAAAAGAAAAAAGGGTGGAAGGGGATGGTTGGTTGATTGGTCCATCTTGCAGATAAAGGAGCCATCACGAAAAATGGTGGAGCTGGGAGCAAGAGTACTAGAACGGGCAGCAAATGAGGTGTATACAGCTGGGCAAGGGTGGCGAATCAACGTGGCGAGGCTTCCTGGATGAACGGCTATGACATCTTCACACTGCTACTGCTGCGGTTCTCAGTCTTCTTGTTTCTTCTAGATGGTAGCTGCTATTTTGCTGTCGATGTAGTGGTTTGTGTAAGACTTATTTGGTCTGGACTATGTTGCCCCTCGGAGTTCAGAGTTGTTGTGGCCTGTGTTGGCCTTTTGGTGGGTTGTTTGTCATGTTGGTTGTGGGTTCTGTTCCATTCTGTAATGTCTAGTACTTTGTTACTCGAAGTTGGTGTTCAGTAATGAAAATCGGAAGGGGGCAAGCCCTTCTTTGATAAAAAAATGTTATGATTTCTACCCGTCTATTTGATATGTCGTTGGTTAACAGGAATTTGTTTTTCGACGTTGTATGGTTTTGTAGGCTATAATGATTTCGAACACGTGTAGATGAAAGGCACGAAAAAACAGTTTGAACAAAGACAACATAAATGATTTTTTACAAGTTTTATAGATGGAAACTTCTTTAGATGCAATGCCATCTCACAAACAACTCATAAACAACTGTATGATTGATCATAAAACACATGCATTGTTGTTCAAAGAACTGTCTCATGAATAAATTGTACCATAATTGTGAACATAGTGTGAAACAGAAAAACAAAATTGTTTGCAACAAAATAATCTAGTTTTGAAGCTTAAACTGGTTGACAAACAATTGAGCCTACTCCATATGGTCTTCTGCACTGCCAAAATTCAGTGACCTCTTGCGTTGCGACGTTGGAGATTGCGTCGGGCTTGGCGACGACCCATGTGCTTCAATCTTTTTCTCTTTAACATCAATGTAACCATACAACTGAAGTTGTTCTTGTTCTTTCTCCACCAACTCTCTAGCAAGACCCTCCATTTCTTGGATTCTCACTTCCTGTAGAAACCATAGGAATTGTATTAGGAAGAACTCAAAAAAGACGTAGCCATAAACTAGATGCATGTAACATGTAAAATTTGAACCTCTGGATCAATTCATCCTCGGGATAACAACCCGTAGTTCTATGGTACACAATGTACAGGTGACATGTCTTGCTGCCATTTAGATCAGAAAGCATTTTTTCTACATTATCTGGTCCTGCAATCAAGAACATTCCATCTGGCAGCTTCCACGCAGACCCGGGTAAGAAGTAGTACAGTTCTACTCCCAGTTTGCAACCAAAAGTATCTCTCATTTCACTCATAATGAGATCGTAGGTCACTTTGGCGGGTTTAAAAATTCTGACTTCTGCTGGCTGTTCATCAAAGTATGCTCTCGGGACATGTGACATCTCATCATCCCTACTAACAAAAAATTCCATGACCAGCACCTAGTATCTCACATCAGAGTTAATACATTCAATGAGTAAAGGGGCAAACACAATTTTTTATGTGCATAGCAACATTGAGGCGTTGTTACCTGCTTTTGTGGAATGTATCCTTCATGTGGAGTGACTGGGGATTGTGCCATCTCAAACCTTCTCACCTTGATATGTGGAATGTATCCTTCATGTGGTGTGACTGGGGACTCTTCCATCACACGTTTGTTATCCTACGTATGAAACATCGACAGTGGGTTTACACACAAGTTTTAAAAGGTCATACCATATCTTGGGTATGGCATCATTGCGAGGTACTTACAAGGGGAGAATTAAAGATATGTTGTTGGGGTGGAGTGATGTGGCATTGAACGGGTGACTCTATCGCAATGTCTTGATTGAATGGCGACTATGTCGTCTCATGATGCTTAGCCTACATACAATCACCGACATAAGGTTGCCACAAATTGAAGATGTTTGTATCATAGAATACGTGCAGAATCGGTGCGAGATACTTACAGGGGGAGAGTAATTGAAGACATGTTGTCGGGGTGGCCGTGAGATCGCACGGTCTTCTAACATATGTCCTTCCAAGTGGACCTTCTCCAGCATGGCCTTATAATCCATGTTCGACCGCTCCTGTAGCAGCTTACTGTCCATATCCGTACGTGCCTGCAACACATAGGCATCCATCCTGACTCGCTCTGTCTATATAATACTGTCCACAAGCTTCTGGTCCTTCTGCAATGTTTGATGCATTTCCTTGTAGCCAAGGAAATTTTTTTTCCATGTCCTCACAGTCCCGCTTATACTTTTCTTCTATCTCAAGACGCATCTTCGCCATCTTACGGGAAAACTCCTCACGCTCCTCCTTTATCATCCTGTCCACGTATGAACGTTCTTTTTTGAGTTTCTTATCTACCTCATCGCGATCCTTTTGCACCTTCAAGTCGATCTCCCGGCGCGCTTCATGCAAAGACTTGTCGTACTCCGCACAGTTGTTATGCGCTTCTGAGACCGTGGTCCCTATAGCAACACATATACCCATAGTATGAAAACTGTACCCACAACCTCATCCAACTAATTCCTAACAATACCACCAAGAAAATATATTCATAACCAGTTCGTACGATCAACTACTACAAACTATCAGTCAAAAAGCTCTTGCATAACACCAGAACTACTCAACTATGGCAAAAGCTAGATTTTCTAATCTCTTCGGAAATGACTTCTTGGTCGAATCAATGGAAAAAATAATCAGCACTGCAATCGAAGATGGGAGGAGCCATGGAGGAGACCTTTTTAATCCGGCGTCAGCGTGGTCGCTTGAGAAGCGATGGCGCGATCCCGACGATGGCTATGTGAGGAGAAACATGGTAGATGGGGGTGGTTAGGATAGGGTAGATATGCGGTAGAATGGGTAGGTATATATCCGTGATTGTAGGGTTAATTAGTTATTTTGAAGTAATGCGCTTCCATGCAAGTTTTTTTAACGAGCGCGATCTTTTGGGGGCTTCGAAAACATGTGCACTGACCGCGGGTCCAACCCCATATCACAGAAGCCCGAGCCATTGCCGTGCCCGTGCCAACCCGCGGCCCACCATTGCTTCCCTTTCCCTTGCCCCACCGAATTGTTATTCTTCTCCGGTGACGAAGCCTGCCATCACCGACGAACGGTGAGAGACGAGAGATGTCCATATCCAGTTCGGCCTCTCCGTCGTCATGGCCGCGGTATGGTTCACTGCCGATGACCAGATGCCCCGAGTGCCCACGCATTGCACCACTGAAGCATTTGACAACCATATTGGAGAAGAATGGAAACCATGGGCGGGAATTTGTGAAATGCGAGAGCAAACCAGAAGCGGGGAAGGTTAAATCTATGTTCTATTGTGTCTTTTTGCTATGAATTCTGACCCCAGATTTAATTTTATTTCCTCAAAATTGGGATTTAAGGTTTCCCTTCCCTTTTTTAGAAGCTAAAAATATGAAAGCATTTTGAGTGGCTGGATGAATACATTGAGAGGCTTCAAACGGATGGCTTAATTGATTTGAGGCACGGGGCAACCCTAGAGCTAGATCTTCCATCAGCGGTGGATAATAAGGGCTATGGCAATGTTCCTCCGATGGTGGCGGATGCGGAACTCAAGGTGGAATTGAAGAAGATCAACAAGAACTTAAGGCAGTTCATCAATCTGAAGAAGCACGCAAATCTGATGGCCACGGGATTTTATTTTTCAATAATTGTTGCGGGATTTGTTTACTTGTTGATCATCAGTCGTTAGAAGTTGTTAACAAATTTTTTCAGTCAGCTTCTGTATAAGCAATGTCATGTGTGCTTAAATGCCTTGTATGACTAGACTAAGGAAAAGCTCATTTGAAATCTATTGGAAAGGACAAATATAATTGAAAACTGATTTCTTGATTCCAAAATAAGATTTAGCCAAGAGGAAATAGCTCGAACATAACATAGTATCCCGAACACAACATAGTACCACGAACATCAATATAGTTGATCTAACACAAATAGTACGATAATTATGATTTGTAAAGTAGCACATTACATCAAGGATTTCTAAAGAACGCAAATTATTTTACTACGTTGTGATGTAACAACTCGAGAGGCACATCTGGAACATAGGAAACAAACAGATAAATCCCTTGATTTCCCAGGTACAGCAGCAGCATCACCTTTTCTCCTATCACCAAGAGTTTGGATGACAAACAATGGTTATAGCACCATATTCTGCCATGTCTTGGGGCACAACACGATGATGCAGTTTCTGTTTGAACGACAAATTTGTTATGTTAGCAAATTTGTAACTTATTGTTCTCTAAAAAAGGAAGAGCAATAAATTCCTTCCAAGAATTTCCAGAAATAATTGTCAACCCATTTTTGTTGGTAATTACAAGATATGTCTGGCGCAATTAGTGGCTAACTTTTTTTTGAGGAATAGTGCCTACTTGGTTTGATACATGCCAAATGTTACGTTCAGATTAGTTGCATTATTTCGTTCATTTTTTACCCAAAAAATCTATACAAAGTGTTAATTGGACAACGTGAACAATGTGGCACGAAGGTTGTCGGCCGAGCCAGTGGATGGACCGGATCGATGGTACCAGATGGAATGCATTGTAAACCAACCCTAAACCCTAAACCCAAAAAATCAAAAAACCCTAAACCTTAAACCCTGATAACCCTACCCCCCCCCCCACACGAAACCGTAAAACATTCAAAATTTTGCCCCATATGGAAACCATTATGCATGAATTCTCTATGGGGTCATGGGATGCCATGAAGAAAGTTTGGGATCATTAGTACATGTACACGCAAGTACGATCTCTGACATGCGCATTTCCGATCCCTGTACATGTACATGTAAACCAACCCAACATTGATCCGGTTCAGTGGATGGATGCATGCTCTATGTGGCACGAAGTATGTCGGCCGAGCCAGTCGACGGACCAGATCGATGCTACCGGAGGGATTCCATTGTAGACCAACGGTCGACCTATGTCCGGTGTGTGTGATAGGTCCACTGTAAGACAAACATAGTTCCGTCAACCCTAAAACCCTAAACACTGATAACCCTAACCCCCCCTCCCCCACTAAACCGTAAAAACATTCAAAATTTTGCCCCACATGGAAACCATCATGCATGCATTCTCTATGGGGTCATGGGATGCCATGAAGAAAGTTTGGGATTATACACGCAAGTACGATCTCTGACACGCGCATTTCCGGCCTAGCATGTCAACACCACGAAAGCACTAGTTGGATTCCTCACCTGTATGAAACCAAGCCAACATTGATCCGGTCCAGTGGATGGAAGCATGCTCTATGTGGCACGAAGTTTGTCGGCCGAGCCAGTCGACGGACCAGATCGATGCTACCAGAGGGATTCCATTCTAGACCAACGGTCGACCTATGTCCGGTGTGTGTGATAGGTCCACTGTAAGACAAACATAGTTCCGTCAACCCTAAAGCCCTAAACACCAATAACCCTAACCCCCCCTCCCCCACTAAACCATAAAAATATTCAAAATTTTGCCCCACATGGAAACCATTATGCATGCATTCTCTATGGGGTCATGGGATGCCATGAAGAAAGTTTGGGATTATACAGGAAAATACGATCTCTGACACACGCATTTCCAGCCTACCATGTCAACACCCCGAAAGCACTAGCTGGGTTCCTCACCTGTATGAAACCAACCCAACATCGATCGGGTCCAGTGGATGGATGCATGCTCTATGTGGCACGAAGTTTGTCGGCCGAGCCAGTCAACGGACCGGATCGTTGCTACTGGAGGGAATCCATTGTAGACCAACGCTCCACCAATGTCCGGTGTGTGTGCTACAACCACTATAAGACAAACATAGTTCCGTCAACCCTAAAGCCCTTAATCCCTAAACCATGATAACCCTAAACCCCCCCCCCCACTAAACCGTAAAAACATTCAAAATTTTGCCCCACATGGAAACCATTATGAATGTATTCTCTATGTGGTCATGGGATGCCATTAAGAAAGTTTGGGATCATTAGTACATATACACGCAAGTACGATCTCTGACACGCGCATTTCCGGGCTTGCATGTTAACACTCAACCCTAAACCTAGATAACTCTAACCCCCGCCCACTAAACCCTAAACCGTGAACCCCTAAACCCCGAAACCCTAATAACCCTAAACCCCTAACGAGTTGACAAGATTTTCTTATTTTTTTATATCATTTATCCAAATATCACATAACTCACGCGGCCCACCCCTCCCTAAATCCCGCAATTACAGCTCCGCATTCTAACCACCCGGGCCGTCCGCACCACCCACGGCCACTACAAGATCCGATCGGAGACGCCGATCGCCCACGGAATACAGGAGTCGGCGGACACCACTCGCCGCCCACCGCCAACGTGATCTGAGGGGTCGGACATCAGTGTTCTTCTCGCCGCCTCCTCCTCGCGTGAACGCGCCATTTTTCCTTTGCACCGTCGACCGTGCTATACCAGCACTTGTAGTTTGTGATGCACTAACCGCCGCCATCTACTCGGCGGCACCGTCTCCAAGATAAGGTATTACCTGATCGTAACTCTTTATAATCGTTGTCGGCTGCTCCTTTACTAGTTGAACCCTCATAGGTTTTGCACCCAAATAGGTTCTGTGCTAAAACCCATAAGTGGATCATATGTTAAATAACCTAGTTAATTTTGTTAAAATTAATTCGCTGCTAATTTTGTTATACATTTTCCAATTTTGTTCAGATTAATTGAGCCAGATTTTATCATTGCATACGAGCCAACAATGTCAGTTTCAGATACAAACCTTCATAATGGAGAAAAGCCCATCTCCGAAATTACCGATGCGGTAAGTAATTGACTGTTTGTGTACAATCATTTCGTACACATAATTCATGTGTACTCTGTATAATTGAATGGCATGTAACAGGAACTCACCGAAAAGCATGGTCATATGAAGTTAGTATGCTCACAGACAAGGTTCGGAAAAACCATCAAACTGTTGTCACCAGACCACAAAAAATACATCATATCAGAAACCAGTCTTGGCGGTCTAACCCAGATGCATGAAGTGACTCTACGGCGCATAATGTTGGTTAGACTAGCCAAGAGCATAGATATGGCCACGCAATCCATTACCATTGGTAAAACGCCAATTCCTATAACAAAAGAGGACGTGCAGTGTATATTTGGTATTCCGATAGAAGGGGAGGATATAGAGCCACATCTGGAAATACAAACCGACACAGAATTGTTTACCGCCTATGCAAACAATGGGCAAATTTTGATTTCTGACCTTAAAACGGCGATCCGAGCTTCCAAAGCCCTAGACGGCGATTTCCTGAGACGGTTCATTCTGTATGCAATTGGTACTATTCTAGCACCAACAACACAACATTATGTGGACTCGAAATTTCTCAACCTTGTTACAGATCTTGAAAACCTTCGGAAATTTAACTGGGGTTGTTTCACACTTAATCACTTCTTCAAGTCCGTTCACAAGTTTACAAATCAAGATCACGTAAATCTACAAGGAAATCTAATTCTGCTCCAGGTTATTGCTAGATCACTACTTAATGTCCTTTAATTATTGTTCTGTTGCATATCTGTATGGTTATGAACTAATTTATTGTGTAGTATTGGTACTGGGAGCACGTGCGCAGTGGCCGATTGATGTATGCTTCTAGACCCCCTCCATTGATCGCATGATGGGACAAAATTATGGCTACTTTAAGAAGCGATGCTTATGAGAAAGGAGGTCTTCATAACAGGCTGGTACCTATCTACAATTGAACTTTCTATACCTGAATTTTTATTTGGTACTAATGGTTCATTATATTTTATAAAAAAAGGCTGTCATGGAAATTTGTGCTCCTCAACGTCCGTCTGAGAATTCAAATAATTTTCCGAGAAAAAATGATGAACATGTGCATCAACATGATTCGTATCGAGCACCATCACAAGGACAGCAATTTAGTAGCCAGCAAGTATGTACTCCAAAGACTATTTGTTTTTGCAATATCACAAATAGGTGTCATGGAACCTCATTCATTTAACAATTGTTATCAACGGGGTTGTATTTTGTTTACACAGATTGACATGGTAGTTGAAGCCATGAATGCACGCATTGCTGATCATGAAAAGAAGGTAGGCAGGAAGTTAATGGGAATTGAGCACAGATTTGATGTCAAATACCAGACGCTAGGTGAAGAGTTGATCGACATGAAGACTAAAACTGGCACTAATCCTAGGTTATCAAAGGCCGAGGACGAAATTAAAGACTTAAGGAGGGAACTCCATGTATGTCATACTGTGCATTTTGTATTTTGTATGAATATGTTCCTTCATGTTCATTATTGTTTGCATTGTTACAGGAATTAAAATACAAATTTACAAGAAACCGAGAAATAGTGTCACAGAAAGGAGGCGTGCAGGTGATCAATATGGCCGAACAAGTTAATATCTAAAAGTAACAAACTAATGATGAACAACCATTGTTCATTGTAGGATCAAGTCAATGTGTGCAATTCATCCCTGACAAGAACTCCTAGGGCTAGCCAATTCACAGCAGGGACTTCGACTACACCAAGTGCAAGACATGTGACGGAAAACAATGAGGAACCATAATTAACTCCGATGAAGCCTGTCTTTGGTAATGATTACAAGTTCACGGATGAGGACATAGAGACAGCCGTTTACATCCGCGGAACATACTACCCTGTTGAAATAACTAGAATCGGAGACATTACCCTCACAGCAGAAAATCTGAAGCGAAATTTGGACGACAAATACATTTATGGTGATGTAAGCCCATTATACTCTATTCTACATCATTACTGCAACAACTATCTTATTATTGTATGATTGAAAATTTGGCAGGTTATTATAGCATATGCTCGCATTAGCCAAATTGAGAATGATACTACCTCAATCATATCCCCTCAAGAAACCGAAAAGTTGTTACAAATGAAGGGGGTGGTTCCTATTGGACGTGCAGCCTCATGGTTAGCTCCTGTAGCAGAAAATTTTGTAGGGCGCCGAAAGGTACATGTTTTCCTCACTTTCATAGTTTATGTACACATTGTACACGCCAAATTTCGGTTCTCAACCCAACCAAAATTTTACTGCAGGTGCATGTCCCACTGAAGGTACACCAAAACCATTGGATGGTAATGATGTTTAATTTTGACAAAAAAGAAATTCAGACTCTAAACTCCATGAATTATCATTGCGACAAGACCAAGGAAGATTCTCTTCTAAGTGTGCTCTTACTACCTCTTTTGATCCGCATGGCACATGAGCTCCCAAAGTACCATAACCCTATGTATAACTTGCCGTACCCTAGGTGGACTCGATTCAGTGCTGCATCGACGAAGCTGTCAAGAATGGGTTGATATCACCAGCTAAGAACATCAATTTTGCCGAATGGACCAAAAAACGCTATGAGAACATACCACAATAGATCGATGGGTACGCATGGCCTCATAAATTATTATTTTCCTACACAAATAAGATTACTGATCTTTAACGAAACATCGTAGGACTTCCTATGCGGTTTGGACACTGCAATACATGTTGTCATGGAACGGGGATGAAATGACCGATATTTTGAACCAGGTAATTGAATGCCTAATTTAAATTTGTACTTTGTTTAGCTTGAAAGCTATACTGACGTAAGTGTTGGTTTTCAAATATAGGCAAGGATAGATACTTTCAGGTGGAAAATATGTACAACCTTACTGCATTCAAATTGCAATGCGCTTCGTCTGAAATCATATAAGTTCCCCATAACGGTTAGCGCTACATCAAGAATATATCATTTATTTCATAAGTCTCATGATTAGAACTAACACAACACTCTCTCTTATACAGAAGGAGGTGTATGATGCCCAGCAAGCAGTTCTACCTGATGGTTCAGAAGACGACGTACAATTACTCAACAATCCCGATGGTTCCAATGAACCCGACACATCCAACTCCTAGAAGGATACCGGTGCACCCAACTCCCCCAAAAGTGGTGCACCCAACTCCCCCAAAAGGAAGAGAGCACGTGGACGCCCGAGAAAGCTAGTCGATCCCGAGGAAGCAGCAAAAACAAAGAGTCTTAAAGAACTAAAACTTAAATTTGATAGCAAGACCATAGCCAACCAAGTGTCTTCGTTACCATCACGGTCATGCAGAGAGCATAAACCAGCACCAGATTTATTGAGCCCATTCAAACACAAATAGGTAGCACCAATTGATCATCAATTGATACATGCTCAAGCTCATGCTCTACTTTTAGCATCATTTGATACAAGTTTAGTTCTTATCAGAAAGTGGAAATATGTACTTTTGGCAATCATGAGCATCCTCTACTTATTGCAATATCTAATGCATCATCAGTACAAAGCTTGATTTGGCAATAGGTGGAATCGGCAATCATTTGCATGCTTTAATTTTGTCAAAAATTAATGCATAGTTCAGTTCTAACTGGTCATAGATATGGCAGGAACATGCTGAGTTATACACTAAACATAATCATGCCAAGCTATAACTACCATAGTCATTGTACAATGCAAGGTGCTTAGGGGAGTCGCTTATAGAAATAAACCAGGCTTTTCCTAAGCACAAGTGCTTATTTGTACAGGGTCGACGCATAACTAGGCCTCTCTTCTATAGAAATAGGCACCAGTGCTTCAGGAAAACCCTGTTTATTTTTCTAAGCACCACCCTAAGCATCTGGCATTGTACAAGGCTTAACATGCATCACCAAAATAGTACTCCCTCCGTTCCATAATGTAGTGCCTATAGATTTTTACAAAAGTCAAACATTACAAACTTTGACCATGTTTGTAGAGTAAAGTAGGTACAGATAAAATACCAAATGCACATCATTGGATACATCGTGAGTTATATTTTCAGAATGTACATGTTTGGTATTGTAGATGTAGAGAGTTTTTTCCATACACTTGGTCAAAGTTGGCAAAGTTTGACTTTGACAAAAATCTATAGGCACTACATTGTGGAATGGAGGGAGTATTAACAACTTGGAACACTAAACCAGAGTAGCAGCAAACTCTTAACATAAACGGCATATCAACCACTGCACAACATAGGTTCAGACACACCATAGGACATCAGTTTTAGAGTCGAGCAACAAAGAAACATAGATAATATAAGAGGACACGGCGGTCGTGGGGCAGCAGCAACACTCTAGCAGCACAACACTTCTCTCCCTTCTTCAATGTATGTTGTAGGGCTCATTGACTTTGACAATCTCGAGGAAGCGTTCATAGGATGCATGTTTTGCCAGAGTACTGGCATTATGCTTCTTACCATGTCCATTGCCAGTGCTGAAGGCATCCTGGATCATGCCATCTATGCCGCCACCGATCACCTTTCAACAGAAAGGGCACCCAATCTTGCCAAAGAAACGGTACTTGATCTTGGCAGCAATCAGATGCCTTAGGGTGTACCGGCTCTTGCTGTGCTTGCTGTCCATGTTGTAGTCCACATCATCGTCATCCTCCTGTGAATTAGTGAATTAGTACACATAGAAGAACTCATCTAATCTATTATGGTACGTTGCCTTTAATTATAATGTTTTGAAAGTACACATGTGTAACATGGCAACTATCTATTTGCTAGAAATAAGGCGTATGTGCACATACATAATTGAGCCAAAGAAATTGACATGCATAAATATGGACGGTGGAATAGTTGCATTTATAGATTAGTGCACAAGTAGTACATAATTAACACATGAAAGAATTCATGAAGTGGCTTGGTTTAATGATATTTGATACTTGTTATAGGTGTAATTCTGATTGGAATCAGAAAAATGGCTTCATTATACTCCTCCATGTTTCACACAAGGGGGGTTTGTTCTATTTACTGGAATGAAGAAACAATTATTCTTTCTGACAGCGGCAATACTGCTTCTCCAACATTGTTAGACCCTGATAAGTTTTAGAAGGAAATTGGTAAAGGAGCTATGGGGTGTCTCACTGCTCATATTGATGAGAGATGGGGCTGTGATCATCTAGATAATATACTATGGAAAATTGGCTAGATGAAATGTTTTGATTTTTTGGTATCCAGTGGATATGTAGTGTCAGCCCATAATTATTAAGGGAGCAATCACTTCCTTTGCAAAATGGAAATCTGTATAGAATTTTCAAATGGATCATCTATGAACATGTGTGCAAACTGATCATCTATGAACATGCATGCAAATTAATTCATCTACATAAACTAAAATGAATCAGGAACTGTAGCATTTTGTCACTGTCCTGGGGAAGCCAATGGTGTCGCACCTGAGATCGCAAGAAGTAGCTATGAGAATCCTGACATATATCCATTGTTTAACCCACTTTTTCATTAATGTATCCCCGCCATGAACATTTTCTTGTATTTGGGTTCATTACCCCACTTCTTTCATTAATGCTCATCTAGTTAACAAGACAAACCCCAATGCCATGAAAAAAATAACAGAGTATCTACTAGAATCAGAATGTGAATCAGATTTAAAAATCCACATCCAACATCAAGATCTATGCTAGATCCCTACAACTAGCACGCCCAAATGAATTTGATGCTCATCTAGTTAACAAGAAAAACCTCAATGCCATGAAAATAAACCAGAGTATCTACTGGAATCAGATTTAAAAATCTAGATCGAACATGAAGATCTATGCTAGAACCCTACAATCCTACATACGTACAACTAGCACGCCCAAGTGAAATTGAAGCTCATCTAGTTAACAAGAAAAAACCCAATGCCATGAAAAAAACATAGCAAAAAACAAAGTACTACCTCAGATAGCTTGTCCATGGAATCCTCATCGAAGTCGCTGCCCTTCCTGCAATCTACGTCGAACTCCTTTATGGCGTTCTCCTCGTAGAGCTCATCGATTTCTTCATGCACCTGGCGCTTAAGCCTTCTCATTTCCTCCTCCTCCAGATCTTCCCCGACCTTGTGCTCGCTGACGGGTGCCTCTACGGCTGCGATGGCAGCGGGAGCAGGCACAACGGTCGCTGCACCGCCAGCTTTCGCCGCTACGGCAGACTCAGCCGCTCCACCCACGGCTGCAGCCACGGCAGCAGACTGCTCTGCTCCCATGGTTGCCTCTGGCTCGTCCGCCGCATCTTCACGCCCGCGTTTCATCGTTGGTCGAAGACAGGAGGAGGGAGGTGTAGGAAGGGAGGAGGGTGGTGAGGAAGGAGGAGAGGGTTGTGAGGTGGTGAGGAAGGAAGAGAGGGTGGTTAGGTTCGGGAGAGGACGAGGGTTTTCTACCCGATTTGGGGAAGAAATGCACTGCTCCTACCTCTTGGAGTTACCGAGGTGCCGCGGGTGCCGATTTGACTTGACACAGCCACCCGGCCGTCCACATTTTACGTGGGGACATGGCGGTCATGCACCTCCTGCGGTTTGCCATCAATTCCTATCGGTCTCACAAGTGGGTCCCCTTGTCATCCACACAACTGCTTAAAATAAAGCGGTTTTTTCTGTATGGATTTTCTAAGGATTTTGCAACGATAAAATGCTGAAAACACTTCTGAAATGTTGTGATGTTTTCGGTAATTAATGGTCTACTCACTGGGATTATTCCACTGTGTGATTGTTTGTACATGCCAGGTTATAGTATGAAATGCTAACTGTTCTATATGGTAGTGGCTGGTCTCTAATTGGACCGACATGTTGAACTAGTATCAATGGTAGAGGTGTTTCGTTGTGCGCCACATCCAACAGTTCACATAATTAATTATCCAAAGATTAAGGTATGAAACCCTTGGTCATACAAAGCAACATTTCGTAACTAAAAATTAAGGTACTTCCACATTCAAACTAACTAATACAACAAATTCGAAGGAACTACTTAATACATTAACAACACATAGGGAAGTAGCCCTGGTCCAACGGCTTGAGAAATGACGAACAAAAACTGAAAGAAGAAGGATCAGCCAGTAGCAGCACCATCAGCCTCCCAGCCTCACAACTTCAGCCAGCCTGGTGAACTCCAGGTTTTTTCCTGCAAAACACACATGGGATGTTGGAGGCAAGAAAATAAATGCCAGGGGTCTTGTCATGGCATCTAATCGCATGGAATTCTAGTACAAATGATGGAGAACAAAACATCCAACATCAACAAATTCATAGGAGTTCTAGATCCAGGGATACCATCAAGAATTCAGACACAAGACTTGGTGAAAACATGCATATTCATATCAGCAACATTGATATGGCATCTTTGCAAGCTTGGGTCAGTGACTTGTCTTGTGTTTCATGGCATGAAAATAATTTTAACAATAAATAGACATGAAATTGACCCAAACTCATGTACAAAGTTAGGCCATATGATGCATGGATTAATTCACACATAAATGAAAAAAATGCCAACTTTGTATAGAATTTGCAGTACTGATATATTTCAGTGTGTACCGGTCTTTACTAAAACTGCAGTAGTGAAATAATTCGGTGTGCATCGTTGTGTATTGAAATTGTAGTAACGAAATATTTCAGTGGCTACCACTACAACATTACAAATTTTTCCTAGGGCAGTACAGAAATATTTCAGTGCCTACCGGTGTGTACCGAAATATTTTAGTGTCCACCACTACAACATTACAAATTTTTCCTAGGGCAGTTCCGAAATATTTCAGTGCCTACCGGTGTGTTCCGAAATATTTCAGTGTCTACCACTAGAACATTACTAATTTTTCCTAGGGTTCATATGATGCCTAGGGTTTACATACATCATAATCCATCCTCCAAATCCATGTACTCAAATATTCATGCAATTCATTGAGATTAAAATTCCATCTAGCATTCCCTCTCTGAGCTATTATGATCAGTATCACCACGATGTAAGCACGAGCAGTAGGAAGATGAGGAGTGGGGAAGCTTACTCTAAACATAGCTACCGCCGTCGTCCAGTCAAGGAGAGCGGCGAAGGAAGCATGGAGAACGGCAGGGAAGCAAGGTTGCGACCACTGTCCTCCTCATCTTGCGCTTCGGAGTCTCCGGTGACTCGGTTGGAGGCTGCACAATCTGCAACGGCACCTCGTGCACTGTGGGTTCCTGATCCAGTGGGTGCTCTACCCTGGATCTGAACGCCCACCACCTGCGCCTGGTCCACTCGCTGGACGAATTGGCCTGCTCCATCGCCCAGAGGAGGATCTCGATCTTGTGAATCGGTTGTGCGGGCGGGGGGCAAAGCTTTGCCCTCTCCTTCTTTGTCAGTTTCCCGAGAGTGGCCATTGCCGTCCAGCTCATCTGCCTTGTGTTGTCAAACAAAGAACGGATCTGCACGAAGTCGATGTTCTCGCCGTCGGCCATCAACTCGATCTGCCGATCCTTGCTTTGATGGAAGAGGGGGTGGGGGTGGGTGGGGGGGGGGGTTGCCTGAGTGGAGCGAAGTTGCAGCGGCAAGAAGGAGGAGATGACTGCGGTGGACTTGGAGGAGAGGGAGGAGATGGCCGCCGATGAGTAATTGTGGAAGGTGTAGCACCATGGCGGCGGTTATGCTCTCGACGAGAAGGGCGGTGCGTGCAAATTTTACTAGGACTGAACTGCCCCTATATTAAAACGCGTCCCCACCTTGTCACGAGTACCGGCCCCACTCGTTTTAGTACTTTCTCATACTTTCATCGGAGTACTAACCAGTACTTCGTATTTGTCTGCCGTTAGATCGACATGAACGAACGGTTCTAAAAAAGCCCAACCACTCTAAAACTTGTAATCTATTAATAATTGTAGATGTTGCAGGTTGCAGATACTAAATTTAGGATTCATTTAGTATCCAATGCTTTCATTTTCACACTGGTACTGAATTATCCAATACTAAATTTTGGTTCATTTTCCAGCTACACCATGTATTTGATTTTTCACTTCCTAACACTAAGTGTCAATTATACTAGTAAGTCCTGAACTCTTTTGCTTGGTCATGAGAAGAGCAGTGGGTGAAAATGTTGGTTTAGAAATTCAGAACATCAGAGAAGTGGTCGGGGGTCTGGTCATGATAAGTAAACACTTTACAGTGTGAGTCTGGCTTATCATATGGACTTGATTTAATGATATGAACAATGATGCGTACGCATTTCCAGAATGTAGTTTCTTCAATGCAGCGTATATGTCTTTTACTCTAGCTTTTGTATGCTAATACTTCCACAAAAATGTATTATAATGTTCGATTATTTGTCAGTCAGGTTGAGATCATAAATGCATCATTAGTCCATCGATCCAGTGTGATTGCTTAGATCCAGCAGGGTATACCTGGCTGCTAGCTTTATACTATCTAGAGCATATTTCTTTTTCTCTTTTTTTAATTAAATAGCGTAATACTATTGTTATCAAGAAATATGAACAGGTGACATTGTAGATCTATGTCTTCATGTTCCCACCTGATGTTCTTCCACTTACATCAATCTACTTGTTGGGCGATAATCTTGACAATCATAAAACCTTTTAGGTCTGCCTATCTGTTGATGGATTCTAGCAAAGGTAATGATGCAACAAAAATGATGGGAGCGACTCTTCTCGAGATATCTTGCAAGTTTGTGCCCGCTTTCCAGAATCTGAGACACTAAAAGTCATGAGTATTTTGTTGTATTTATTATCACAGCGGACACCACAATTCTAAAGCTGTTAGGACTCGGGAGATGAGTGCCTGATGGTACTGTGGCTGCATGTCTGCCAGCCCGATCAGTATGGAGCTGCCGTCTTGGATACAGCTAAGCTTTGCTACTGCTCTAAATTGCAGTCTTTTGACCAACCGTGTTACCAATGATCATTAATTTTTCCCTTCCAGTATTGCCTTAATTGTCTCTACTCTGGCTGCACTACAAGGTTTGGTTGTCAATTTTGTGGTAGTCATTTTGCAACAGTGTGTAGTGCTTTCTTTTCATAAAAGAGTAGTGTGTTGTTTGTGTGTAGTTTTTTGTTTACAGAAAAGAGTAGTGTGTTGTTTGTGTGGGTGCACATTATTTAGAATCTTATTGTCGTTGCTTTCAAAATAAGTATCATGGTGCCTGCCCACATATTCAGCTCATAATTTGTCGTTGCTTCCCACTTTGTTTATACAGATGTTTGTTCGTGCAATGCATTAGAATTAATCATGAAATAAATTTCTTAAGATTTCATTTTCCATTGCTTGTTTGGTATTAAGATGATGACTAACATAGGTAGACATCAGGTTCTCGGTAGCAGCGACATCAAAGGATGGAGGGTGCGCCTGCTGTAACTCCAGCGGGACGCTAGAGCTCGTGGCGATGTTTACATCGGTGTGCCTGGGCGCCATGCGGGATGGATCTGACTCTGCGACTGAGATGACAAGAGGACCAACTGAGGGGGGCTCGACAAGGCAGTGCTTCCAGCCATGCTGGTGTTCAAATTCAGGATGGGGCCGCGATGGGTTGTTAGTTGGTAGCTGCTGCATACGTGTTGCTTCATTGTTTTGGCTTACTAGAAGCATGGGTGCCTACCGCTGCTTGATGGTTAGCCATCGAGTTCATAATTTTCTGTGTTAGCTTGCTTCAGTTGGAACCGATATTGTTTTGACATGATTATTAGATCATAATACTACTTGCCTTTTGCATATGCACCCGTTAATGTCTATAATGTGACTCTCTTCTAGATAAAGTTGCATTTCTGCTGCTTTGTACTGTTGAAAATGTTACTCAGTGCACATTGCTTAGTAAAAAAGAAAGACCTTGGAAGGGGCGTGTCCTACCTGGCACCGCCGAGCTTCCGCTTGGCGTGCCCAACTACTAGTATCATTGAATTGTTGGAACCAGAAGGACCTTCTAGAGGAGGGGGTACCATCAACTTCTCATTCTGTGGTTTATGAAGACACACACACAAACGGAACCGCCAAAACTACATGTGGTACTGAGTAGAGCATTAAGGGAAGCTCCGATGGTCGATCAAACTGGAATTGACTGCCTATGAACCAACACGGTATTATTTTAGGAACTGCTAAAACTATTTGTACCGAGTAGGATTTTCACGGAAGATCCGGTGATCGCTCGCATTGGAACCAATCACTCACTAATACACGCACACGGAGAGCTGGCGAGGCTTGGGGGCCGCTTGTAGGTGTTGTTGAAGTTGCGGACGAAGAGGTCGCTGAAGTCCAACCAGCTGTTGGTGTTTTTGGGTTTGAGGCTGTTCAGCCATGTTCGGGTCGTGCCCTGCAGAATGAGCGGAACATACTTGACGGCAACGCGCTTATTGCCGTTTGCTATGCTGACTGCGGTGGCATAGTCGGTCAGTGATGTCTACTACACAACCTTCTTCTTGTAGACGTTGTTGGGCCTGCAAGTGCACAGGTTTGTACGACAGTAGCAAATTTCCCTCAAGTGGATGACCTAAGGTTTATCAATCCGTTGGAGGCGTAGGATGAAGATGGTCTCTCTCAAACAACCCTGCAACCAAATAACAAAGAGTCTCTTGTGTCCCCAACACACCCAATACAATGGTAAATTGTATAGGTGCACTAGTTTGGCGAAGAGATGGTGATACAATTGCAAAATAGATAGTAGATATGGGTTTTTGTAATCTGAAATAATAAAAACAGCAAGGTGACGAGCGATAAAAGTGAGCGTAAACGGTATTGCAATGGTAGGAAACAAGGCCTAGGGTTCATACTTTCACTAGTGTAAGTTCTCTCAACAGTAATAACATAGATAGAACATATGACAAGCCCTCAACATGCAACAATGAGTCACTCCAAAGCCACTAATAGCGGAGAACAAATGTAGAGATTATGGTCGGGTACGAAACCACCACAAAGCTATTCTTTCGGATCAATCTATAAAAGAGTTCGTACTAGAATAACACCTTAAGATACAAATCAACCAAAACCCTAATGTCACCTAGATACTCCATTGTCACCTCAAGTATCCGTGGGCATGATTATACGATATGCATAACACAATCTCAGATTCATCCAACCAACATAAAAGTACTTCAAAGAGTGCCCCAAAGTTTCTACCGGAGAGTCAAGAACGTGTGCCAACCCCTATGCATAGGTTCCCAAGTGTCACGAAACCCGCAAGTTGATCACCAAAACATACATCAAGTGGCACATGATATCCCATTGTCACCATAGATAATCACGGCACGACATACATCAAGTGTTCATAAAAGACTCAATTAGATAAGATAACTTCAAAGGGGAAACTCAATTCATCACAAGAGAGTAGAGGGGGAGAAACATCATAAGATCCAACTACAATAGCAAAGCTCGGGATACATCAAGATCATGCCATAGAGGGAACACGAGAGAGAACACGAGAGAGAGAGATCAAACACATAGCTACTGGTACATACCCTCAGCCCCGATGGTGAACTACTCCCTCCTCATCATGGATAGCGCCGAGATGATGAAGATGGCCTCCGGTGATGGGATCCCCCTCCGGCAGGGTGCCGGAACAGGGTCCCGATTGGTGTTTGGTGGCTCAAGAGGTTTGCGGCGGCGGAACTCCCAATCTATTTTCTGTTCTGGAAGTTTTAGGGTACGTAGGTATATATGGGTGCAGGGGGTACGTCGGTGGATCTCTGGGCTGCTCACGAGGTAGGGGGGAGCGCCCAGGGGGGAGGGGTGCGCCCTCCACCCTCGTGGACAGCCCGGGGCTCCCCTGGCGTGCACTCCAAGCCCATCAGGTTGGTTTCCTTCCAAAATTAACTTCTCCAGTTGATTTCGTTCCGTTTTGACTCCGTCCGATATTCCTTTTCCTCGAAACACTAAAAGAGGCATAAAATAGCAAATCTAGGCTGGGCCTCCGGTTAATAGGTTAGTCCCAAAAATAATATAGAAGTGGATAATAAAGCCCAATATTGCCTAAAACAGTAGATAAAGTAGCATGGAGCAATCAAAAATTATAGATACGTTGGAGACGTATCAAGCATCCCCAAGCTTAATTCCTGCTCGTCCTCGAGTAGGTAAATGATAAAAAAAAGAATTTTTGATGTGGAGTGATACTTTGGCATAATTTAAATGTAAATCTTCTTAATTGTGATATGAATATTCAGATCCGAAAGATTCAAGAAAAAAGTTCATATTGACATAAAAATAATAATACTTCCAGCATACTAATTAAAGCAATCATGTCTTCCCAAAATAACATGGCCAAAGAAAGTTATCCCTACAAAATCATATGGTCTGGCTATGCTCCATCTTCCCCACAAAAAATATTTAAATCATGCACAGCCCCGATGACAAGCCAAGCAATTGTTTCATACTTTAACATTTTCAAAACTTTTTCAATCTTCACGCAATACATGAGCGTGAGCCATGGACATAGTACTATATGTGGAATAGAAGGGTGGTTGTGGAGAAGACAAAAAAGGGAAGATAGTCTCACATCAACTAGGCGTATCAACGGGCTATGGAGATGCCCATCAATAGATATCAATTTGAGTGAGTAGGGATTGCCATGTAACGGATGCACCAGAGCTACAAGTATATGAAAGCTCTACAAAAGAAACTAAGTGGGTGTGCATCCAACTTGCTTGCTCACGAAGACCTAGGGCATTTTGAGGAAGCCCATCATTGGAATATACAAGCCAAGCTCTATAATGAAAAATGCCCACTAGTATATGAAAGTGACAAAATGAGAGACTCTCTATCATGAAGATCTTGGTGCTACTTTGAAGCACAAGTGTGGTAAAAGGATAGTAACATTGTCCCTTCTCTCTTTTTCTCTCATTCTTTTTTATTTTTTTATTTGGGCCTTTTCTCTTGTTTTATGGCCTCTTTTTTATTTTATTTTATTTGGGCTTCTTTGGCCTCTTTTATTATTATTTTTTCGTTCGGAGTCCCAGCCCGACTTGTGGGGGAATCATAGTCTCCATCATCCTTTCCTCACTGGGACAATGCTCTAATAATGATGATCATCACGCTTTTATTTTCTTACAACTCAACAATTACAACTCGATACTTAGAACAAAGTATGACTCTATATGAATGCCTCCGACGTGGTACCGGGATATGCAATGAATCATGAGTGACATGTATGAAAGAATTATGAACGGTGGCTTTTGCCACAAATACGATGTCAACTACATGATCATGCTAGCAATATGACAATGATGGAGCGTGTCATAGTAAACGAAACGGTGGAAAGTTGCATGGCAATATATCTCGGAATGGCTATGGAAATGCCATGATAGGTAGGTATGGTGGCTGTTTTGAGGAAGGTTTATGGTGGGTGTATGATACCGGCGAAAAGTGCGCGGTATTAGAGAGGCTAGCAATGGTGGAAGGATGGGAAAAAGTGCGTATAATCCATGGACTCAACATTAGTCATAAAGAACTCATATACTTATTGCAAAAATCTAGAAGTTATCAAAGAAAAGTATTACGCGCATGCTCCTAGGGGGATAGATTGGTAGGAAAAGACCATCGCTCGTCCCCGACCGCCACTCATAAGGAAGACAATCAATAAATAAATCATGCTCCGAGTTCATCACATAACGGTTCAGCATACGTGCATGCTACGGGAATCACAAACTTCAACACAAGTATTCTTTAAATTCACAACTACTCAACTAGCATGACTCTAATATTACCATCTCCATATCTCAAAACAATTATCAAGCATCAAACTTATCTTGGTATTCAACGCACTCAAAAGAAAGTTTCACATATCTTGAACACCAAGTATATTAACATTAAGCAAATTACCATGCTATTAATGACTCTCAAAATAATCTAAGTGAAGCATGAGAGATCAAGTTTCTTTAAAACAAATCCACCACCGTTCTATAAAAGATCTAAGTGAAGCACTAGAGCAAAAATTATCTCGCTCAAAAGATATAAGTGAAGCACTATGAGCAAAACTATCAAGCTCAAAAGATATAAGTGAAGCACATAGAGTATTCTAACAAATTTCAATTTGTGTAAGGCTCTCTCTCATTAAAGAATTTCAGATCTTGATACTTATTTAAACAGCAAGCAAAGCTAAAGAAAACTACATTGCAAGGATAGCACAACTCATGTGAAGAAGCAAAAACTTAGGCTCAACCGATACTAACCGATAGTTGTTGAAGAAGAAAGGTGGGATGCCTAACGGGGCATCCCCAAGCTTAGATGCTTGAGACTTCTTGAAATATTATCTTGGGGTGCCTTTGGCATCCCCAATCTTGACCTTTTGTGTCTCCTTAATTCCTCTCATATCATGGTTTCTCTTCTTTTTATCAAAAGCTTCATTCACAACAAACTCAACAAGAACTCGTGAGATAGGTTAGTATAAACCAATGCAAAACCTTATCATATTATACTGTAACAAATCACTTAAATTATTATTCAACATTGAATACTAAATGCCTCTGCATATTTAACACTCCTATCATCAAATAGAACCATTAAACAAGCAAACATATGCAAACAACGCAAACATAACAGCAACCTGTCAAAACAGTACAGTCTGTAAAGAATGCAAGAGCATCAATACTTCCCTGACTCTAAAAATTATGAACTAAAATTACCACTGTAATAAATTTATCAGAGCTCAGTATGCAAAAAGATTCAACGTTAGACCATGAGCTGACTTTTCTAGGGAATTTTTGCAACAGCGGTAAACTTTCTGTTTTCAAACAGCAACATGCAAACTAGCAAAATAAGCATGGCAAAGGCTATCCTTGTCTTTTTTATTGAAACTAAAGATGCAAAACATTATTCTAACTAACAGAAAGAAAACACTAACAATAAAAATTGACGCTCCAAGCAAAATGCATATCATGTGGCGAATAAAAATATAGCTCCAAGTAAAGTTACCGATGAAAAAAGACGAAAGAGGGGATGCCTTCCGGGGCATCCCCAAGCTTAGGCTCTTGGTTGTCCTTGAATATTACCTTGGGTTGCCTTGGGAATCACCAAGATTAGGCTCTTGCCACTCCTTATTCCATAGTCCATCGAATCTTTACCCAAAACTTGAAAACTTCAACCACACAAAACTCAAAACAAAACTCGTAAGCTCCGTTAGTATAAGAAAATAAAACCACCACTTAGGTACTGTAATGAACTCATTCTAAATTCATATTGGTGTAATATCTACTGTACTCCAACTTATCTATGGTTCATACCCTCGGATACTACCAATAGATTCATCAAAATAAGTAAACAACTCATAGAAAACAGAATCTGTCAAAAACAGAACAGTCTGTAGTAATCTGTATAAAATGTATACTTATGGAACCCCAACAATTATGAAATAAATTGCTGGACCTGAGTAATTTGTCTATTAATCATCTTCTAAAAGAATCAACCTAAAAGCACTCTCCAGTAAAAATGGCAGCTAATCTCGTGAGCGCTAAAGTTTCTGTTTTTCACAGCAAGATCATATAAACTTCACCCAAGTCTTCCCAAAGGTTCTACTTGGCACTTTATTGAAACAAAAGCTATAAAACATCATTACTACAGTAGCATAATCATGTAGACACACAAAAACAGTAAGGATAAATATTGGGTTGTCTCCCAACAAGCGCTTTTCTTTAATGCCTTTTCAAGCTAGGCATGATGATGACAATGATGCTCACATGAAAGATAAGAATTGAAACATAACGGGAGCATCATGAAGCATATGACTAGCACATTTAAGTCTAACCCACTTCCTATGCATAGGGATTTTGTGAGCAAACAACTTATGGGAACAATAATCAACTAGCATAGGATGGCACAACAAGCATAGCTTCAAGAATTTAAGCATATAGAGAGGAAACTTGCCACTATTGCAATTCCTACAAGCATATGTTCTTCCCTCATAATAAGTTGCAGTAGCATCATGAATGAATTCAACAATATAACCAGCACCTAAAGCATTCTTTTCATGATCTACAAGCATAGAAAATTTTCTACTCTCCACATAAGCAAAATTTTTCTTTATAGCATACGTATCATCACAATAATCATCATAGACAGGAGGCATGCTTTCATCATAGTAAATTTGCTCATCAAAGCTTGGGGGACAAAAAATATCATCTCCATCAAACATAGCTTCCCCAAGCTTGTGGCTTTGCATATCATTAGCATCATGGATATTCAAGGAATTCATACTAACAACATTGCAATCATGCTCATCATTCAAAGATTTAGTACCAAACATTCTATAGATTTCTTCCTCTAGCACTTGAGCACAATTATCCTTTCCATCATACTCACGAAAGATATTAAAAAGGTGAAGCGTATGAGACAAACTCAACTCCATTTTTTTGTAGTTTTCTTTTATAAAATAAACTAGTGCTAAAACAAGAAACAAAAAGATTCGATTGCAAGATCTAAAGATATACCTTCACTTACCTAGCCTCCCCGGCAACGGCGCACGAAAAGAGCTTGATGTCTACTACACAACCTTCTTCTTGTAGACGTTGTTGGGCCTGCAAGTGCACAAGTTTGTAGGACAGTAGCAAATTTCCCTCAAGTGGATGACCTAAGGTTTATCAATCCGCAGGAGGCGTAGGATGAAGATGGTCTCTCTCAAACAACCCTGCAACCAAATAACAAAGAGTCTCTTGTGTCCCCAACACACCCAATACAATGGTAAATTGTATAGGTGCACTAGTTCGGCGAAGAGATGGTGATACAAGTGCAAAATAGATAGAAGATATGGGTTTTTATAATCTGAAATAATAAAAACAGCAAGGTAACGAGCGATAAAAGTGAGCGTAAACGGTATTGCAATGGTAGGAAACAAGGCCTAGGGTTCATACTTTCACTAGTGTAAGTTCTCTCAACAATAATAACATAGATAGAACATATGACAAGCCCTCAACATGCAACAAAGAGTCACTCCAAAGCCACTAATAGCGGAGAACAAATGTAGAGATTATGGTCGGGTACGAAACCACCACAAAGCTATTCTTTCGGATCAATCTATAAAAGAGTTCGTACTAGAATAACACCTTAAGATACAAATAAACCAAAACCCTAATGTCACCTAGATACTCCATTGTCACCCCAAGTATCTGTGGGCATGATTATACGATATGCATCACACAATCTCAGATTCATCCAATCAACATAAAAGTACTTCAAAGAGTGCCCCAAAGTTTCTACCGGAGAGTCAAGAACGTGTGCCAACCCCTATGCATAGGTTCCCAAGTGTCACGAAACTCGCAAGTTGATCACCAAAACATACATCAAGTGGCACATGATATCCCATTGTCACCACAGATAATCACGGCAAGACATACATCAAGTGTTCATAAAAGACTCAATCCGATAAGATAACTTCAAAGGGGAAACTCAATTCATCACAAGAGAGTAGAGGGGGAGAAACATCATAAGATCCAACTACAATAGTAAAGCTTGGGATACATCAAGGTCGTGCCATCGAGGGAACATGAGAGAGAACACGAGAGAGAGAGATCAAACACATAGCTACTGGTACATACCCTCAGCCCCAAGGGTGAACTACTCCCTCCTCGTCATGGATAGCGCCGGGATGATGAAGATGGCCTCCGGTGATGGGATCCCCCTCCGGCAGGGTGCCGACACAGTGTCCCGATTGGTTTTTGGTGGCTACAGAGGCTTGCGGCGGCAGAACTCCCAATCTATTTTCTGTTCTGGAAGTTCTAGGGTACGTAGGTATATATGGGTGTAGGGGGTACGTCGGTGGACCTCCGGGCTGCTCATGAGGTAGGGGGGCGCGCCCAGGGGGGAGGGGTGCGCCCTCCACCCTCGTGGACAGCCCGGGGCTCCCCTGGCGTGCACTCCAAGCCCATCAGGTTGGTTTCCTTCCAAAATTAACTTCTCTAGTTGATTTCGTTCCGTTTTGACTCCGTCTGATATTCCTTTTCCTCGAAACACTGAAATAGGCATAAAACACCAAATCTTGGTTGGGCCTCCGGTTAATAGTTAGTCCCAAAAATAGTATAAAAGTGGTTAATAAAGCCCAATATTGCCTAAAACAGTAGATAAAGTAGCATGGAGCAATCAAAAATTATAGATACATTGGAGACGTATCAGTCAGCCAGTCCTCCGGCTTCACGGCGCCGGTGTATTTGGGAGTGTCGCGAGGGAGCGAGAACCCCTTGGGGAAGTGCTCGTCACGGATGCGGGGGCCGAAGCAGGCCGGGCCGACTGTATGTTCCTCCTCCATTGCAAGGACCGATCCGGCCGCTCGATCTGGTGACGAGTGTCATTCTTGCCGAATGCTTCACCGGGGCCTAGCCAGACGCCCAGAGTCGAATGGTCAACTGGCGCCGAAGAAGCCAGCATCTCCTGACGGGGAGGCGGACGTTCGTCCTGCTGGCGCCAGTCCTCCGCCCTTGGAGGAACTTGCCGGCTGTTGACAGCTGTCTGGCAAGAGTGCTGACTACGGCTAGAAGCCGGCTCCGGGTTGCGCCGGCCGCGGCCACCGCCGCTCGGGGACCGGGAGGTCGCTCCATTCTCGTGGCGGGGTTGATGGTTTTCAGCCTGCTGGCCGACTTCCATCATGCGGTTGCCCGCGTCTTGCTATGTGTTCGCTGCGTCAAGGAGCTCCTGGAGGCGGTTTAGCTGGTTGCGCCGTTCCTCACATTCCAGGTTCTCGAGCTCTTCTACCGCCACCTGCGCGGCGCGTAGGTTCTGCACTAGGGTGCCATAGATTGGGATCCGACTCCTAGCATGCAGACGATATCGGCGCTGCGTTGCCGGACAGTGCCGGCTCGGCTGGGCTCGCCTGCAGCCGGCGTGCCTCCCGCTATATGGTCGACCTCGCGCTGGTTGGCCTCAGCACGGCGCTTCATGGCCGCCATGTTGCTGGCACTGTCAAGGAGCTTGAGACGGATTTCTTCTAGCTCCGCCGAGCCGGCATTGGCATCGACGGGAGCGGCCAGGTCCTGCGTTGCTGCTCGCAACGGGTCCTGGGTGGCCCCGCCAGTGTCCTGCTGTTGCCAGTGACCATCATCTCCACAAAGATGCCAGCGCCGAGCGCGCGGGCGGAGGCATCGCTAGCGACAGGAGGGAGCGGATCATCGATGACCATGATGTCATCGGGGAACCCGTCGGTGGCGGCCGCATCAAAGAGGGTGAGGTTCTGAAAGAGGTCGGCGAGGTGGCTCACGAGGCAGCTAGCGGAGGAAACGGCTCCTGCGTCAGGCAATGCGCTGGTGCATGCGCAAGCGAACACAGCAGGCTGGTTGTCAAAGCTAGACGCAACGCGCTCGCCGGAGGGAAGGATGGTTTCCGTCCAAAACACAACTTTGGCCGACGCCACGGATGGCCCCACGTTGGGCGCCAACTGTCTTGGTAATCTCACGTCAGATGCCAGGGGGTGACTTATCGTGGGTGCAGCCATTAGGACGTCGTCGGGTTTCGGAAGCGAGAGTGAGAACGAGCTCGGTAGCACACGAGACGTACCCAACTTCGGGGCTCTCCGGAGAGATAACACCTCTACTCCTGCTATGATGATTATGATCAAGTGTGTACAAGGTTTCTCCTTGAGGTGTGTTGCTAGACGAGGAAGAAGGGTAGAGCTACCTCTCTTCTCCAAGCTATGGTGAGTGCGTGTGGAATGAGGGTTGGACCCTTTGCATGGGTGAGCCCTGAGGGGTTTTATAGTCCAACCCCCAGGGGTACAATGGCAATACGGCCAGATGTAGGACCCGGACTTCAGTGTTTAAGGTCGCTGGGTTCTCCGCCGGCTGTTGGAACCTGCCGCTGGAGGGCCCCGCCGGCTGCAGAGAATAGGGCTCGCCACGTGCGGGCCATGCTGATTGCCTTTCCTTGTAGCGTCGTCCTTACTAACGAGGGCCGCGTCATGGACCGTGTGGCTACAGTCCCGCGTCGTGCGAGTAGGTGGCCTCCTGGTCAGCATACACTGTAGCCATGCCCCTCTGGGATTGGGGGTGAGCAGGTGGCACTATAGCTGTGCTCTATCTTGTCGTAGTAGGTGAGTGCAAACTCCGAGGGGGAGGAGGGGCCGGCTGCTGGAAGCCGGCTTGCCCCCAAGCCGCCTTCCTAAGGGTCATCGTCTTCTGGAAGCCGGTCGCTTGGTCTTGGCCGTCTTCTAAGGGCACGCCGTCTTCTGGAAGCCGGTCACTTGCTCAGTTCGCTTGAGGGGCTTTGCTAGCCCCAATGTCTTCGAATATTGTTAGGTGCGGATGTGGCTATCCGCGGTCCATCCCACTAGTAGAAAAAGGGTCTAATGTTCAGTTCATTAGTCCCGGTTTGTATTTGAGCCGGCACTAATGTGACCATTAGTGCCGGTTCCAACGGCTAGGCGGGCGCTCTCAGTAGTACCGGTTCGTGGCGAACCTTTAGCACTGGTCCGTGCCACGAACCGGTGCTAAAGATAGTGGTGGCAGGATGTTGTCAGTCTGGGCCCCTCCAGCACATTTAGTACTGGTTCGTGCCACGAACCGGTACTAAAGGCCGTCCTATATAAACCCTTCGTCCACCCGCGATCGAGCTCGCCCTGTTCTTCCCCTTACCCTCTCCTGTGTGTTCTTGCCCTCTTCTTCAAGCTCATCACACATTTTGCCCAAATTTTGTCAAGATTTGAAGGCCCCCATCCATTCAAGTGGTCACAAATGTTAGCAACTTTGTCCTTTCATCTCTCATTGCTATATTAGCTCTTGCAATGATTATATAGTGATTAATTTGTGGGTTTTAGTAATTTGGGAGGAATTATATGTGGTAGTTTATTTGATTTATATGCAATTTGAGCTCAAAATAACTCTTAGTTTGCATATGTAGGTGTGGTTTACTTAGTGCCTTCCCTTCTCCGTCCTAACCACCGCCGATCATCCGCACCGACCCGTCGCCGGCACCACCTTGTGGTGAGCCTCTTGTTCTTATCTTTTTTATATAAAAAATCATGTTTGTGTGATTAAGATATATAGTTACTTGTATAATTATCTTACCCGTACGTTGTTTGTTACACATAGTGCCATGGTTTTGATATCCATCCCCATCGGCCCTCGTCCGTGTTATGATTCAGATGTGGTATATTCTCTTTTAAAACTATTTGTTGCATTTCGTGTTTATGACAAATTATGCCCACCAAGTTGACATAGATATTTTTATCCACGAGGTATGTGAACCGAAAATTCCAACCGACCATATTGTCGAGAGGTTAAATTTAGTTGAAAGAGAAAACGAGTATTTGAAAGAAAAATCGAAAAGAATTGAGGGGGAGAAGATGGAATTGAAGTTGCATGTTGCCGATGTCGTCGATGATCACAAGATCAAGATGGAGAAAATGCGCTTGAAGATTAGAAAGATTAGAAAATATGCCATTGATAGTGAGGCTTGGTATCATTATGCTGGACTAATTGTTACCTTAGTTGCGATCTTGATCACATTTTTTGTTACATTTAAATGCTTTAGCTAGGGAATTATTTGTATGTTGAATTTAAGTGTTGTATGAACTTGTATTAATTTGGTTTATTCTGTGATGTGTCATGAAGATGAGCCGGCAATGGATGTACGATGAGCGATGCTCTCCCCAGTTCGTTGATGGCGTGCATACTTTTCTGCTTGCGGTTGAGGCAAACAAGCGGGTGGATGGTTTTACGCCTTGTCCATGTGCTGGTTGTAAGAATGATCACAATTACTCTAACTCAAGAACCATTCACGTCCACCTATTTAAGTCTAGTTTCATGCCCCACTATAATGTTTGGACCAAGCACGGAGAAAGTGGGGTTATGATGGAAGACAATGAAGAAGAAGAGGACGACGACAGCTATCCTGTCCATGGGTTCCCTAAATATGATGATATAACAATGGGGGAAGAAGCTGAGCCGGCAATGCGGGAAGAAGCTGAAGAAGAGGCATCAGATGAGCCGCTGATGATCTAGGTCGGGCCATTGCCGATGCAAAGAGAAACTGTGCAAGTAAAAAGGAGAAGAAGAAGTTGCAGCGCATGTTAGAGGATCACAAGAAATTATTGTACCCGAATTGCGAAGCTGACAAGAAAAAGCTGGGCACCACACTGGAATTGCTGCAATGGAGGGCAGAGAATGGTGTATCTGACAAGGGATTTGGAATGGTGCTGGTAATGATAAAGAATATGCCTCCAAAGGACAAGGAATTGCCCGAGAGTACATACAAAGCAAAGAAGGCTGTCTTCCCTCTAGGGTTAGAGGTGCAGAAGATACATGCATGCCCTAATGACTGCATCCTCTACCGCGGTGAGTACGAGGATTTGAACGCGTGCCCGGTATGCGGTGCATTGCACTATAAGATCAGCCGTGATGACCCTGGTGATGTCAAGGGCGAGCGCCCCAGGAAGAAGATTCCTGCCAAGGTGATGTGGTATACTCCTATAATACCACGGTTGAAACGTTTGTTCCAAAACAAAGAGCATGCCAAGGCGATGCGATGGCACAAAGAAGACCGCAAGAAAGACGGGAAGTTGAGAGTACCCGCTGACGGGTCGCAGTTGTCGTGGAATTGTCACGACAGATGTCCTAGTGTGAGGACTTAGTCATGGAGCCATCACAACGAGATTAGCTTAAAGGGGTTAATCAGGACAAAGGACACGAGGAGTTTAATACTGGTTCGGCCCCTTGCGGTGAAGGTAAAGGCCTAATCCAGTTTGAGGTGGTATTGCTAGGGTTTCGATGACCAGGGAGCGAATACGCTTAGCTTGGCTCTCGATATGTTGTTTCTTGCCCTAAGCCGCTGCCGGTCATCCCCTTATATACACGGATTGACGTCTTACGGCCTACAGAGTCCCGGTCGGCTCATACAATGTGTCCGCCTCGGTGAATTACTTTACATGCCTTACAATACAAGTCTACATATACATGGCGGTTTATATTCGTGGGCCTTGAGCCGCCTTTGGGTTTGGGCCCTCTACTAAGGCTATCTATTGAACTGCCAATGTTAACATGCTCTTGTGGTTCATATGAGATGAACGACCAGTGGGATTACCCGGCCCCTCCTGGGCAGGTCATACCTGATAGCCATATCCCCAACATTAGGCCCCAAGTTGATTTGAACTTGTTCATGTCAATCTTCAATACTTAGAAAAATCCTTCCTCCTCTTACTGTGAAATATTGTAACCCGCCATGACATCATCTCCAAAAATTTTTATAACCCACCATGACGTCACCTGTGATTAATGCTACACAAAATCCAAATCTTAATGAATCTCTTCTTTACTGACCCTCCGAAAATCGAGGCGTCCGCGCTGTCGCTTATCCATTTTCTGCCTCCTCGATTACCGCAACTATCGTTTGTCCTTCTAGTTTTATAAAGAAGGCCTCGGACTCTCCTCTCATTCTCCCCCCTTTCCTTCTCATTTTCTTCTTCCTCCTCGCGACGCACCAACCCGCACAAACTCCGCCGCCTCCGACCTTCGTCTCCGACCTCAACTCCGGCCGCTGCATCACCCTGAACGGACCAAAAAACCGCGACGCCTCTCCGCTATCACATCAACATCAGTAAGCCCTCCTTCCTTTCACCATAGATCTGGCATTAGGATTTCGGTGTTCATCAGTGTTCGTCGCCGCCCTTCTTTATCCTTGTTTATATCCATGAATTAGATCCAAAAACCACATAAATCTCATGCGGTAGTAGTTTTAGCACCTGTTTTTGATACTAGAATATACCCTCATCATTACAGATCCCTTCTAGAGCACCTCTGCTTTTCCACTGTCTATAACTTTAATCTATAACTTTAATCCCCTTTTCTGAACAGTTTCAGATCCAAATCTATAACTTTAATCTATGAAACCTGTTTGTCCAACACTTAGTAGAATATTACCCTTTGTCAGCTTTTTAATACATGTACCTTTCATGGCGGCTTACACGTCCAGCTTACAATTATTCATATACCATTAGTCCTCACTTAAGCCGCCATTATGAGTGTACACTATCAGCGCTTAACCTGTGATTTCACCAGTTAACTTGAACCAGCAATCTTTCTTTCCTTTAGGCTTTCTTTCACAATGCCGCCCAAAACACTATACACATGCAACTGGGTCCCCTCCATCGTCACCGAGGGCACTTTTAAAGACTTTCTCAAAGTCGAGTATCTACTCGCCAAGAGTGTGATGCATTACCGTGCTCCTGACCCGGGTGAAGAAAAACCTCAGCCGAAAGACGACGAAGTCATTGTTTTTACTGACCACATGAACAGGGGCTTCTCACCGCCCGACTATAAATTCTTCCAAGATGTGCTGCACTTATTTTAGCTCCACCCTCAAGACATCAGACCCAATTCCGTGTCAAATATTTGCAACTTTCAAGTTTTCTGTGAGGTGTACCTTCAAGAGGAGCCTAGTGTTGAACTCTTTAGAGAGTATTTTTACTTAAACCGCCAAACTGAGTTCACAAATGGTCCTAGTTTGGAACTTTGCGGAATTTCAATTCAACGTAGAAGAGATGCCATCTTTCCTTATGCTTGCTTGCCGAGTCACCCCAAAGACTGGAGCCAGACGTGGTTTTATTGCAAGGATACTTCTCCGGCTGAGGAGAATCCGCTGCCGAGTTATCGTGTTTAGCGCCTGGACCCAAAACATAACCTTCCCGAAAAACTTACTACCGCTGAATGGAAGAAGATTGCACCTACTATTGTGAAGGTCAAAGCTCTGCTAGGAAATGGGCTGACGGGTGTTGATTTAGTCAGGTGTTGGGTTTCTTGGCGGATCATTCCGTTAAGCCACCGTACTTACACTGGTGGTGAAAAAGATTCACTGCACCAAAGCTCCGCACCATTAACTGGTGAAGCAATCAATGAAATGGTTAAGTCTCTTTTGAATGAAGACCCAAAAGATTGTGTCAAAGTGGGCCTGGCCCCTTTCTACAAGCTTAACCCGCCACCAGATCTAAGCCTTTGAACTTACTCATCTTCACCTCATCATCTGAAATATCTTATTAACTCAACCTTTAATAACCTTTGCAAGCTAAGTCTGAATTTTGGAAAGTGGAGTATGATCACGAGGCTGCTAAGAAGGCCAGGGCTGCCAAGAAGGCCGCTCGGAAAACCGCTAAGAAAACTACCAAGAAGAAGAAGAAGCCAAGGGCCTCTGACCTTCTCAAACTGGATGACACCTCTGAGTCGGAGGTATCCCTTGACTCTCTTGGATTATTTTTCAATCATCTTATTGATACTGATTATTATTAGGCTGACATGGGAGGCAACCAAGAAGCTGAAGAAGAGGTAACTATGAGTTCCTCCGACTCAGACCCTTTGCCAAGACAGAAACTTCGACAAGTAACCCAGAAAGTAAGGTTTTCACACCCCTTGGCTTATTTGGATCCTCACTTTGTGTTGAAACAACAGCAACATGAGAACCACGGCCAGACCCGGACCAGTGGGTGACGAGTTATCTTCCGGCTTACCGAACACTCCTGCCCCTCGGAACCGTCGAAACGAGGTTCTTTTTCTAATTATTCGTTTTATCTGTTTGACGGATCTTATCTGTTTACCTTCTAACTCTATTGATAATCCTTAATCAGGAACTTGCTCGTTCTTCCTCTGGCGACTCATCACAAACTGAGTTGCCAGCTTTCAAAACTATCCCTGGGAAATAACAATTGATTTTACCTCGTAATTCTTCATACCCTTATATTTATACTAACTTGTCACAATCCGCGTAGTGGACAGGCAAAACCCAACAAGAAGGGGAAGGTGAATAAACCAAATGAAGTGCCGAAAACTGCTGAGTCGGAGCCATAAGTCTCCATTCCTGAAGCTTCTGATAAACAGCCAGAAGAATCTATTACTGTCACTCTGCATGTGATTCCGGATCTCAGTGTTGATGGTACTGCTATTAATCCTTCAATTCCTGCCCCCTCAAGTTCACCTAAGCCGTCAGAGACTCATAATGATGATGTGTTGATTACTGGCACTGGCTTTGTTGAACCGGGAAATCCAATAGCTTTGACCAAACATACTGCCAAGCAAGAGGTTATTGAAAGACGGAAACTGAAGTTTGACATCTCGCATTATGCACAACTCAACGTTAATGAGATCCTCTCCGACTACCTCAGCCAGGTCCACTCCAGCCACAACCTTGAAATTGATATGGTGAAACAAATGCACCAGAAATACGAGGTATGACTTCCAGCCTTAAATAATTTATATACATATCCTGCTAGCCCACAAGTCTACTGGCTATGACAATATTGAATAGGTTGTAGACTTTGGAAAAATCCATAAACTTCTGTCCTAGAATCCCTCCTTGTCCGGTTTAAATGTAAACTGGATGTTTGCATAAGTTGAGCTTTGCACCCGTAGCCCCCAAGGTCCGGTTTAATCCGTAGGAATGAGCCAGTCCTATTTGTCTTTGTATAAGAAAAGAGATCATGACTGCATAGCCCCCATGAGTCGGTTGGGACTGTTTACACCACTTCCGGCTCATGATGAAGAAGATACAAACGATATGCATTTGCCCCCAAGTGCCAAGTAGTCTTCCTTGCAAAGTACTTGGGACTTTATTCATAAGAGCCGTTGTCTTGAAAAATTCCTTCGATGGACATTAGCCCCCAAGTGTCAAGTGTTTGTTGCTGGCAAAAGACTTGGGACTTGTATTCTTGTAATCTTGATATAAATGCTGATAATTCCTTACCTTATACAGGCTGCCACTACTGAAATGGAGTGCAATTGAATGAATATAAGACCCGGAAACTGAGACCCGAAAGGCTGAGTCAAAATTCCAGTTTAGCATGGCTGAGTCGGAAAAACTAAAGACCAGCTTTGAGGCAGAGAAAAAAGCTTGGGCGGATGAAAATACAGTTTTAACCAAACGTGCTGATAAGGCAGAGACACCGTGTAACTCAGATGGTTTCAGCTATCTCTGGTGAGCCGCCTTGCCAAGCATAAAAAATGAATCATTATTTGATCATATAACCATCAATTAATAATTTTGCGATATATCCAGGTCCCAGGAGCAGCAATCTCAATCAAGACATGCTTGTGAAGCTTAAAGCTGTCTATACACTTTTCGAGCAGCTGTACACCGGGACTCAACGTGCATTAGCTGCCATTACAGCAACAGGTCAAGCACCAACTATACTGATAGATGTGTTGAAGCAACTCTCTGTGCTGCCTGTGAGATTTGATGAGATAAAGCGATCATCTGCAAGAGCCGGTGCCGTGACGGCTTTGAGCCGGGCCAAGGCATGGGTACCAGAGCTTGACCCATTTGAGGTAGCCACTGGTTACCCAAGCTTGAAAGAAGATGGTACACCTTTCGATCAGAAAGACTTCTCAGCTTGCATAAAGGAAATCGTCCAATGGCCACTCTGATTGCCAACGATTCCAACCTCTCCAAGTACCATCCGGCTTATAACCAGGAGAATAAGAATATGCCAACCCCGGCTTACAAAGTGATGGATCTAATCCCGCCAATCCGTAAGCACACCTTTGCTCCTGAAGCCGATCTGTCTGAGCTTATAGATGCTGAGGCTGAATTTCAAGCTTTTTTTGACAGAAAGACTATAAGGAAACCCCTACATTATAATTGGTGCAACAACCCCAAATTGCAAGTATCATGCCTTGAACCTGGGTGGGTGGGAAGGCATCAGCCCTTCCCACCACTAGGCTATGCTTTAGTATGCAAATTTGAAGCTTTATCTGGCATCGATTGGTCATCACTAACTTTTCAGATAGCGGAAGAAGACAAAGAGCCGGCAAAGGATGATGCAGAAGACTCCAAGCGGCAAGGCCAAGAAGATTGAGCCGTCGGGCGGTTCTAACACTTGATCGTTTGAAAAACACATTGATCTTATTCGGCCCATGAAGGCATATAATAGGGTAGTAAAACTTTTGAGTCTGTCGTGCCATCGTGCGCGTTCTGCTTTGCATGAGACTGTTGATCTACCAATTAAATATCAGCCACTGATGCTTATGATATCATCTTTTTGAGTCTGTCCCTGCGATATTTGAGCACACCGTTGGTTTACCAAACCAGTAGAGTAAGGGTGATAACCGAAAACTTGAGCACTGGTAATTATCATATATGGATGGCTTATGAATAAAGCCAGGCCGGGTTAATAAACAGCAGATATTATCGTATCTCATACTGGTGACTTATAGTAAAAATCCAGGCCGGGTTAATAAACATCGCTGAATCATAAAGCATTATAAGCCTCATCAAATAAACCTTAAAACATCTGCCGAATAAAAACAAACAAAAAATGAGGCTTTTCATGGGCTGCCAGGTCGAAAATTGAGTGCTTTCACGGGCCGCATAGCCACTGAGTTAAACCTATATACAAACCTTATAAGGTGGACCTCGCATAACCAATCATCATTTTAACTTTGACAAGTTCAGAGTCTGCATAAGATTGACTTGTCAAACGTTCGGCGGGTCATTCCAGGAATACCTGGGCGGAGTGGCTTACTTAAAAAGCAGGATAATCCCAGGCTTTTAGGTGAATACACCTGGCTTCCAAGCCTGGATTTTAAGCCTATCACAAGGGTTATAACAACTCTTGTTCTTTAGAACAAAAGATCCCCCAAGCAATATCTCTGAGCTATGCTCAATGGGCACCTATGTTTGAGTTGTGCTTTTACAACAGACTCTCTTTGGTCCCTTTAACCTGGGTAGCAAGCCCCCAAGTTTTTTATGTGGCCTATAAGCCGGATAAAAGGGTAATCATAACTTTGCTCTATAAAGCAGAAGCCCCCAAGTGACCAAAAACTCATTATTTAAGAGAAAACGACAGAGGCCCTGCTTTAACAGGGATGCCGGCTTTATTATATTGATCATAATATATACATTGTCAAATTATGTACATCAGAAGAGCTAATGGCTCAGGTGTAGTAAGGCCGAAGATGAGCAATATTCCACGGCCTGTGGGTCTCCTCCTCAGACTTACGTGAGTCTTTGTGCTCTCAAACATCGATAAGGTAGTAGGACCCATTGTTGAGATTCTTACTGACCACAAAAGGTCCTTCCCAAGGTGGGGATAACTTGTGCATATCAATTTGATCCTTGATAAGCCGGAGCACCAGATCGCCTTCTTGGAAAGTTCTGGTTTTAACCCGGCAGCTGTGATAACGGCACAGATCCTGCTGATAAATCACCGAACGAGCTGTTGTGATGTGCTTGAAAGGCCCAACCACATCAAGCCCCCAAGTTGCAAACAGCCAAGTGATTGGGATCATCCTCAGCTCCTGAGGCGGAACATGAGCTCAACGTGAAAACTTCTGACGACCGTAACATTTTCTGACAAAGTCATCAGCATCAGCATGAGCAGTCAGCCAATAGAAACCATGACGAAAAGCCTTGGCTACCAGAGATTTAGAGCCATCATGATGACCACAATCTCCTTTGTGGATCTCACGCAGAATCTCACAGCCTTCTTAAGGAGAAACGCAACCCTGAAACGCCCATGTAACACTGCAATGGTGAAGCTCCCCATTGGGTTATCTGCCTGGCCAAGGTCTCATCCTCAGGTAACTCATTCAGGGTCATGTAAGCCAAATATGGAACTATCCAATCAGGAATAGCATGAAGAGCCGCCACCAATTGTCCCTCCGGGTGAGGAATAGGAAGGTCCTCCTCCGTAGGCAACTTGACCGAAGGGTTGAGCAGAACATCCAGGAACGTATTCGGTGGCACCAGTTACGCTGAGAGCCTAGCTGGCTTAGGTTATCAGCCTCCCCATTCTTCCTTCGATCAATATGTTCAACTTGGTAACCTTTGAAATGACCTGCAATGGCATCAACCTCTCGACGATAAGTTGCCATGAGCGGATCCTTAGAATCCCATGTACCAAAGACCTGTTGGGCCACCAAATCTGAATCGCCAAAGAATCTCACCCGGCTTAAATTCATCTCCTTAGCCGTCCGAAGACCATGGAGCAGGGCCTCATACTCAGCTGCATTGTTAGTACAAGGGAACATTAACCGGAGGACATAAGAAAATTTATCACCTCGTGGGGAAGTCAAGACAACTCCAGCCACCGAGCCCTCTAGCTGTCTAGATCCATCTAAGTGAATAGTCCAATATGTGTTATCTGGATTTTCCTCTGGAGCCTGCAACTCTGTACAATCATTGATGAAATCCACAAGCGCTTGGCACTTGATAGCCATACGAGGCACATATTTTAACCCGTGAGGTCCAAGCTCAATGGCCCACTTAGCAACCCGGCCAGTTGCTTCCCTGTTTTGGATGATATCTCCCAAAGGAGCAGAGCTAACCACAGTGATGGGATGACCCTCAAAATATTGCTTAAGCTTCCGGCTTGCCATAAAAACCCCATACACATGATTCTGCCAATGTGGGTATCTCTGCTTGGACTCGATAAGTGTTGGAAATATGCCCTAGAGGCAATAATCAAATGGTTATTATTATATTTCTTTGTTCATGATAATTGTCTGTTATTCAAGCTATAACTGTATTATCCAGAAATCGTAATACACGTGTGAATACATAGACCACAACATGTCCCTTGTAAGCCTCTAGTTGACTAGCTCGTTGATCAACATATAGTCATGGTTTCCTGACTATGGGCATTGGATGTCATTGATAATGGGATCACATTCTTAGGAGATTGATGTGATGGACAAGACCCAATCCTAAGCATAGCTCAAAGATCGTGTAGTTCGTTTAGCTAGAGCTTTTCCAAATGTCAAGTATCGTTTCCTTAGACCATGAGATTGTGAAACTCCCGGATACCGTAGGAGTGCTTTGGGTGTGCCAAACGTCACAACGTAACTGGGTTACTATAAAGGTGCACTACTGGTATCTCCAAAAGTTTCTATTGGGTTGGCACGAATCGAGACTGGGATTTGTCACTTCGTATGACGGAGAGGTATCTCTGGGCCCACTCGGTAATGCATCATCATAATGAGCTCAACGTGACCAAGTGTCTGGTCAAGGGATCATGCATTACGGTACGAGTAAAGTGACTTGCCGGTAACGAGATTAAACGAGGTATTGGGATAGCAACGATCGAGTCTCGGGCAAGTAACGTACCGATGGACAAAGGGAATTGTATACGGGGTTGATTGAATCCTCGACATCATGGTTCATCCGATGAGATTATCGAGGAGTATGTGGGAGCCAACATGGGTATCTAGATCCCGCTATTGGTTATTGACCGGAGAGGCGTCTCGGTCATGTCTGCATGTCTCCCGAACCCGTAGGGTCTACACACTTAAGGTTTAGTGACGCTAGGGTTGTAGAGATATAAGTATGCAGTAACCCGAAAGTTGTTCGGAGTCCCGGATGAGATCCCGGATGTCACGAGGAGTTCCGGAATGGTCCGGAGGTGAAGAATTATATATAGGAAGTGCAGTTTCGGCCATCGGTAAAGTTTCGGGGGTCACCGGTATTGTACCGGGACCAACGGAAGGGTCCCGGGGGTCCACCGGGTGGGGTCACCTATCCCGGAGGGCCCCGTGGGCGGAATTGGGGAGGGGAACCAGCCCCTGGTGGGCTGGTGCGCCCCCCCTTGGGCCCCCCTGTGCCTAGGGTTGGAAAACCTAGGGTGGAGGGGCGCCTCCACTTGCCTTGTGGGGCAAGCCACCCCCTTGGCCGCCGCCCCCCTTTGGGGATGGCATCTCCTAGGGCCGCCCCCCTAGGGGGCCTATATAAAGAGGGGGGAGGGAGGGAAGCCGCATCCATGCTCTTGGCGCCTCCCTCTCCCATTGCTACACCTCTCCCTCTCGCAGAAGCTCGGGGAAGCCCTGCCGAGATCATTGCTGCATCCACCACCACGCCGTCGTGCTGTTGGATCTCCGTCAACCTCTCCTTCCCCCTTGCTAGATCAAGAATGAGGAGACGTCTTCCTCAACCGTACGTGTGTTGAATGCGGAGGTGCTGTCCGTTCAGCACGAGGATCTCCGGTGATTTGGATCACGACGAGTACGACTCCCTCAACCCCGTTCTCTAGAACGCTTCCGCTCGCGATCTACAAGGGTATGTAGATGCACTCCTTTCTCTTGTTGCTAGATTGACTCATAGATTGATCTTGGTGAACGTAGGAATTTTTTTATTTTATGTAACGTTCCCCAATAGTGGCATCATGAGCTAGGTCTATGTGTAGTTCTCTTTGCACGAGTAGAACACAAATTTATTGTGGGCGTAGATGTTTTCAACTTTCTTGCCACTACTAGTCTTATTTTGCTTCAACGGTATTGTGGGATGAAGCGGCCCGGACCAACCTTACACGTACACTTACGTGAGACATGTTCCACCGACTGACATGCACTAGTTGCATAAGGTGGCTAGCGGGTGTCTGTCTCTCGCACTTTAGTTGGAGCGGATTCGATGAAAAGGGTCGTTACGAAGGGTAAATAGAAGTTGGCAAATCACGTTGTGGCTTTTACGTAGGTAAGAAAACGTTCTTTCTAGAACCCTATTGCAGCCACGTAAAACATGCAACAACAATTAGAGGACGTCTAACTTGTTTTTGCAGCATATGATTTGTGATGTGATATGGCCAAAAGTTGTGATGAATGATGAATGATATATATGTGATGTATGAGATCATGTTCTTGTAATAGGAATCACGACTTGCATGTCGATGAGTATGACAACCGGCAGGATCCATAGGAGTTGCCTTTATTTTGTATGACCTGCGTGTCATTGAGAAACGCCATGTAAATTACTTTACTTTATTGCCAAACGCGTTAGCCATAGTAGTAGAAGTAATAGTTGGCGAGCAACTTCATGGAGACACGATGATGGAGATCATGATGATGGAGATCATTGTGTCATGCCGGTGACGAAGATGATCATGGAGCCCCGATGATGGAGATCAAAGGAGCTATATGATATTGGCCATATCATGTCACTATTTGATTGCATGTGATGTTTATCATGTTTTTCATCTTGTTTACTTAGAACGACGGTAGTAAATAAGACGATCCCTCATAATAATTTCAAGAATGTGTTCCCCCTAACTGTGCACCATTGCGAAGGTTCGTTGTTTTGAAGCACCACGTGATGATCGGGTGTGATAGATCCTAATGTTCGAATACAATGGGTGTAAGCCAGATTTACACACGCAATACACTTATGTTGACTTGACGAGCCTAGCATGTACAGACATGGCCTCGGAACACGGAGGACCGAAAGGTCGAGCATGAGTCGTATAGAAGATACGATCAACATGGATATGTTCACCGATGATGACTAGTCCGTCTCACGTGATGATCGGACACGGGCTAGTTGAGTCGGATCATGTATCACTTAGATGACTAGAGGGATGTCTAATATGAGTGGGAGTTCATTAAGTAATTTGACTAGATGAACTTAATTATCATGAACTTAGTCTAAAATCTTTACAATATGTCTTGTAGATCAAATGGCCCACGTTACCCTCAACTTCAACGCGTTCCTAGAGAAAACCAAGCTGAAAGATGATGGCAGCAACTATACGGACTGGGTCCGGAACCTGAGGATCATCCTCATAGCTGCCAAGAAAGATTATGTCCTAGAAGCACCACTATGTGAAGCACCAATCCCAAAGAACCAAGACGTTATGAACGCTTGGCAGTCTCGTGCTGATGATTACTCCCTCGTTCAGTGTGGCATCCTTTACAGCTTAGAACCGGGGCTCCAAAAGTGTTTTTAGCAACATGGAGCATATGAGATGTTCGAAGAGCTGAAAATGGTTTTCCAAGCTCATGCCCGGGTCGAGAGGTATGAAGTCTCTGACAAGTTCTTCAGCTGTAAGATGGAGGAAAATAGTTATGTCAGTGATCACATACTCAAGATGTCTGGGTTGCACAACCGCTTGACTCAGCTGGGAGTTAATCTCCCGGATGACGCGGTCATTGAAAGAATCCTTCAGTTGCTTCCACCGAGCTACAAGAGCATTGTGATGAACTTCAGTATGCAGGGGATGGAAAAGACCATTCCTGAGGTATATTCAATGCTGAAATCAGCGGAGGTGGAGATCAAAAAGGAACATCAAGTGTTGATGGTGAATAAAACCACTAAGTTCAAGAAAGGCAAGGGTAAGAACAACTAAGGACGGCAAGGGAGTTGCCACGCCTGGTAAGCCAGTTGCCGGGAAGAAGTCAAGCAATGGACCCAAGCCTGAAACTGAGTGCTTTTATTGCAAGGGAAGTGGTCACTGGAAGCGGAACTGCCCCAAGTACTTAGCAGACAAGAAGGCCGGCAAAACCAAATGTATATGTGATATACATGTAATTGATGTGTACCTTACAAGTACTCGCAGTAGCTCTTGGGTATTTGATACCGGTGCGGTTGCTCTTATTTGTAACTCAAAGTAGGAGGTGCGAAATAAGCGGAGACTGGCGAAGGACGAGGTGACGATGCGCGTCGGGAATGGTTCCAAGGTCAATGTGATCGTCGTTGGCACGCTACCACTACATTTACCTACGGGATTAGTTTTAAACCTCAATAATTGTTATTTAGTACCAGCTTTGAGCATGAACATTGTATAAGGTTCTCGTTTAATTTGATGTGGCTACTCATTTAAATCCGAGAATAATGGTTGTTCTATTTATATGAGAGATATGTTTTATGGTCATGCCCCGCTGGTGAATGGTTTATTCTTAATGAATCTCAAGCGTAATGTTACACATATTCATAGTGTGAATACCAAAAGATGTAAAGTTGATAACGATAGTCCCACATACTTGTGGCACTGCCACCTTGGTCACATTGGTGTCAAGCGCATGAAGAAGCTCGATGCTGATGGGCTTTTAGAGTCTCTAGATTATGAATCGTTTAACACATGGGAACCATGCCTCATGGGCAAAATGACCAAGACTCCGTTCTCCGGAACAATGGAGCGAGCAACCAACTTATTGGAAATCATACATACTGATGTGTGCGGTCCAATGAGCGTTGAGGCTCACGGAGGATATCGTTATGTTCTCACTCTCACTGACGACTTGAGTAGATATGGGTATGTCTACTTAATGAAACACAAGTCTGAGACCTTTGAAAAGTTCAAGGAATTTCATAATGAGGTAGAGAATCAACGTGACCGAAAAATAAAGTTCTTACGATCAGATCGTGGGGGAGAATATTTAAGTCACGAATTTGGTACGCACTTAAGGAAATGTGGAATCGTTTCACAACTCATGCCGCCTGGAACACCTCAGCGTAACGGTGTGTCCGAACGTCGTAATCGCACTTTATTGGATATGGTGCGATCTATGATGTCTCTTACCGATTTATCGCTATCATTTTGGGGAAACGCTCTAGAGACAGCTACATTCACTTTAAATAGGGCACCGTCTAAATCCGTTGAGACGACACCGTATGAATTATGGTTTGGAAAGAAACCTAAGCTGTCGTTTCTAAAAGTTTGGTGATGTGATGCTTATGCCAAGAAACTTCAACCTGAAAAGCTCGAACCCAAGTCAGAAAAATGCGTCTTCATAGGATACCCTAAGGAAACCATTGGGTATACCTTCTACTTAATATCCGAGGGCAAGATCTTTGTTGCCAAGAATGGGTCCTTTCTGGAGAAAGAGTTTCTCTCAAAAGAATTAAGTGGGAGGAAAGTAGAGCTTGATGAAGTACTACCTCTTGAACCGGTGAGTAGCGCAGCTCAGGAAGATGTTCCTGTGGTGCCAGCACCAACCGAAGAGGAAGTTAATGATGATGATCAAGGTACTTCGGATCAAGTTACTGCTGAACTTCGTAGGTCCACATGAACACGTTCCACACCAGAGTGGTATGGCAACCCTGTACTGGAAATCATGTTGTTCGACAACGGTGAACCTTCGAACTATGAAGAAGTGATGGCGGGCCCAGATTCCAACAAATGGCTTGAAGACATGCAATCCGAGATAGGATCCATGTATGAAAACGAAGTATGGACTTTGACAGACTTGCCCGATGATCGGCGAAGGATAGAAAACAAATGGATCTTTAAGAAGAAAACGGATGCGGATGGTAATGTTCCCATCTATAAAGCTCGACTTATCGCTAAAGGTTATCGACAAGTTCAAGGGGTTGACTACGATGAGACTTTTTCTCCCGTAGCGAAGCTAAAGTCTGTCCGAATCATGTTAGCAATTGCCGCATACTATGATTATGAGATATGGAAGATGGACGTCAAAACGGCATTCCTTAACGGACATCTTAAGGAAGAACTGTATATGATGCAGCCGGAAGGTTTTGTTGACCCTGAGAATGCTAACAAGGTATGCAAGCTCCTGCGATCCATTTATGGGCTGGTGCAAGCATCTCGGAGTTGGAACATTCGCTTTGATGAGATGATCAAAGCGTTTGGGTTTATGCAGACTTATGGAGAAGCCTGCGTTTACAAGAAAGTGAGTGGGAGCTCTGTAGCATTTCTCATATTATACGTAGATGACATACTTTTGATGGGAAATGATATAGAACTTTTGGAAAGCATTAAGGCCTACTTGAATAAGTGTTTTTCAATGAAGGACCTTGGAGAAGCTGCTTACATATTAGGAATCAAGATCTATAGGGATAGATCAAGACGCCTCATAGGTCTTTCACAAAGCACATACCTTGATAAGATATTGAAGAAGTTCAATATGGATCAGTCCAAGAAAGGGTTCTTGCATGTATTGCAAGGTGTGAGATTGAGCTTGGCTCAATGCCCGACCAGGCAGAAGATAAAGAAGAGTTGAGTGTCATCCCCTATGCCTCAGCCATAGGTTCTATTATGTATGCCATGCTGTGTACCAGACCTGATGTAAACCTTGCCCTGAGTTTGGTAGGAAGGTACCAAAGTAATCCCGGCAAGGAACACTGGACAACGGTCAAGAACATCCTAAAGTACCTGAAAAGGACTAAGGATATGTTTCTCATTTATGGAGGTGACAAAGAGCTCGTCGTAAAGGGTTATGTCGCCGCTAGCTTCGACATAGATCTGGATGACTCTAAGTCACAAACCGGATACGTGTATATTTTGAATGGTCGGGCAGTAAGCTGGTGCAGTTGCAAGCAAAGTGTCATGGCGGGATCTACATGTGAAGCAGAATACATGGCAGCCTCGGAGGCAGCACATGAAGCAATTTGGGTGAAGGAGTTCATCACCGACCTAGGAGTCATACCCAACGCGTCGGGGCCGATCGCACTCTTTTGCGACAACACTGGAGCTATTGCACTTGCCAAGGAGCCCAGGTTTCACAAGAAGACCAGGCATATCAAGCGTCGCTTCAACTCCATACGTGAAAATGTTCAAGATTGAGACATAGATATTTGTAAAGTACATACGGACCTGAATGTAGCAGATCCGTTGACTAAACCACTCCTTGGGGCAAAACATGATCAACACCAAAACGCTATGGGTGTTCGATTCATCACAATGTAACTAGAATATTGACTCTAGTGCAAGTGGGAGACTGTTGGAAATATGCCCTAGAGGCAATAATAAAATGGTTATTATTATATTTCTTTGTTCATGATAATTTTCTGTTATTCATGCTATAACTGTATTATCCGGAAATCATAATACACGTGTGAATACATACACCACAACATGTCCCTAGTAAGCCTCTAGTTGACTAGCTCGTTGATCAACAGATAGTCATGGTTTCCTGACTGTGGGCATTGGATGTCATCGATAACGGGATCACATCATTAGGAGAATGATGTGATGGACAAGACCCAATCCTAAGCATAGATCAAAGATCGTGTAGTTCGTTTAGCTAGAGCTTTTCATAATGTCAAGTATCATTTCCTTAGACCATGAGATTGTGCAACTCCCGGATACCGTAGGAGTGCTTTGGGTGTGCCAAACGTCACAAGTAACTGGGTGACTATAAAGGTGCACTACGGGTATCTCCGAAAGTGTCTGTTGGGTTGGCACGAATCGAGACTGGGATTTTTCACTCCGTATGACGGGAGGTATCTCTAGGCCCACTCTATAATGCATCATCATAATGAGCTCAATGTGACCAAGTGTCTGGTCACGGGATCATGCATTACGGTACGAGTAAAGTGACTTGCCGGTAACGAGATTAAACGGGGTATTGGGATACCCACGATCGAGTCTCAGGCAAGTAACGTACCGATTGACAAAGGGAATTGTATACGGGGTTGATTGAATCCTCGACATCGTGGTTCATCCGATGAGATCATCGAGGAGTATGTGGGAGCCAACATGGGTATCCAGATCCCGCTGTTGGTTATTGACCGGAGAGGCGTCTCGGTCATGTCTGCATGTCTGCCGAACCCGTAGGGTCTACACACTTAAGGTTCGGTGACGCTAGGGTTGTAGAGATATAAGTATGCAGTAACCCGAAAGTGGCTCGGAGTCCCAGATGATATCCCGGACGTCATGAGGAGTTCCAGAATGGTCCGGAGGTGAAGAATTATATATAGGAAGTGCAGTTTCGGCCATCGGGAAAGTTTCGAGGGTCACCGGTATTGTACCGGGACCACCGGAAGGGTCCTAGGGGTCCATCGGGTGGGGCCACCTATCCCGGAGGTCGCCATGGGCTGAAGTGGGGAGGGGAACCAGCCCCCCTTGGGCCCACCTGTGCCTAGGGTTGGAAACCCTAGGGTGGGGGGGGGGGGCGCCTCCACTTGCCTTGGGGGCCGCCCCCCTTTGGAGATGGCATCTCCTAGGGCCGGCGCCCCCCCTAGGGGGCCTATATAAAGAGGGGGGAGGGAGGGCAGCCGCATCCATGCTCTTGGCGCCTCCCTCTCCCATTGCTACACCTCTCCCTCTCGCAGAAGCTCGGCGAAGCCCTGCCGAGATCATTGCTGCATCCACCACCACGCCGTTGTGCTACTAGATCTCCGTCAACCTCACCTCCCCCCTTGCTGGATCAATAAGGAGGAGACGTCTTCCTCAACCGTACGTGTGTTGAACGCGGAGGTGTTGTCCATTCAGCACTAGGATCTCCGGTGATTTGGATCAAGACGAGTACGACTCCCTCAACCCCGTTCTCTAGAACGCTTCCGCTCGCGATCTACAAGGGTATGTAGATGCACTTCTTTCTCTCGTTACTAGACAAACTCATAGATTGATCTTGGTGAACGTAGGAAATTTTTTATTTTATGCAACGTTCCCCAACAATAAGCACCTCACTGATATGCTAAACCGACCGTTGAACCGGATATTCCTTGCCTACCTCCTTCCTTTCCACCATGATGGCCACACCGACGTCCCGGCTATTAGCAGCCACATATAACAACAAAGGCTCCTTATCAACAGGGGCAGCAAGCACAGGCGGCTCAGCCAATTGTTTCTTCAGATCCTCAAATGCTTGGTTAGCAGCATCACTCCAAACAAAATGATCTGCCTTCTTCATCATTTGATAGAGGGGGATATCCTTCTCACCCAGCCGGCTTATGAACCGGCTCAAAGCCGCAATACGACCTGCTAGGCGCTGAACATCATTAACATACGCCGGTTTAGCCAATGAGGTAATGGCCTTAATTTTCTCCGGGTTAGCTTCAATGCCTCTGTTGTAAACCAAGAAACCCAAGAGCTTGCCTGCGGGCACACCAAAGACACATTTAGCCGGATTAAGCATCATCTTGTAGACCCGGAGATTGTCAAACGTCTCCTTCAAATCATCAATCAGGGTCTCCTTCTTTCTTGACTTAACCACAATATCATCGACATAAGCATGAACATTGTGCCCAATTTGATTGTGAAGGCAATTTTGCACACACCGCCGATAAGTTGCCTGGGCACTCTTGAGCCCAAAAGGCATAGACACATAGCAGAAGGCTCCAAACGGAGTAATGAAAGTTGTCTTCTCCTGGTCCTTAACTGCCATCTTGATCTGATGATAACCAGAATAAGCATCCAAAAAATTTAGACGCTGACAACCCACCGTAGCATCAATGATTTGATCAATACGAGGGAGAGCAAATGGATCAGCCGGACAAGCCTTGTTCAAGTCCGTGTAATCCACACACATCCGCCAAGTGCCATTCTTTTTGAGTACCAGCACCGGGTTAGCCAACCACTCGGGATGGAAAATTTCGATGGTAAACCCGGCTACCAAGAGCTAGGCCACTTCCTCTCCAATGGCCTTTTGCCTCTCCTCGTTGAATCAGCGAAGAAACTGCTTGACCGGCTTAAATTTTGGATCAATATTAAGAGTGTGCTCAGCGAGTTCTCTCGATACACCTGGCATGTCTGAAGGCTTCCATGCAAAGATGTCCCGGTTCTCACGGGTGAACTTGACGAGCGCGCTTTCCTATTTCGGATCCAGATTGGCACTGATACTGAACTACTTCGATGAGTAGCCAGGAATGAAATCAACCATTTTAGTGTCATCTGCCGACTTAAATTTGAGTGAAGGATCCTGCTCTGTGGTTGGCTTCTTCAAAGATGTCATGTCCGCCGGTACAACATTATGTTTATAAAACTTCAACTCCTCAGTTGCACAAACAGATTGAGCATAAGCAGCATCACCTTCCTCACACTCCAAGGCTATCTTCTGGCTTCCATGCACCATGATGGTTCCCTTGTAACCCGGCATCTTGAGCTGCAGGTACACATAACAAGGCCGCGCCATGAACTTGGCGTAAGCCGGCCGTCCAAACAGAGCGTGATATGGGCCGTGGATCTTGACTACTTCAAAGGTCAGTGTCTCCGATCTATAGTCATGATCATCTCCAAAAGCAACTTCCAGAGCTATCTTACCAACCGGGTAAGACGACTTACCAGGCACAATGCCATGGAAAACCGTGTTTGACGGCTTAAGATTCTTATCAGTCAACCCGATGCGACGGAAAGTTTCATAATAAAGGATATTGATGCTGCTCCCTCTGTCCATGAGTACCTTGGTGAACTTATACCCTCCGACCTGAGGTGTGAGCACCAAAGCCAAGTGTCCCGGATTATCAACCCGGCGCGGGGATCTTCCCGACTCCACACAATGGGCTGCTCAGACCAGCGTAAGTAATGGGGAACTGCTGGCTCAACAGCATTGACAGCCCTCTTATGAAGTTTCTAGTCACACTTACATAAGCTAGTGGTGAAGACGTGATAATGTCCACTATTCAACTACTTCGGGTTGCTCCGATAACTAGACCGTTGCTGCTGTTGACTCCCCTGATTACTCTGTTGATTGTAACCACCCTGGTTGCCGTGATTGCCTTGATTTCCTTGGAATCCATAGTTAGAGCCGTCGCCGCCGTAACCCGGTCCATGAGAGCCGGACCCTGAGCCGCCACCCGACCCATGATTGTCTTGAAAAAGATCGGAATTTTTGTACTCCTTCATAATGAAGCAATCCTTCCAGATGTGTCCAGATGGTCTTTCTTGCGTTGGTAGGGCTGATTCAGTAGCTGCTCAAGATTAAGGCCTGATCCCCCAGTCCATGGGGGCTGTTTACCCTTATGACGCTGGCCATTATTCTGCATATTGGTGTTAGCCACAAAGTCCAAGCTATTATCAACCTTGAGCTTACCGTTGCCTCCCTGATTCGCCAGGTTATGCTGCTGTCCTCTGGTGCTCCTGCTCTTCTTTCCCTTTCCCGGCTTTTCATCATCACACTTGGGGTTCTTGGTACCATCAGAGTCAGCATAATTAACCAGAGCCGGCATGAGTGTCCCCATGTCATCGCAGTGACATTTGAGCCGTCCCAACTTCGGCTTTAGGGGTATGAACCAACAATTGTTTTCCAGCATTAAGACTGCTGAATCGGCATTGATGCGACCCGACGAGTGCAGGATTGTTGAAACCCGGCGCACCCAATGGGTTGTCGACTCGCCCACTTCTTGGACACAGGAGGCTAAATCCACAATTGACATGGGCTGCTTCCACGTATCCTTCAAATTCTGGATAAACCGGGCTTTTAACTTGGCCCATGATCCAATGGAGTTGGCGGCAACCCCTTCAACCAAGTACGAGCCATCCCTCCAGCATCATGGTGAAGTATTTAGCACATGCAGCATAGTCGACATCCAGCAGTTCCATCGCCATCTCATAGATCTCAACCCATGCTTCAGGGGGTAAGTCGGTAGTGTAGTTGGGCACCTTACGGGGACCTTTGAAATCCTTGGGCAACGTACGTTACATATAGCTGGAGCCTAACACGGCACACCCAAAGTTCTGAAAGTCACACCTATCTCCACCGAGTTTGTCGGACGAACCGGGGTATGCTGATGAGCCGTATATTGAGCCGCCAGCTCGGCCTCCCGACACGCTCCTCCTTGATCCACGATGTTCTGGGAATTAACCCCACCACCCGCCGGGTTATGTCCACGGGGCGGGTTACGGTTCCGTCCACTGCCTGACAGGGCCAGTTCCTCAATATGCCTGCTATAACTCCAGCTTGGGCGAGGAGTTGAATGAATCATGTCATGACTTTAAGAATAAGCCTGCAGCTGCACCAATGCTGTCTGAAGCAGCTCTCTAGCCCTTCGTGTTTCAACCGCCGTTGGAGACTCTCTCTCTCAACTGGGAGAGCCGCCAATCGTGATGCTGCAGCGATCATGTTATCCAAGGGGTTAGAATAATGACCCGGTGGCGTTGGTACATGCTGCGGCGGGATATTGTTTTGATGAGGCGGGTTCGTCATGTGCAGCTGAACCGGCACCCCTGTCCCAGGCGTTCAACCCGGTTTATAACTGGTTGGTTACTAATGTCTACTACACAACCTTCTTCTTGTAGACGTGTTTGGGCCTGCAAGTGCACAGGTTTTTAGGACAGTAGCAAATTTCCCTTAAGTGGATGACCTAAGGTTTATCAATCCGTAGGAGGCATAGGATGAAGATGGTCTCTCTCAAACGACCCTGCAACCAAATAACAAAGAGTCTCTTGTGTCCCCAACACACCCAATACAATGGTAAATTGTATAGGTGCACTAGTTCGGCGAAGATATCGTGATACAAGTGCAATATGGATGGTAGATATAGGTTTTTGTAATCTGAAATAATAAAAACAACAAGGTAACTAAAGGTAAAAGTGAGCGTAAACGGTATTGCAATGATAGGAAACAAGGCCTAGGGTTCATACTTTCACTAGTGCAAGTTCTCTCAACAATAATAACATAGATAGATCATATAACAAGCCCTCATACATGCAACAAAGAATCACTCCAAAGACACTAATAGCAGAGAACAAACGAAGAGATTATGGTAGGGTACGAAACCACCTCAAAGTTATTCTTTCGGATCAATCTATTCAAGAGTTCGTACTAGAATAACACATTAAGACACAATTCAACCAAAACCCTAATGTCACCTAGATACTCCATTGTCACCTCCAGTATCCGTGGGCATGATTGTATGATATGCATCACACAATCTCAGATTCATCCAACCAACACAAAGTACTTCAAAGAGTGCCCCAAAGTTTCTACCAGAGAGTCAAGAACGTGTGCCAACCCCTATGCATAGGTTCATGGTCAGAACCCGCAAGTTTGTCACCAAAATATACATCAAGAGGCACATGATATCCCATTGTCACCACAGATAAGCACGGCAAGACATACATCAAGTGTTCTCATAGAAGACTCAATCCAATAAGATAACTTCAAAGGGGAAACACAATTCATGACAAGAGAATAGAGGGGGAGAAACATCATAAGATCCAACTAAAATAGCAAAGCTCGGGATACATCAAGATCGTGCCATAGAGGGAACACGAGAGAGAGAGATCAAACACAAAGCTACTGGTACATACCCTCAGCCCCGAGGGTGAACTACTCCCTCGTCGTCATGGAGAGCGCCGGGATGATGAAGATGGCCACCGGTGATGGGTTCCCCCTCCGGGCTCCCGAGAGGTTTTTGGTGGCTACAGAGGCTTGCGGCGGCGGAACTCCCGATCTATCTTGATTTTTGATGGTTTTAGGGTACGTAGGTATATATAGGCGGTCGGGGGGGGTGCTCAAGGGGCCCACGAGACAGGGGGCTGCCACCCTTAAGGGGGGCGCACCCTCCTATCTCGTGGACTCCTCGAGGCTCTTCTGACGTGAACTCCAAGTCTCCTGTGACACCACAAAAATTTGGCCTTGTTTTAATGAATTAAATTTTTTGCCAGGAATTAAAACTTTGGATTTCTGAGCTCCATTTTGATTTTTAAATCATTTCCTTCCCTGTTATGATGAGTTTTTCCCAAAGAGAAAACTTTTCAAATATGTTATTGGACTTGTTTAACCTCTCAAGAAAAACTTTCCTTTTATCAGTATAACTAATTAACTAATTTAAGTTGCTTGAACTTTACTTTCTTGAGAATGGATTTTCAAGGTTAAATGGCCATATTTGAACTACAACCATTTGATAGATTCACTTAAAATTCCCACAAAAATTTGGAGATGTCATGTGATGTTTTTAAATCACTTTTATGCAAAAATATATTTCATTCATGAAATATTTTGAGCCCTACACTCAATTTTTCTTCTCTGGTCCAGAGTGCATTTTGCACTACAACCTATTTAAATATTTCTTTAAAACTTCTACCAAAATTAGGGGAGGTCAGTAGGAGCCTATTATTCCACTTTGTGCAAAAACCTATTTATGTTCTTTGAAAAATTTGAGGGAATCAACCTCATCTTCATTCTGGACGTACTAGATGGTTTGTACAGCAACCATATTTTTGCTTGCTCTTTAACCCTTGATTCTTTCTCCTACTTGTAGTCCTCCATGTTAAACCCTTAAGTCCAGGAGCATGCACCCTTTAGATCATTTTTCGTTCTTGAAATAATGTCATTTATTCCCTGTCCAGAATTGAAATTCTGCTAAACTTGCACTAACAAGTTTCTTCTTTTGGCAAACTAACCTCACCACCCTCGTGTACATCGAAAGAGACCCCAACCTAGAAGTTTTGGCTACCCCAAGAGCTACCTAGGTGCCTTTGGCATTTTGTCAAACACCCTGAGTGCATGACCAGTTTCGGCATGATTTCATATTTACATTGTGAGCTTGAGCTCCTGACCTAACCAGCATGTCCTAAGGTTTTGCCCTAGCCCATAACCTATTTCTGCTAACTCTCGTTTAGTTTGGGACTCTCTAGGCTGCCATGGCATATCGTCGAACACACCCCGGGCGTGCTCTGGGCGCGCCCAAAGCGTGCGTTTGGCACCCGCATGCACCCGAGTCGCCGCGTCCCACCCCGCACTCAGAACCCGGCCCCAGCCCACTCGTCGTGTCCCCCTGCACCGCCACACCACCCCGACCAACCTGGCGCCCCACAGCGCCACCACCAGGATGGCCGTGGCGGCTAGCTGCCGGCCGCTAGCAGGCCCGACCGTGGTCAGTGCCGCCCAAGCCACCCCAGCTCGCCACCTGCCCCTGTGAGCAGTGCGTGCTCATCCACAGCTTCGTCCCCTAGCGCTGGTCGCCGGCACGTCACCCTAGCTACAGCATGGCGGTCCGCCGTCGTTCTTATCTCCGGCCGCCTCGGAACCAACCTCCATCGCCTATTTAAGGAAGCCCCGAGCGTCTCCGAGCCCTCAGGTAGCCTCACATCGTCTCACTAGCGCCCCCATCGCCACAATTGGAGAGGAGCAGGTCTTCTTCAACCTCTCCGGTCAGTTCGGCCACCGCCGCCTCCCGGCTCCGTTCGGCGCAACCAGAGCTTCCCCCTCTCCAGTCTCTTCACCAGAAGCCTTCTCTGCCTCCCCTGAACACTTTCCCCTACTCCATTTCGATCGAGAACCACCGCCGCTCCGAAACCACTTTTCCCCGAAGCTTTCCTCTGCCGAGGAGCTCGCCGCCGATAGCTCACGCCGTCCCCGCCGACCCAGCGACTACCAGTAGGATCGCCCTTGATCCGCGGATCCATCCCCGCCCTCCAGAGACCGCGAGGAGCCGCCGCTCGCCGGCGTTGGTCGCCGGAGTTCCGCCTCCGCTCGGGACAGAGGGAGAAGGAGGAGGGCGGACTAGTCAAACCTGACTAGAGGGCCACCTAGGACCCACTGTCAGTGACCACGCACAGTCCACGCGGAGTAAGTGGAAGCGTATTTCCAGATTACGCTTTCGACGTGTACGTAATTAATCGAACTGTTTTTTTTTGTTTTCTGTCTTATTTTTAAAATCAGATTTCAACTAGAACTTTGACTGTCTATAACTTTTTAAATACAACTCCAAATGAATTGATTCCTTTTGCTACCTCTCTCAAATATTGTCTAGTTTATTTTAAGATTTATTTTAAAAAATTTCAGAACAACTTTTGGTGCTGTTTTATTTTGTGTGTTAATTCTTTTATATTGCTAAAATAGGATTTTTGAAGAGAGGAGAAATGTTTCAAGTTTTGGAGTGCACCCTGCCTTTCCACACAATGAAGGCAAGCATTCTAAATCCCGGCATAATATTTTTGGGTGTGATCGTTGATGCATTTATAACACCACCCCATTTCGAAGGACTTGTTATTTCATGTGATATGATCATATGCATGGGTGCATGTTATTGATTTCCATGCTGTTGGAAATAAACACACTTGTGATGATAATCACCCTCATGTGCCTTGCATGCATACCGGCAGGAACCCGGGAAAACCTCTGCCTTGGGTAGGCATGAGTTTGTCGCCGGTCTCCGTCGGGACGGTTATGTCTGGTATGGCATGGTAAGGTGATATGAGAGGTGACTCTGTTGGATGAAATATATTCGTTATACTAATCATGCAGGGAATACTTGAACCTCCTGAGTCGACCGTAGATCGAGTCTTGTTCCAGTAACCCCCATACTTGTTTCGTACTACCACTCGTCTCTACGGCAAGTAGAGTACGGTTCAGTAAGTTGTCAACCTCTTTCTAGCACACACCGTACAGAGAGGCCATGGTGGAAGATACCGGTTGTAGCTGGTAGGCAGGCCACCTGGTCCGGGGGCATGGGTGTTTCCGGTTGGGACCGAGAGGGGAGGCCACCCCTTAGAGCGCGCGATATAAATTTGATCCCATGCTACGCGAGGTTGTAGCCTCCCCACTTAGAGTTTGCTTAACAGGTGTCGTGGGTGATTCCAGACACGTGTGAGATAAGCTGGTGTGTGCAAGTTAGGTGTGTTTTCAACAAAAAGACCGTAGACGGAATTAGTCCCGCTGGACTAAAGAAATCCGTTACTCGTGGGTAAAGAGTACACCCTCTGCAGAGATTAAACCTATTCGAATAGCTGTGTCCATGGTTAAGGATTACAGTCTGGGATGTGTCAAGTGTCGGTCTTATTGTCGGTCTTCGGAGGTGAAACGGTTAACCAGAAATGGAATTACTACTCGTGACTTGTGATAACTATGATTATTATTATTGTTGACTAACCCGTGATATTATTGTTATTATCGAGTATCTCTGGGATGGTTCTACTTCCGGGATATTCACTATGATTGTTTATTTTAAAGCCCTTTATATGGTGTCGCTCAGACGCCCGACTGTGGCATTTCTTTTAAAGCCCTTTATGTGGTGTCGCTTAGACGCCCGACTGTGGCATTTCTTTTAAAGCCCTTTATGTGGTGTCGCTCAGACGCCCGACTGTGGCATTTCTTTTAAAGCCCTTTATGTGGTGTCGCTCAGACGCCCGACTGTGGCATTGCTTGTTATTTGTTTCATAAATTTTTATACTACCATGTTATTGCATTTTTATAAATAACTTGCTTGCACGTGTCAGAGTTTCATTTATCTTTTGTGACTGACGTCATGAGCATAAAATATTTTTTTAACACATCATTGTTATATTGTACCTGGGTTCATAATGTTTGCGAGTACATTCAAAGTACTCACTGGCTTGTCCCTGGCTATTGTCTTGGCCATATTGTCTTGCTCGGAGAGGAGCGACGCGATGCCAGCCCCGGAACTCACACAATGGAGATAGCAGCCTCGCGAAGATAGGAGTTAACCTGGTCAGCTGTTCCTGTGGGAAATGGAGCCCCATAGACACTGATGTTTCACAGACCGCTTCCGCCATCAACCACTAGGAACCGTTTGTTGTACTCACAGGCCAGAATGGTCTTGTACTACATATGTTGTATTCTGCTTGGAATTTCTGTATCAAGTTGGAGCCTCATCAGCTAACAGTAATCCTGGGGCTGATGAGCACGACAGTCTTTTCTGGAAATTTATGTTCGGAGAACCGGTCGTGACAGACTTGGTATCAGAGCCAGGCTGACCATTGGCTAATCCTATCCTAGCCAGGTCGAAAAATTTAGGCACACCAACCCACCAAACCATAACCAAACCCCAGCCAAGCTTCTCGTGCAAGATAGCCATACAGTGACCCCGACACCTTTTGGCAGTCGGTGCCCAGCCTATCAACCTAACCTGTCGCTCATGCGCCAGTGATCGGCCCCTAAATAGTCCTTTCTCGCAAGCGTGCGAAGGAAGACTCCGCCCCCTTTTTCCTATAAAAAGGGCACGCTAGTCCCAACACAGCACCGCACAGTCGCTACCCCCAAACCGAGCCGCAATGCCTGGCCCCATAGTGCACAACGAGACCACAACAACCAACCTTGGAGGTTTTGTGACCATACTCGCAAACCTCACCCGTCGTGCCTATGCGTTAGAAGAGCCACCAGAATATGTTGTGTATCAAGGACCCATGAGGGGTGAAGACCGTCAATTCTGGGCCACTGTGCACATCTACGGTAGGGGTCTAGCACCCGAGCGCCCCTACAGGTTCACCGGAAGGACAACTTCCTTTGAGCCACAAGCCATCCAGCTAGCCGCTCGAGAGGCTATAGTTCATCTCAGGCACTTGTCGCCCAGAGTTAACTGTCGCTCGTTCCACTACTACCCCAGACGTGAAGGGTATGGTAGACCACCCCAAGTTGCCAACGGAGATCACGAGACGGACCCCGCATTGTTGCACCTAGTGCGCTATGTAAGAGCACTAGAGGCACTGTTCGACCAGATCACTATTGATCTAATTGCAGCTCGTGGAGAGCTGGTTCGTCGAGCCCCGGCGAGAGAAGAAAACGAGCCCAACGCCGACAACCCAGTCGTGCTGTTTGGACAACCGATCGAGACCCCGAGATCAGCTCCAGCCATCAGCCGAGATGCTTTGATGACCCCAGAAGTGCTTCGTCGCCTTTTGGGAGTACACTCCAACGGGGTTGTGGCCAACAATCCCCGCGATGGTCATCATCACTACCCCGACCCTGCAGTTCCTCCGCCATCTCCGACTAATCCCGGCAGTGAGACACGTGGAGAAGCCTCAACATCCACCAGGCACGCCCGTTTAGACATAAACGAGGTAGACTAAGCCGTATGAGTAGCACCGAGTTTCAGTGTATCCTCCCTTTGCAATCATGCGACCATGTATATTAACGCAACCTGTCGTTGTGCCTCTGTTTTAATAGTGGCGTTGCATTTTTTGGTCAGCGCATAGTTGCATATTTTTCCGGGCACAACTACCAAAACCAACCCGACGACAACCACAGTAACACGTCTCTTTATGAGATAGGTGTATCTTTGACACTGACCCGACCTTTGGAGCTAAGATAGCAAATTTATTACCTTTCACCACGGTAAAACGATCCGGCTCCATTGCTATATAAAGGCCACCTTGTGACCTTACCCAGCAACCCTCACTTTGTGCACCACCCTTGCACTTTTTCCTGTCATGCCGAGCCCCAGCATTCATCTGAGAACCCCAGATGCAACCCCAGGTAGCTTTGTCAAAATATTGTGGGATTTTACCCGCAGTACCATGGGTTCTACCCAGCCACCTAAGTACGAGCTGTTCAAATCAAGGATCACCCCATCCACCTCGGAATATTGGGCAGCAGTACACATCCCTCCCGTGGACTCCAATCAAGATCCAATGGAAGTTTCCTTCATGGGGAAATCTATGCCAGCCCCACACCTGGCCATAGAAGCTGCTGCGAAAGAAGCGATTGCTCGTCTTCGATCCGCAGTACCCTATGCCCGCGAACGGGGATATTATTACTTTCCGAGTCGTGCAGCACCCGGAGAAGTAACATCTTTTCCCGGTGGACGTATTGAGAGAGACCCAGTTCTGGCCAACCTTATCCAGTACATCATTGCTCAAGAGCATTTGAACCAGCGAGTGATGGATTATCTCCAGAGCCTCGTAGATTTAAATCCTCAGATTGCCATCGCAGACCACTGAGACCCGACCCAGAGAGACACATACATCGACTGGTCAATCCACTTCCTCCGATAGAAGTGGAGTGTATTCCTTTACCAGAGATATTTTATCAGGACCCCGTCCAGTTACCGTTTTCATTTTAGACGTCACTTCTGTATTTGTTTTTGCAGCATTTATATTTGCATGTATCTTATGCATGGTACCCCAAATTTGTGCGACGTGTCAATTATTTTGGCTTCTACTAATGTGTGTAGTTTTTGTTGTGGTTTATGCTCCTTTAAATTAACTGTTTTTCCCTCGCAAAATCCTGAAGTGAGATTTCTTTTCCTTGAGTTGCTACATCTGCCCCTTCTCACGACGTGGATTATTTAATTTCACACAGCACCACGCAGCAGACTCACAACCATAATCATTCGGACACATACACTGTTTGCAAAACCTTGCAACGGTGTTACTTCCAGCTAATCACCCCCTAACAACAGTTAGCACCCGGCACACTCCATCTAATCCTCATGATCACCACCACCGCGGAGAGCCAACACCCGAGCCGCAGCGTCGCGGCACTCGTCAAAGATCATCGTGCACAGGAGCACAGAGAGCCCCAGCAGTGTCGCCAACCCTCCGCATATCAGGATCACAAACCAGTCCGGCATCGCCTCCGCCATTAGAGCCTCACCCGAGCTTCTGTAAGCAGTAATGGAGAAAGAAGGAGGAGGAGAAGTGAGGCTAGGTGTGAGGAAGAAGAGAGAGGCACCCCGGCCGTTTTATAGCTCGAGCTCGGCGTACGGTGGGCGAAGTCCACCAACGCCGCTCGTCGCCGAACGCCGGTGTTCGGAGTCGAATCCGCGAGCAGTGCCGACAGCGCGCTGGCCCGCGAGGTGAGTGCATGCTGCACCAGCAGCTAGCACGCCACGCACTACCACGGTACGGCCTAGATGCCCTGCGCATTAGGCATCGCCGGTGGAGAAAGCGCGAGAAAGCACGCGGGAGAGAGGTGGTAGAAGGAAGAACCAGAGGGAGAAGAGGAGACTGACAGTGGACCCCGGGTCCACCTGTCAGCCAGAGGGAGCACTGTGCTCTCGGGTACGACCAGCGTATATTTATATTTAGGAGTTATTCTAAATTTATATCCAGCGTAGAAATCTCACGATTTTGTCCCGAACCGTAGACTCTTCCACGCAGCACCAGTTTTCACACTGTGGTTTTTCACCACTTATTGCCCTCTCACTGTAGCCACATCTTTATTGCGTATTTATTTTCTTAACACCGCTTTTAACAAATCTCGAGGACGAGATTTTTCTTAAGGGGGTTAGAGTTGTGACACCCCAAAAGTTTGGCCTTGTTTTAATGAATTAAAATTTTTGCCAGGAATTAAAACTTTGGATTTCTGAGCTCCATTTTGATTTTTAAATCATTTCCTTCCCTGTTATGATGAGTTTTTCCCAAAGAGAAAACTTTTCAAATATGTTATTGGACTTTTTTAACCTCTCAAGAAAAACTTTCCTTTTATCAGTATAACTAATTAACTAATTTAAGTTGCTTGATCTTTACTTTCTTGAGAATGGATTTTCAAGGTTAAATGGCCATATTTGAACTACAACCATTTGATAGATTCACTTAAAATTCCCACAAAAATTTGGAGATGTCATGTGATGTTTTTAAATCACTTTTATGCAAAAATATGTTTCATTCATGAAATATTTTGAGCCCTACACTCAATTTTTCTTCTCTGGTCCAGAGTGCATTTTGCACTACAACCTATTTAAATATTTCTTTAAAACTTCTACCAAAATTAGGGGAGGTCAGTAGGAGCCTATTATTCCACTTTGTGCAAAAACCTATTTATGTTCTTTGAAAAATTTGAGGGAATCAACCTCATCTTCATTCTGGACCAATTGGATGGTTTGTACAGCAACCATATTTTTGCTTGCTCTTTAACCCTTGATTCTTTCTCCTACTTGTAGTCCTCCATGTTAAACCCTTAAGTCCAGGAGCATGCACCCTTTAGATCATTTTTGGTTCTTGAAATAATGTCATTTATTCCCTATCCAGAATTGAAATTCTGCTAAACTTGCACTAACAAGTTTCTTCTTTTGGCAAACTAACCTCACCACCCTCGTGTACATCAAAAGAGACCCCAACCTGGAAGTTTTGGCTACCCCAAGAGCTACCTAGGTGCCTTTGGCATTTTGTCAAACACCCTGAGTGCATGACCAGTTTCGGCATGATTTCATATTTACATTGTGAGCTTGAGCTCCTGACCTAACCAGCATGTCCTAAGGTTTTTCCCTAGCCCATAACCTATTTCTACTAACTCTCGTTTAGTTTGGGACTCTCTAGGCTGCCATGGCATATCGTCGAACACACCCCGGGCGTGCTCTGGGCATGCCCAGAGCGTGCGTTTGGCACCCGCATGCACCCGAGTCGCCGCGTCCCACCCCGCACTCAGAACCCGGCCCCAGCCCACTCGTCGTGTCCCCCTGCACCGCCACACCACCCCGACCAACCTGGCGCCCCACAGCGCCACCACCAGGATGGCCGTGGCGGCTAGCTGCCGGCCGCTAGCAGGCCCGACCGTGGTCGGTGCCGCCCAAGCGACCCCAGCTCGCCACCTGCCCCTGTGAGCAGTGCGTGCTCATCCACAGCTTCGTCCCCTAGCGCTGGTCGCCGCCACGTCGCCCTAGCTACAGCATGGCGGTCCGCCGTCGTTCTTATCTCCGGCCGCCTCGGAACCGACCTCCATCGCCTATTTAAGGAAGCCCCGAGCGTCTCCGAGCCCTCAGGTAGCCTCACGCCGTCTCACTAGCGCCCCCATCGCCACCAATTGGAGGGGAGCAGGTCTTCTTCAACCTCTCCGGTCAGTTCGGCCACCGCCGCCTCCCGGCTCCGTTCGGTGCAACCAGAGCTTCCCCCTCTCCAATCTCTTCACCAGAAGCCTTCTCTGCCTCCCCTGAACACTTTCCCCTACTCCATTTCGATCGAGAACCACCGCCGCCCCGAAACCACTTTTCCCCGAAGCTTTCCTCCGCCGAGGAGCTCGCCGCCGACAGCTCACGCCGTCCCCGCCGACCCAGCGACTACCAGTAGGATCGCCCTCAATCCGCGGATCCATCCCCGCCCTCCAGAGACCGCGAGGAGCCACCGCTCGCCAGCGTTGGTCGCTGGAGTTCCGCCTCCGCTCGGGACAGAGGGAGAAGGAGGAGACGTATAGATACGTTGGAGTCCCAAAGTGATATAAAAGTGTATAATAAAGCCCATAATCATTCAAAATAGGTAATATAATAGCATGGAACAATCAAAAATTATAGATACGTTGGAGACGTATCAAGCATCCCCAAGCTTAATTCCTGCTCGTCCTCGACTATTTAAATGATAAAAACAGAATTTTTGATGTGGAATGCTTCCTAGCATGATTCTCAAAGTAATTTCTCTTTATTGTGGCATGAATGTTCAGATCCAAATGATTCAAGATAAAAGTTCATATTGACATAAGAAATAGTAACACTTTAAGCATACTAATCAAGGCAATCATGTTTTCTCAAAATAACATGGCCAAAGAAAGTTATCCCTACAAAGGCATATAGTCTGGTTGTTGCTCTATCTTCATAACACAAAGTATTTAATCATGCACAACCCCGATGACAAGCCAAGCAATTTTTTCATACTTTAATAATCTCAAACTCTTTCAACTTTCACGCAATACATGAGCGTGAGCCATGGACATAGCACTATATGTGGAATAGAATGGTGGTTGTGGAGAAGAAAAAAAGGAGAAGATAGTCTCACATCAACTAGGCGTATTAACGGGCTATGTAGATGCCCACTAATAGATATCGATGTGACTGAGTAGGGATTGCCATGCAACGGATGCACTAGAGCTATAAATATATGAAAGCTCAACAAAATAAACTAAGTGGGTGTGCATCCAACTTGCTTGCTCACGAAGACCTAGGGCACTTTTGAGGAAGCCCATCATTGGAATATACAAGCCTAGTTCTATAATGAAAAATGCCCACTAGTATATGAAAGTGACAACATATGAGACTCTCTATCATGAAGATCATGGTGCTATTTTGAAGCACAAGTGTGGAAAAAGAGATAGTAGCAGTGTCCTTTCTCTCTTATTCTCTCATTTTATTCTTTTTCTTTTTCCTTTTATCTTTTTTTGTTTGGCCTTCCCCTTTTTTTTCTTTTTGGCCTTCTTTTTTTCTTCTTTTTCTTTTGTAAAGTCCGAAGTCTCATCCCGACTTGTGGGGGAATCATAGCCTTCATCATCCTTTCCTCACGAGGACAATGCTCTAATAATGAAGATCATCACACTTTTATGGATTTACAACTCAACGCTAGAATAAGATATGACTCTATATGAATGCCTCCGGCGGTGTACCGGGATATGCAATGAATCAAGAGTGACATGTATGAAAATTATGAAGGTGGCCTTGCCACAAATACGATGTCAACTACATGATCATGCAAAGAGGAATATAACAAAAGTAATGTGTGTCATATGAACAGAATGGTGGAAAGTTGCATGGCAATATATCTCGGAATGGCTATGGAAATGCCATAATAGGTAGGTATGGTGGCTGTTTTGAGGAAGGTAAATGGTGGGTGTATGGTACCGGCGAAAGTTGCGCGGCGTAAGAGAGGCTAGCAATAATGGAAGGATGAGGTGCATATAATCCATGGACTCAACATTAGTCAAAAGAACTCATGCACTTATTGCAAAAATCTAGAAGTCATCAAAAACCAAAGCACTACGCGCATGCTCCTAGGGGGATAGATTGGTAGGAAAAGACCATCGCTCGTCCCCGACTGCCACCCATAGGGAAGACAATCAATAAATAAAATTGTGCTCCAACTTCATCACAAAGCAGTTCACCATACGTCCATGCTACGGGAATCACAAACTTCAACACAAGCATTCTTTAAATTCATAATCACCAAACTAGCATAACCTTAATATCACTACCTCCATATCTCAAAACAATTATCGATTATCAAATTGATCATAGCATCCAATTCACTTCCTATGATAGTTATCATTCAAATTACCATGCTGTTAAAGACTTTCAAAATAATATAAGTGAACCATGAGAGACTAGCAATTTCTACAAAGTATAACCACCGTTGTGCTCTAAAAGATATAAGTGAAGCACTAGAGCAAACGACAAACTACTCCGAAAGATATAAGTGAAGATCAATGAGTAGCTAAATAATTATGCAACTATGCAAAGACTCTCTCTCATTAAGAATTTCAGATCTTGGTATCTTATTCAAGCAGCAAGCAAAAGAAAATAAAATGACAATGCAAGGATAGCACAACTCATGTGAAGAAGCAAAAACTTAGACTCAACCTATACTAACCGATGATTGTTGAAGAAGAAAGGTGGGATGCCTACCGGGGCATCCCCAAGCTTAGATGCTTGAGACTTCTTGAAATATTATCTTGGGGTGCCTTGGGAATCCCCAATCTTGAACTTTTGTGTCTCCTTAATTCCTCTCATATCATGGTTTCTCTTCTTTTTAACAAAAGCCTCATTCACAACAAACTCAACAAGAACTCGTGAGATAGGTTAGTATAAACTAATGCAAAACCTTATCATTTTCTACCGTAAAAAATCACTAAAATTATTATTCAACATTTCATACTAAATGCCTCTGCATATTTAATACTCCTATCCTCAAATAGAATCATTAAACAAGCAAACATATGCAAACAATGCAAATATAACAGCAATCTGCCAAAACAGTACAGTCTGTAAAGAATGCAAGAGTATCAATACTTCCCTGACTCCAAAAATTATTAACTAAAATTCCCACTGTATCAAATTTATCAGAGCTTAATATGCAAAAATATTCAACATTATACCATTCTCTGACTTTTCTAGGGAATTTTTGCAACAGCGGTAAACTTTCTGTTTTCAAACAGCAACATGCATACAAGCAAAATAAGCATGGAAAAGGCTATCCTTGACTTTTTTATTGAAACTAAAGGTGAAATACAGTATTCTAACTAACAGCAAGAAAAAACTAACAAAATAAATTGACGCTCCAAGCAAAACACATATCATGTGGTGAATAAAAATATAGCTCAAAGTAAAGTTACCGATGAACGAAGACGAAAGAGGGGATGCCATCCGGGGCATCCCCAAGCTTAGGCTCTTGGTTGTCCTTGAATATTACCTTGGGGTGCATTGGGCATCCCCAAGCTTAGGCCCTTGCCACTCGTTATTCCATAGTCCAACGAATCTTTACCCAAAACTTGAAGACTTCAACCACACAAAACTCAAATCAAAACTCGTAAGCACCGTTAGTATAAGAAAATAAAACCACCACTTAGGTACTGTATTGAACTCATATGTAAATTCATATTGGTGTAATATATACTGTACTCCAACTTATCTATGGTTCATACCCTCCGGTACTACTCATAGATGCATCAAAATAAGCAAACAACACAATGAAAACAGAATCTGTCAAAAACAGAACAGTCTGTAGTAATCTGTATCAAACGTATACTTCTGGACTTAAAACAATTATGAAATAATTTGCTGGACCTGAGAAATTTTTCTATTAATCATCTGCAAAAAGAATCAACCTAAAATCGCTCTCCAGTAAACAATGGCAGCTATTCTCGTGAGCGCAAAAGTTTCTGTTTTTTACAGCAAGATCACATAAACTTCACCCAAGTCTTCCCAAAGGTTCTACTTGGCACTTTATTGAAACCAAAGCTATAAAACATGATTACTATAGTAGCATAATCATGTGGAAACACAAAAACAGTAAGGGTAAATATTGGGTTGTCTCCCAACAAACACTTTTCTTTAATGCATTTCTAGCTAGGCATGATGATGACAATGATGCTCACAGAAAAGATAAGAATTCAAACATAAAGGGAGCATCATGAATCATATGACTAGCATATTTAAACCTAAAACACTTCCTATGCATAGGGATTTTGTGAGCAAACAACTTATGGGAACAATAATCAACAAGCATAGGAAGGTAAAACAAGCACAACTTTAAAATTTTAAGCACATAGAGAGGAAACTTGACACTATTGCAATTCCTACAAGCATATGTTCCTCCCTCATAATAATTTTCAGTAGCATCATGAATGAATTCAACAATATAATCAGCACCTAAAGCATTCTTTTCATGATCTACTAGCATACCAAATTTACAACTCTCCACATAAGAAAATTTCTTCTCATCAATAGTAGTGGGAGCAAACTCAACAAAATAACTATCATGTGAGGCATAATCCAATTGAAAACTAAAATCATGACGACAAGTTTCATGGTTATCATTATTCTTAACAGCATACAAGTCATCACAATAATCATCATAGATAGCAACTTCGTTCTCATAATCAATTGGAACCTCTTCCGAAATAGTGGAATCATCACTAAATAAAGTTGACACTCTTCCAAATCCATTTTCATGTTCATCACAATAAGATTCAACGCCCTCCAAAATACTGGGATCACTACTTCCTAAAGTTGACACTCTTCCAAACCCACTTTCATCAACATAATCATCATAATAGGAGGCATGCTTTCATCATAATAAATATTCTCATCAAATCTTGGGGGACAAAAAATATCATATTCATCAAACATAGCTTCTCCAAGCTTGTGGCTTTGCATATCACTAGCATCATGGATATTCAAGGAATTCATACTAACAACATTGCAATCATGCTCATGATTCAAAGACTTAGTACCAAACATTCTATAGATTTCTTCTTCTAGAACTTGAGCACAACTTTCCTTTTCATCATACTCACGAAAGATATTAAAAAGACGAAGCGTATGAGACAAACTTAACTCCATTTTTTTTGTAGTTTTCTTTTATAAACTAAACTAGTGATAAAACAAGAAACAAAAAGATTCGAGTGCAAGATCTAAAGATATACCTTCAAGCACTCACCTCCCCAGCAATGGCTCCAGAAAAGAGCTTAGTTGACGGGGTGTGAGTGAGTGCCCTTTACCTAGCCTCCCCGACAACGGCGCCAGAAAAGAGCTTGATGTCTACTACACAACCTTCTTCTTGTAGACGTTGTTGGGCCAGCAAGTGCACAAGTTTGTAGGACAGTAGCAAATTTCCCTCAAGTGGATGACCTAAGGTATATCAATCCGTAAGAGGCGTAGGATGAAGATGGTCTCTCTCAAACAACCCTGCAATAAAATAACAAAGAGTCTCTTGTGTCCCCAACACACCCAATACAATGGTAAATTGTATAGGTGCACTAGTTCGGCGAAGATATGGTGATACAAGTGCAATATGGATGGTAGATATAGGTTTTTGTAATCTGAAATAATAAAAACAACAAGTAATTAAAGGTAAAAGTCAGCGTAAACGGTATTGCAATGATAGGAAACAAGGCCTAGGGTTCATACTTTCACTAGTGCAAGTTCTCTCCACAATAATAACATAGATTGATCGTATAACAATCCCTCAACATGCAACAAAGAGTCACTCCAAAGACACTAATAGCAGAGAACAAACGAAGAGATTATGGTAGGGTATGAAACCACCTCAAAGTTATTCTTTTAGATCAATGTATTCAAGAGTTCGTACTAGAATAACACCTTAAGACAAAAATCAACCAAAACCCTAATGTCACCTAGATACTCCATTGTCACCTCAAGTATCCGTGGGCATGATTATACGATATGCATCACACAATCTCAGATTCATCCAACCAACACAAAGTACTTCAAAGAGTGCCCCAAAGTTTCTACCGGAGAGTCAAGAACGTGTGCCAACCCCTATGCATAGGTTCATGGGCGGAACCCGCAAGTTGGTCACCAAAACATACATCAAGAGGCACATGATATCCCATTGTTACCACAGATAAGCACGACAAGACATACATCAAGTGTTCTCATAAAAGACTCAATCCAATGAGATAACTTCAAAGGGGAAACTCAATTCATCACAAGAGAGTACAGGGGGAGAAACATCATAAGATCCAACTACAATATAGCAAAGCTCGGGATACATCATGATCGTGCCATAGAGGGAACACGAGAGAGAACATGAGAGAGAGAGGGAGATCAAACACATAGCTACTGGTACATACCCTCAGCCCCGAGGGTGAACTACTCCCTCCTCGTCATGGAGAGCGCCGGGATGATGAAGATGGCCACCGGTGATGCGTTCCCCCTCCGGCAGGGTGCCGGAACGGGCCCCCGAGAGGTTTTTGGTGGCTACAGAGGCTTCCGGCGGCGGAACTCCCGATCTATCTTGATTTTTGATGGTTTTATGGTACGTAGGTATATATAGGCGAAAGAAGTCGGTCGGGGGGGGGGGGTTCTCGAGGGGCCCACGAGACAGGGGGCTGCCACCTTGTAAGGGGGCACGCCCTCCTATCTCGTGGCCTCCTCAAGGCTCTTCTGACGTGAACTCCAGGTCTCCCGGATCATAATCTTCCAAAAAATCACGTTGCCGAATTTTCATTCCGTTTGGACTCCATTTGATGTTCCTTTTCTTTGAAATACTAAAAGAGGCAATAAAACAACAATATGGGTTGGGCCTCCGGTTAATAGGTTAGTCCCAAAAGTGATATAAAAGTGTATAATAAAGCCCATAATCATTCAAAACAAGTAATATAATAGCATGGAACAATCAAAAATTATAGATACGTTGGAGATGTATCAGTTACTGGTCCCCGCTCCGGGCATGTTAAAGAGATTTCTCGCCTCGTAAACCAGAGGTAGGCGAGTCTGATGCCTTCTCCTCATGACGTTGTTTGAAGCGTTCTGGTCCAGCATGATCTGGAAGGACTCTGACTAAATCCGCTGTGCCTGAGCATCCAACTCGGCCCACACCACGGCCATCCTCACGTCCTCAGTTGCCAGGTCTTCCTTGGCTTGTGATATCTGATCTCTCAACTTTGCGACTTCCGCATTATGCTGATCTCGGTTTGCCGGGTTAACCTTTGCTTCCATCAGCGCTGCCAAAGCGTCAAGTAAACCGGACAAGACTTGAGCCGGTGGGCGCGTAGGGCCTCCTGCCTTGGCTGCCGTCGCTGCTGCCAGCTGTGTACTAGCCATGAAGATTGCGACCCAGTTCGGGGGCTCGCACGGATCCAGAATATTGTCACCATCGGAGTAGACCCTTCAAGGATCTACCTGGTCGGCCTGCCCAATCACCTTCGATCGCAGGGACCACCCAACTAGTGTCCGGCACGGAGGATCGGCTGCCTTGGTGCTCGACCCAATAATTGATGGATACCATCTCACATGAGTCCTCATGGATGGAGGCAGTAGTCTAAACCTGATATATCAGGACACTTTCTGCAAAATGGGGATAGACCCTTCAAGGATCAGCCTAAGTAACACTACCTTTAAAAGAGTAATACCAGGTGTTGAGGCCCACTGAACGGGCTCCCTAGTACTAGAAGTTGTATTCGGTTCCCCCGACAACTTCTGAAGCGAGGAATTAACCTTCGACATCGCCCCATTCCGGAGTGGCTATCACACACTACTCGGACGAACGGCCTTCGCTCGTTTTAATGCAGTACCACATTATGCCTACCTCAAACTTAAGATGCCCGATCCACGCGGCGTCATCATAGTTAGCGGAAACACAGAGCGTTCCTAACACGCGGAAGAATATGTGGCGGCTCTAACAGACAAACACTGAGCGGTCCCTCCAACTAGGACTAATGGCCGGTCGTCAAGACCACGGACACGGCTAGATGAGTCCGGCACTCCACCTAATGTAACAACCCAGTTGGGATTTCCCCATAAAAGATGCTAGGGCACTACAAAAAAAAGACACATTCATGACATTTTGGGCCGAACAATTTTTTTTTCTGTCATACATATGACACTTCTATGACGATAATTGTGACAAAACCCGGTATCATCATAAATGTGGTGGGCTCCTACTTCTGTGACAAAAAATCATGACAGAAAATGGGCTTTTCGTCCTGGGCGGGCCGGAGACGCAGATGCATGACATTCTTTGGGCCGTCCATGATGGAAAAACCGTGGTAGAAGCGAGGGGGTGGAAAATTTCAGGGAGTTGCCTATTACGGTGGGAGGTCAGGGGCCGAGCGATGCGCGATTCTCTCGTACACGTACGCACGTGTGTGCGAGCCGTTGGCTCTAACTGAACCCGAGCGAGGCGTTGGGCTTTAACTGAAACCGAGCGATTGCACTGAAGGCTACGCGTTACTGAACCCGAGCGATCGATCGATGGCTGTTAACTGAACCCGATGGAGCGATTCCTTCGTTACTGCTACTAACTAAAGCCAATTGATTGGATGAACAGTGAGTGTTGTGGGGGGGGGGGGGGGGTTAGATGAACAGTGAGCGGTGGCGTTGCCTCTGGATGAACAGGACCCCGTGGTGTGGAGGGCTGGATGACCAGTAGACGGTGGAGGGGTGGCCGTGGAGGGGTGGTTGAACAGGACCCCACGGTGTGGAGGTCTGGATGAACAGTAGACAGTGGAGGGCTGGATGAACAGTAGACGGTGGAGGGTTGGTTGAACAGTAGACGGTGGAGTAGCGCGCGGTGGAGGCTGGATGAACAGGAGCCCGTGGAGGCTGGAGGAGGTCGACGGTAGCCCGTGGAGGCTGGAGGAGGTCGACGGTGGAGATGAAAAGTATCCCGTGGAGTCCCGTTTTGCGGTAGGCCACACCCGTCCCAATGAACAGGATCCCTGTTTCGACCATAGCGCTCCAACACAAGTCCGTTTCATCCGTTTTGTGGTACGCCACACCCCTCCCGATCAACAGGACCCCCGTTTCGACCGTAGGAGGTGGGTTTCCTCTGTTTTTCAGTACGCCACACCCCTCCCGATCAACAGGACCCCCGTTTCGACCATAGGAGGTCCGTTTGCTCCTTTTGCGGTACGCCACACCCCTCCCGATCAACAGGACCCCGTTCCGAATGTAGGAGGTCCGTTTCCTCCGTTGTGCGGTACGCCATGCCTTATTTCCATCGCCTATTCCATCCAAGCCGGTTGGCTCCCACACATTCCGTTGCATCCCGATGAACACGACGCATTCCGTTGCCTCCCCATGAACACGACACATTCCGTTGCCTCCCCATGAACACGACGCATTCCGTTGCCTCCCCATGAACACGACGCATTTCGTTGCCTCCCCATGAACACGAGCCCTCGCCCTATGTATGCGCGACTAGGCGTTCGAGACCACTCCCGTATGTACACATACGTGGCCGTATTTTCTTTCTTGCACCCTGGCCGTTGTACGTACGTGTACATGCTACGTGCACGCCTCTACTATGAAACGTGTGCGCCTATACTACGACACGTGCGCGCCTCTACATCGACTAGTATGTATGTACACGTTCACGACCAGGATGACAATGCTACGTACGGTTCAACCAGGTGGGTCCCGACTGTCAGGCACTTCCTTACCTGCGAAGATGTAGGTGGTGGGTCCCAGCAGTCAGGGGGCAAATCGTTTTTTTCCCAAACGCACTTCCTTGCGTGCGAAGGTGTAGCTGCTGGGTCCCAGCTGTCAGGGGGGCGAATCGTTTTTTTTTGCCCGGACGCGCTTCCTTGCGTGCGAAGGTGTAGCTGCTGGGTCCCAGTAGTCAGGGGGGCGAATCGTTTTTTTTTGCCCGGACGCACTTCCTTGCGTGCGAAGGTGTAGCTAGTGGGTCCCAGCAGTCGGGGGGCGAATCCTTTTTTTTCGGACGCACTTCCTTGTGTGCGAAGATGTAGCTGGTGGGTCCCAGTAGTCAGGGGGGCGAATCGTTTTTTCCGGACGCACTTCCTTGCATGCGAAGATGTAGCTCGTGGGTCTCACAGTCAGGGGGCGAATCATTTTTTTCGCGAAATACGGTGGCCCGTCCGGTGGGTCCCCGCTGTCAGGTGGAGGAATAATTATTTTGCGCTAATAAGGAGGCTCTTCCTTGCGGCTGTCGTGGACCCAGCTGTCACCCTCTCCACGTACAGTCCACGTCCGATGGAAGTCGTTACTTGATCATGTTGACCACGCTGCGCCGAGAGCACCACGGCGGTGGACGACGGCCTAGGAAGGGGACGACGCGGAGCCGAGGAAGACGCGGTAGTGGATGGACACACGGAGAGGAGTACGAGGGTTCACTGGTTCGGCTGTGCTGCCGTCGCCGCAGAATAACAGGGGGTGTGGGTGAGTGGAGGGATGGCCTGGCCAGCAGTGGGAGTAGTAGGGGGCGGTGAGGCCTCCGCGGTAGCACAACAGGCCACGGGAGCCAGGATCAGGCGGCATGACCGACGCTGCTTTGGGTGGCTGGAGCAAGAAGACCAGAGGTTGAAGAAGCACGACGGCCGTTGGATGGACATCGTATGGTCACTACAGCTAGAATCGTTCATATTGACTAAGTTGACAAAGCCCTTGGTACGTCAACTTAGTAGGCCCACAGATCAGCTTCCGAAACGGTGCGCCCCAGATGTCAGGGGGAGGAATCATTTTTTGGGTGGGTGAAGATAGAATATCTGAGATTGAAGAAGAAGGACGGCATCCGTTGGATCGACATCCAACGGCCACTGCTGCTAGAACGGTGTGTTCACTATAAGTTGACAAAGGCTTGCATACGCGTCAACTCTATTTTTTAGGGGACGCGTCAACTTAGTAAGGCCAGAAGTGTGTGGCAGAGAACTTATAGCCCATTTGAGATTTGTAAGAATGTGTAGCCCATTTTTGAATTCTAATGGAATTTACTACAACCCATTTACAGTTTGTTGAAAGTCCAACCCATTTGAACCAATCGTTCAAAACAAAATTCAATAAAATTTCCCACATTTTGATGGGATCCGAATGTTTTTATCCTGACATTTCTAGTCAGATTAAATACAATTTTAATATAAATTTATATTACGTAAAAATCCAACGAAACATTGTGCTCGCAACAATTAATGAGATTAAAATTTTCAATATTCCAAAAATAATATTTTATAAAGTAATCACTGTTTGGTGCATTTTTTATAGTTACTACCCAGTTTTTATAATTACATCCCATGTATTATTTCTTAAAGCCCAATTTCTTGTTAATCCTAGTGCATCCCTCCTAGGAAAGATTTGCAGCCCAGCGGGGCGGAGAATAACAACTTGACCTTGCCTGGGTATTCCTCAAAAAAAAGTATAGCTGGGCTAGCCATTTTCAGTTTGAAAATATTAATATCTGGGCTGGATATCTGGTCTGGGCTAGACGGGCCACAACCCGCCCAGTTAATACCTGCAGCGATGTTTTCGTTGTTGTTCAGAGGAGAAAAATTAATATAAGGGGTAAACATCGAAAAACTCTGCAGTGCTCACACCTCAAAAACACAAATACTGCTCGAGCTGCTTGGTCCCAGCTGTCGGCCGCTTCTTGTGCAATTCTCTTGTTTATTGACTACTCCCTCCTTTCTGGTTCATAATGCTCAATTCAAAAATCTCACCAATCAAGATAGATGGCGAGTGGTCAAATATTTTTTGTAGTTTTGCAAAAGCACCTAATTAATGCTCTTGTTATCCTCAAAAAATTATGTTTATAAATGTATTAATTGCAATGCATGCATGCATAAAGTACATGCATTGGTCAATTTTCTCTTAATACTTGCATGCAATGATTTAATGCACCTTGGAATCTGAACATGTGTTGGAAAACAACCAAATTGAGCCTTATAAAATGGAAAAACTAAAATTTTGAGATAAGCCCTATAAACCGGAAAGGAGGGAGTACATAGGTTGACAATGGTGTGGGACCGTGATGTCAGGGAACCAGGAGGAAGCAAAATAAATTATAGTTATATATATATAATAAGGAGGCACTTGCGTACGTGAGGCTATGGACCTGGTTGGTCCCCATTGTCATCCTATCCAAGTAAAGTCATCTCCTCGCCCGCGCTCGCTTTCTGCCCGAAACAGTCAGCGCGGGCCGCCCTGCTTCCCGGTGCAGGCGATTGCTCCGCCTTCAAACGACACAAGTGACGTCCGTCCGTCGATGTACTGCACACATTAATGATACGCGGTTGCCAAGGCGGCTACTCCGGTGCCACACGTCCGTCCCTCCGCCCGCCCACCATTGCTATATAAACTGCTGCGCCAGAAATAGTCGCAGTCATCCGCATCCGTTCCCTTTCTCCTGTCCGCACCACTACTGCCCACCATGGCTTCCTCGCACTCCAGTGCTCTTTGGGACGAGCGGACGACGGACCACAATGAGATGGTAGCCATTGCTGCCGACCGGCTGGCCGGCAGGCAGTCGGAGGACGACGACGTCCCAATGGAGAACATGGTAGTCGACGATCCGGCGCAAACCCCCTCCTCCGCGCCATCCCCGCCGGTGCATTGCACCATGACCATCGGCGAGGCTCGTGCCCAATATATGAACAGGATGAGGCAGATGCATGAGGTGCAGTTCCGGGAGGCGCAGGCCGACGCCGCCTACAACCACCATCTCCTCCAGGAGCACCTGCAGGCGGAGGAGCAGATCGCCGCGGAGCGGGCGGAGTAGGAGGCGCTGCTAGACTCGTACCGCTCCACCCGCAAGGGCCGCCTCGAGCGCCGGCGGTACCGCATGTGGGTGGCGGAGGCTGCGGCCGCCTACAAAGAGGCTAGCAAAGAGGGGGATGAAGCAGGCGAGACGCTGTTTGGCAAGACCGAGGACGAGGCAGAGGACAATGCTGGCTCCGACGAGTCCCCGCTCCGCTGGCATCAACGACGCCCTGCTCCGTCGAGGCCCCGCGGCGCCAACAATGAGGCAGAGTACACTGCCGGCTCCGTCGAGGCCCCGCCCCGCCAACAACGAGGCAGAGGACATCGCCGACTCAGTCGAGGCCCCACCCTGCCGGCAACGGGGGGGGGGGGGGAGGATTTCCACCGCTCCGCTGAGGCGCCGCCCGCCGGCAACGAGACAGAGGACATCGCCGGCTCTTCCGAGGCCCCGCCCCGCTGCTAACGAGGCCGCGCCACAGAGAAAACGAGGAAGAGTAGAACACGGCAGGTCGCTGCCACTCGGGTCCAAGTAAGGCCACCGCTGCTACCCTCCGGTTGAAGCCAAGCTAGGCGAGTTGACCATTGACGGCCGATTAGCTTCTTGGCGGTGACGTGGAGTCGGAGAGCTGTGCTGGAGAAGAACGCTGCTTCTACTTAACTACTGGTGCAGTTGGCTGACTGACACGTGGGCCCAACAGGACACATGTCAGTTACGCAACTGCACCTGCACTTAAGTCACTGAAGCTTCTGTTCGGCTCAGCGGGACACAGGTGGGTAGCTTCAATTAATTAATTATACCGCGAGCGCACCCCTTTTTAGTTTTTTTTAGAAAAGGAGGATGACCCCCGGCCTCTGCATCTGGGAGATGCATGCGGCCACAAACACCCCTTTTTAGTTGAAGAATGTATGAAATGTAATGAAATCCGACATGTTTGTATGAAATCCGACCTTGTATGAATGAATTTATTTCGATTAGTTTGAATTCCTGTATCACTGCATTGGATGAACATGCAAAACAATATGTACTAGCAGTATTCCCAGGGTGATCACCATGTTTGCAGCAGTTTCACATGTACTCCCTCCGGTCCTTTCTAGTCTGCATACAAGTTTTGTCTGCAGTCAAAGTATCTCTACTATGACCAATCTTATACAAAAAAATTATGCACTTTCACAATGTGCAAAGTAAAAAGGAACAGAAAGAGTACAAAGAGTTTGAGTAGCTTTTTAGCGTTTCTGTACATTGCAATCAAACACACAGTCCTGGCAATTCATAGAGAACATTCAAAACAATCAATGATTATGCATCTCAGTGACTCACATGTCAGAGGCAATATTTACTTCACAAGTAAAGAATAAAGAAAAAATTGATCGCCGCTGCTAACAGCAAAGGGCGTCCCGTTCGAAAATATCATACGCATATCTTGCTAAAATCAATGAGCAAAATTTGACAAGGTTGTCCCATTCCAAAATATCAAATGCCTACGATTGTGGAATGGGCAGGGTTTGCCATCAGTTCGGACATTGACATGGCACCTCGTGCTAAATAAACCAGCTGTTCTTTTTGTGCAGTTCCACCAAAATCAACCAAATTCGCGCGTAGCTTGTATGATTTCGCCCTTATATGTTGCAACGCCTTGAACTTATGGGCACCTGCTTTCTTGTGGTGGAAATGAATGATTCGATGTATTCATGAACATTTTGTGCAGTTCCCGTTGAAATCAAGCTGAGCACCCCCGTTTGCACAAATACAAAAAAGTGATTAGTATAAAGCAAACTGTACTGTGAATTGACAGTTTCAACAGGCACATACATGGTCCATGTAGAGCACACTTTTAGAAAAATAGAACTCACCAGAAAGAATCCAAGAACAACATTGTACTTGCGCATCACAGCAAAAAAATGGAGATTTGTCAGTCCTTCTGAGCAAAAGTTAGTTTGGTCTTGTGGGGAGTAATGTAACCATCCTTCAACTGCTCCTTCTGATGAGAAGATAGACAGGGCTTCTTCATCCTGGCATAATCGGAACTAGTCACTTCACGTACTCCATATTCTTCTTCAGAGGAAGATGATCCCTATTTGCTCGAAAAAAAGGAAAGGAAATATTTAAAACAGCATAGATGAAGCAATTCTCAAGGACAATACCACTTTTTCATGACAGTATCTAAACAGTAGCACAACACCAATAGAGATGACAAAGCTCAATCATATGGATGAATTCAGTGGGTGAGTACCAACATTTGTCAGGAGGCTGATTGTGTAGAGCATACATATGAAGCACTTCTCGGCAACCATCTGTTGCTATCTATGGGGGTGGCCATGCTTACTATATACTCCTCGATTAGTTTAATGTTTCCAACATCTTCTTGTGCAGTTCCACTAAAATATATGGTATCTTCAAAGAAGATCCCTGTTTGCAAAAGTAGAGATAATTATGTATGGCATCAAATCAGTGGCAAAACAACTGCTCATTCCAGCCATAGCAGTAAATTAAGATGAAAAACTATATCATTACTTGTGTCATCACAGTTCCAGTGCTTCATTACTGCACCGGGAGTTGATTTTTGTTTTTCTTCTGCTTGTTCTTCCCCTTCATCACTTGGTTCAATAACAGACAAGCTTCGCCTTCAATGTAAGATTTGGCATGTCAATTAGGGAGCACAAGTATAGTACTAAACTTAATTTTCTAATGAAAGAAGGCTAGTACTGACCTCTCATGATGCGGAATTCAAACAACTCACAAGAAGAAGATCTGAACCAAATTCGCCTTAACGGATAGGAAGTAAGATCTCCTCTTGTGCAGTTCCACTAAGATCAAGCAATCAAGCAACGTTGCCGTTGTGACATTTTGGTTGAACGACACAAAACACTCTTAAAACAAAAGTGTTTTGTGCAGTGAAACAAAAGGTCACAATGGCAATGAGGTGAAGTAGATAACCCTGTTTACACAGAGGTGCAAAGGAAACAATTAGTGGTCAATAACGGTGGATGACACTGAAGCCAACAAAAAGAAGCATCTACCTTATCTAAATGGGAAAGAAAGCAAGACAGTAGCATATCTCAAACGGTGGCATTGATTAATATTAACATAGAGATTATATTAACAATAAAATTCGTTAAACATGTAATTTGCTTTTAACTGTGGCATTGCATCAATTTTCTAGCGGCATTATTAGAGGGTGTTTGTTTACAGGGACATTTTGGTGTAGGGACTAAAAAACTCCATGTCAGTCACATCTAAACCAAATAGGAGGGACTTTTCGGGACTAAAAGTGGGCATTTGGGACTAAAGAAAGAAGACCCCGAGGGAGTCTTTTTGGGACTTTTTCCAACAGTTGCCCCTGCGATGCATCGCACCTTGTTTCTATTAGTTCATTACTAGGGGTAACATGGTCTTTTATCATGTCAGTTAATAACCTCTAGTCCATATTTAGTCCTTGGAACCAAGGAGGTAGGGACTAGGGAGTTTTTAACCAAACAGGGCCTTAGATTAACAACAGCTAATGAGTTGCACGGGACAGTGGTCGCACCAGCACCATATGCATCTACCGATGTACTGTGGTAATGCACAGTCTGTTGCAACAAAGAACAAACAACCAAGGAGCATATTTGTGTTGGTCCCAGTTTTGTTATCTTTAGACACCTTTCCCTATGTGAGCGCAGCAAATCTAGTCCTGCTCAAACTCTACAGCCTTGTCCCTTCCTTTCCTTTTTGAACTAGTACTTTCGCCCCTTCCTTTCCTCTTTGAACCACGTCCTAGATTCATGCTATACAACTTTCCCCCTTCATTTCCTCTTTGAACCACGTCCTAGATTCATGCTTTATACAACTTTTCCCACTACTTTCCCCCACTCCTTTCCTCTTTGAACCACATCCAAGATTCATGGTATACATGCAGCTAGAGCAATGCATGTGGAGTAAGTAAAATATACCTTAAGGTTCTTGGGGCATGGTTCGGTGGGCGACGGGACGACATCGAAGAAGAAGGGGTCAGAGGCCCTCCCGCGCCGTCGCTGGGTGGGAAGTGAACAACAGCGCCAGTAGTGGATTCCCTCCCTCGCCGAGGGCGACAGCGTTAAGCCTCCTTCCCTTCCCAGCGGATGGATCCTGCCGGCTCTTTGAGCACCAATGAGGGGAGAGAGAGGCCAATGAAGTCTTGTTTAGATCTGGAGAGGGAGAGAGAGTGTGAAGAGAGCAACTACAAGCGCCGAGGCTCCAGTGTGTATATATATACTGGAGAGAGGGTGTGAAGCGTGCAAACGCTAGAAAACATTTTGACCAGTCAAAGAATCCTCCTGGCAAAAATTATGCTCAAGTGTAGTTATCGAACCCGAGACCTCAAGTTTCATGAGCGAACAGGCTAACCAGCTACACAACCCTCCCATTATGTTCAACGACAGGAAAATAACCTTTTATACATTCCTACATTCGTGTGACAGGCATGCCGTGTTTCTTTTTGTGTGTGTGGGAGTCATTAGGATTTCAATCATAATCGTGTCATGTGGCTTTGGTGGTAATACTATCCACAATGGTGCAGAAATAATGCAGCGTTAGTCACCTTACCTCTCTCCACGTAGTATGTTGGGTCCCACCAGTCAGAGGGTGAAACAAACAAATTAATAAGAAAAATTAAAAGCGCCCGCGGTGTATCTTACTACCTCACACATCTCACTACTGCTCGGGAACACTGTCCAATTGATCCCTCTGTTCACTCACGTACTATTTTAAGTGAATCCTTGTTATAACATGCACACAAATTTTGGGCACTTGTATTCAACTTAAGTCAGTGTGCCACCGTATCTCGTATACTTACTACTCCCACCGTCTAGGTGTAATAAGTCACGTTAGAAGGTGCAACGAGACCAAGGTGCGTGCGTGTGCGTGTGTGTGTTTAACAGCATGTGTGTGTTAGAGAGTGCGACAAATCGACCTACTCCTACAGAGATATGGTGTGTAGTGTACGATTTTAGCCGTGAGAGTCGGTGCACCCTCTCGTTTCTGGGTGTGTCTGGTAGGGACATGCGGACAGCTGCCACGCCCGCTCCTGACCAGCCTGTCCCACCCAAAGCCCCTCCATCGCCCGCGCGCGCTTCCCGCCCGAAACGGTCAGTGCCGCTCCAAAGAATCGGTTCCGCATTCATGCCTAGGAAGAGCGGAGTGACCTCTCACTGGCGAAAGAGTGATGGTTGCTTTGTCCGTCCAACTTACTTCTGGGGCTCATTGGTCTTTATTACTGAGGTGGTAGGACTGTTGGATGTCCCACGCTTTCGGCGAAAGGAGGTAGTAGATTACAATTTTCTCCATTCTTACAGCGGAGGAGTGCAAGAGCAGTGAAAACACGTAGGCTCAGTGATTACATGGCCCACCTCAGACTATCACCATGCGACACCTAACTCTTTGCATAGTACTCCCTCCATTCCTAAATATTACTAGATGAGTCCCCGCGCATTACCGCGGAACAGCGGTATATCTCTCTGTGCAAAATTATCGATTTCATAGAACTAAAAAAAATCTATAACTGCATGACAAATGTGGTAGCCAAACTAAATAAACTACCATCATCATTTAGATCATCCCACATCAGGAAAAAAGATCAGCCAACTCCTACTGCATAATGGGATTATATTTTTCTTTTTGACATGTTAATGGGACTTAAAAGCTCACTTACATGTATGCTACCGTGTGCATGCTTGCATGCAGACATGTTGATGTGATTTAAAACCCACTCACATGCATGTGCCACGGTATTTCTGCATGCTTGCATGTGGCTTAGTGCGGGGCCTCTCAACGTCTAGATCAGACGGCTATTATGACTGATTTACTTCATCTAACGGCTATGTCAATTTTGATTATGTGGCTCAAGGAGGGGATAGAGAATTCCTAGTAGTGGGGGCTAGCTATTACTAGTAGATAAGTCTTTGTAGAGATTCCACTAGGTGAACTACATACGGAACAAAATGAATGAATCTACACTTAAAATGCATCTATATACATCCGCATGTGGTTAACTATGAAATCTCTACAAAGACTTATATTTAGGAATGGATGAAGTACTAGTATAAGTACTAGTACGTACTGTAATTTATCAGCGAGATAAATTTGTACAATGCTATGAAGCTTCCAGCTCTTGTTACATGTATCTTTTGTCCAAGGTTGCCCGTTGCAACATTTCATCAAATACAAAGGAGACTAACATGCATGCTATTGCATCTCAATGATTGACAGACATAGCAAAATATGTACTCCCTCCATTCCAAAATAAGTGTCTCAACTTTGTGCAAACTTTTGTACAAAGTTGTACTACTACTAAAGTTGACACTTATTTTGGAACAGAGGCAGCTAAAGAAAAAAACGATGCATGAAGTCCCTAGCCCTTGAACCGTGAACCATTACCAGGCTTCAATTTGCTGGCAACGTTCGAGCTTCCTAATAAATGAAGTTTGCAACCTTTTGACCATCGGATCATTTTGTGCAGTTTCACCAAAATCGAGATGAGCAACCCTGTGGCAAAGAAATTGAATAAGCATGATTAGAATAAGATTACTAGGACTAGTTGATGAGACATAAACTCATCACAAATACAGTACGTAGAAGCCAGTAGCTGTATCAGGTATGTGCGGGGCAAAGGAGTAGAGAAATATCCATAGGGAGTGATGTGGGCAGTTGGAGAAATGGTGCAAGCCGGCTGTAAAGGGAGTTGTACCTGAGGGACGTAGCTCAACCTTGAGGAGGGCGGCGGGAGGCGGCAAGTACCCACGTCGCGGCAGTGAGAAAGGGACGAAGGCAACCTCACCGGCTTTGTGAGAGAGAACGGCGGGGACCCTTGATCGGGGCGTGCCGACAGTGGGTTTTCGCCGTCGGCGATGGCCACCGCATCTACAGTAAGCATCCACCCCTTCCCCAAGGGGACGTGATCCGCCGGGATGTTAGAGATGTGGCAACAGTCGTTTTGTGCGAGAGAGTGTGAAGAGAGCAACCCCAGCAAGCAACCGTGTAGGCTGGCCCATCCTGACTATGTATATAGTGGAGCGGTTTCCTTTTCTCTCCATATGAACCTATTATATTGTGTACGTGCCACTGAAGAAAAAAAATATTTATAAATGACGCGGCACCTACTACTCGTTCTCCTATAACCTTGCGCTTGGCATCTCCAAAATATTAACCTTGCGATTGGCTCTTCGCCTCTTCGGGAAGTCGAGCAATAATGGTAGTGCAGTATATATCGTTCTGGCTATATGAGACCGAATGAATTGCTGCACGTCCACCACGTGGGTGAGGGTCGAGGGGAAAGGGAGAGTGCTACTACATACGGAGCAAAATGAGTGAATGTACACTCTAAAATACGTCTATATACATTAGTGTTTGGAGTATGTACTAGTAGTTCATATTGAAATCTACTAAAGGACATATATATTTGAAACAATATGATATAATCTCTATAACCAAGGTAGTAGGGACGAGGAGTAAATGGAGGGAGTAGTAAATTTTTCTCCTCGTCCTGCAAGCTACCGCGCCCATGGGCGAGGGAGGAGCAAGCTTCACCTCATCCTGCGAGCCACCGCGCCCATGGGCGGGGGAGACGATGTACTAAGCAAGCTTCTCCTCGTTCTATGAGTTGACAGGACACATCAAAAGTACTCCAGTGTATAGAGCCTTGCCTCTAAGGTAGGCCCCACATGGTTTGCCTCTTTTTTTCATTTAACATAACGCATCAAGTCGCAATTTGTTTGTTCACCCGTGGCAGACGATCCTCCCTCCACCAAGTGGACAACCAGTACACGTGCAAATTACCATGTGGGCTGCCTTTTTCGTACAGAAATGAGCTCCACCGTGTACCCGCGCGGGTGTGGTTGGGAAAGAGACGGGAGTACGTGCGCCGTGCATGCACCTCTTCTCTTCGTGCATGTCCCCCACCTATGTGTGTGTGTGAGAGAGATACAAACCGCGTTCATGAGTGTCTTTTGTTTTGTGGTGGGGGGTGGGGATGGGGTGGGGGGTTGATTTCGTGAATTATTTGTGGGAATATGTGTCGATGACATCTCAAACAAAATTTTGCATGCAATGTGTGTGAAATGGAGGCCTATCCATATCATACATAGATGGTCGGGCAATCCACGAGAAGAGAGGGAGGGGGGTCATAGCTATCGATAGAGTCGAAGAGAGGATCAAGTGGGTGGGTGCGAGATCGATGAAGAGAGCCATCCAAATTGTGTGTGTGTGTGTGCAAGTCAAAGATATAGGGTGACTAGCCTACTGGAATGTTAGAGGGCACATGTCAAGTTTGGTGTGGCAGGGAGACATGACTAGAGTGCTTGATGTATCGGTGTGTGTGGAGCGGTAGGGGGTGGGGGGAGGGGTAGGCGGAGGCCTAACTATAGAGGTAGAACCACTCATATATGTGTTGAGAAGGAGAGACCCAACTATATCTTGATGGGACAGAGAGAGAGGAGAGAGAGAGGAAGGGAGAGGGAGGGAGAGGGGTAGAGTGCTGGATGGGTGATGGAGTTGTTCTCGGATATGTTGGGAGAGGCCTACTAGACAAACGGAGGGTGGAGCTGCAATGTTATCAATAAGATTGGGGATGTGTTTCTATTTGTGCCTGTGCGTGATAGATCTGTCGGGATGCATCCATGGATGATGAAGGGGAACCATGTGTTTCGTAAGCAAACCTAGCTAGATCGGTAGATCAATTTGTTGTTTGTCGGAGGAAGGAAGAGACACAACTAATGAGGTAGATCCATCGATGTGTGGGTAAAAACGAGTTATAAGGACCTAGCTGGCTATATGTATAGCGAGAGATCGGTCGGTGTACGTCCATTTGTTAGAGGCAAATAAGGCCCAGCGAGATGGATAGACAGAGAGAATGGAGCTAGGAGGTGGTACGAGAGGCCCAAATACTAGCTAGATAGGGGAGGAGTGTGCGGTTGTGAGATCGATGAAAAGAGGGGCGAGAGTTTACACGTGTGTCTGACCATATGAGAGACACGAGCCAAGGACACATAAAGGAGGAGATTGAAGCTGTGTGTGTATGCTGTAGGCAGGCATCGCTAGAGAGGTTTATCGATCGGTGTGTGTCGGAAAGGACTTGTGGAGACTCTGGGAGAACGACCTAAAGAAAAAAATGAATGTGCCCGGTGGATAGAATGCCGAGGGAGGGGGAGGGCGAGGAGGGCGTGTGCATGCACGAGAGAAAGTTAGTGGTAGCTACAAAGGTTAGAGGATTGTGTGGTTGTAAGAGACTAACAAAGATCATAATTTGATATGAAAGCGGATTCATATATTTGAATAGGAGATCATAGTGTTTAAACATTGCATGCATGAATATAGCGGTGATACACGTGCTGTGCACATGTTATACCATAATGTGATAATGCATGGCATTTGCAACTCACAGCTAAATGCCGAACAATCTAAACCATACTATACATCAAACAATCTCAAATTTTATTTGAATTTGTGATAATGTGCGGCGTTTGCAGCTTACAACTAAATATCTAGCAATCTAAACAATACTATATATCGAACATTCTCACAGTTTATTTGAATTTGTGGTAATGTGTGGTGTTTGCAACTCACATCTAAATACTTGTAGGCGCAGGGGGCGGGGCACCATACATAATGTGATAAACACATTATACATATGAGACATGGTTTAGATTATGAAGATCTAGCTAGAGCTAGAAATGTAATGTGATTTGAAATCAAAATAAAGTGGATTCAAAAAATCTAGTTCGAGTTCATATAGTACACATAGTTCATATGTAACTCGAGACTAATCATGTGGTGTGCTGTGAAGATAATACACAAACGATGGTTTAACTTGACAATAATGATGATTGTAGATCTTATTAAAACAGAGAAACGAATTCAAATGCTTTTACTTCACAACAATCATTACTAGAGATCTTATTCAAATTTAGTTCATATTGAAACGGTAGTATATACGTTTGGAATGCACTAAAACGTTCATTTGAGTAGTAGGTTGCATGCATTATACACATAGCGAAATATTTTAATTGAACATAACATGAATTCAATGTTTTGAATGACATTTGTAGTGCGTATTGATTTGGTACAGTACACGTTAGGCTTGTCCGGAAATTTCAACCCGCGCCTTGTTAGCCCGAAATATTTAAGATATATCTTTGTCTCCTTGTGCTCCGACAACTCCCTCCATCTCAACCTGCGCCTTGCTATTACGAAATTACAACGCGTGCAAAAACTCCCACCTCCTGTGAAATCCCGACATGCGAAATGCCCGTGGTACCCCTGAACCGAAAGAATTGCCTCAAATCGGTGGGGGGTACTTTCGTAACTTACCCCACAATTCGGACAAGCGCGTCTCTAAGCCATGGTTCCCCACTGCCATCCCATCCGCCCACCCATTCGTACACTGAGGCCGCGAAAACCCGCAACAAAACCCCACACCCTGCTCCGTCCGCCACCCAGACGGAGCCTCTTCCCCGTCGACGTCGTCCACAACAACACCTCGACGTCCCTCATCCATCGTACCGGATGAGGATCTGTCATCGATCTCATCGTCCCGCCGGTTCAGCCACCCCGTCCTCCACCGCCAAGGAGCTGCCCCGATGTTCCCCTCGTCTTTCGTGCCACCTCCATCCCCACACCTCCGTCTTCAGCTACACCAACGGAAGAGCATCATCATCACCGTTTCCTCGGATGAAGCTGCGGCCTAATCGGCGCCACCAAAGAGGTTGTACACTAATCACCGCAATTTCTTCTTGATACGATCTCACGGTGCTGTCGGCGCTCGGTCCCAAGCCGACACGGCGTGACTCCATCCACGGCGGCGTCACCGGCCACTTCCTCCACGGTGTCGCTCCCTCGGTGGCGACGTCCACATCAGTAGGAGCTGCTACTGCTTTAGCTCTCGCTCGCACTGTTGCTCTGCTCTTGCTCTCGGTCCCCTGCCTGGTTTGCTCTTGCTATTGCGCTTGCTCGCGCTGCTGCTCTCGCTCTTGCTCTTGCTTGCGATGCTGCTCCGATTTGGCTACACTTCAGTCGACTGAATCGACTTTTGGGTTAGTCGATTTTCAAGGGGTGGGCTCGCCGGAGTGAAGGAAGAACCAGCCGCAGCGTGGAGGGGGGCTCGTCGGAGAGGTACCCCACTATCTATCTTGGTGTTCAGGATGGGGGCGGTGGTCGCCGGCGTTGGCGGGGCATTGGCGGGGCGGTGGCGTCGGGATCGTCGGAGAAAAAGCTCGGCACGGGGGGGCCTAGAGGGATGACCGGGGCGGCGGCGGACTGGCGGTGGGGAGTGTTTTCAGGGCGGGCGGGGCGGCGCACCGCTGGCCGCGGGCGGCGGGGGGCTGCTGTTTGGCCGATGGTGGCTGGCGGTTCGGGGGGGGGGGGGGGATGGAGGTTGAAGATGAACCATAGGCCCTTGATTTCGTATCCAACGGCTGCAAAATCGACTTATCGGAGATGAAAAAGTCAGTCAACGGACGTGTAGCCTCACCTTGCTGGTGCGTTACGTTTTGACAGCAAAAGTCAGTTTCGATAGCAAAATTCAGTTTCGACAGTTAGTTTCGGTTTCGACAGTTAAGTTCAGTATCGACAGTTAAGTTTGTATTCGACAGTTAAGTTCATAGATGAGCGGCCGATGTATTTTACATCTAGCACTTTGTGGTTATGTATTTTACGTCATGTATTGGAGATGCTATTAGAATTCCACTCAGGTTAACGTTGTTCGTTGTCTCTCTTGTCCTGCTTCAGACTCGGCGTCGTACAACTCACCGGAGCTGATCCAACGACGAAACCCTCCATCACAGCGGAGCAGTAGCTCGGGCTCCATCTTCAGACGCATAAGATCTTCTTCCCCTCCTCCGACAGCAAAGTCAGCCTGAGCATCCTCACCGGCCAACCCAATCACGCTGAGATCGACATGGCTTCGCCAAAGAGGTTGTACACTTGTTACATCTCTTTTTTACTCTACATGTTATATATATTGTCCACTGAGCACACGGATTTGTTCCTTTATTGTCTCCTTGAAAGAAAAAACGTAGGAATTTTAATTTTCACTTGTCCTCCTTTTCAAATTCCTATTCATGAAGCACGAGACTAAGAGAGAGTAGCATAATAGCATTATAACCATACATTTTCTTGTGGTTTGACTTAATCTCACCATGCTTCTTTGCATCCTGTGATCTTCCAATTGTTGTGAATCAAACACCCAAATTGGCAGAAATCCTGTGTTTTAAAACTGTCTGTTTTGCACGTGCATTCCTATCCTATTCCTGTCTATTTCCAATCCCTGCATTGTTGGAATCCTCCAATTCAAACGAACCCTTACAGAATTACATCTCTTACAGATAGTTGTCAAAGAAAACCTTGCGTGGTTTGTCCAGCTCCTGCTGCGCCGTCGTCCACCCCAGCTCAGCTGCTCCAACGACAGAAGGCTCCAGCATAGCAGGGATCCGGCCTCCAGACTGTCTTTCGCCGCCTCAGATCTTCTTCCCCGCCGCTGGCAGCCATGAAAATTGCATTACCATCATCAACCGAGCAGATGACCTCGAGGACTACATGGGTCCGCAAGAGAGGTCGCACTCTTTCGTGTCTGCTTACGTTATGCATCGCTTAATATTACATGCTACTTTATCGTCCTGTTCACCGATTAGACTTTGAGTCAGCTCCAAACTAATGGTCAAACTTGAGTTTTTAAATGGTTGTGGGGTACATATCGGGGCCGCTATCAATAGTATCTATCTACTATCTGGTTAATCTTCGGTGTCTACTATGAGTTTCATGTTGGGTGGGAAACAAATAGTAAAGAAGCCATTATCTATATTTATTAACTGAAGCCATTATCTGCCTGCTATTATTGGTTTTGGGTCTATCCACAGGTTTCTACCATCACTCTGGATTTCTGCATGCACTCCTTACATAATCTCACTATGTTTTATTCCTATGCATGACAGTTATTGTAAACAATGGAACTGAACATGTAGAGCAAAAGAGATGAGCCTTGCGTGGCAATATAATTTCATGCAGACGTTGCTCCATGGTAGGCGCAAAGGCAGCCCCCCCTCCATGCATTTCGGATCGTAATCGAGAGGAAGATATCTGTTCTGAGGGGGATTCGGAAGGAGAAGATAACTCCTATTTACCCCCTGAGGTCTTCGCTCTAACTTGGCATGCTGATGGTGGTTATATCATGCATATGGTGTCTTGCATTGCTTACTTTATACATCAAATATGCCATCTGCTTAGTTTAGACATCCTTTGTGCGAATGCCATCTGTTTAGTTTATTCATCGTTTATGTGAATTATGCAACGCCACCTTGTTTAGCCAGGCATCATATATGTGAATTTTGCAATGCCATCCTGCTTAGCCAGCCATCTTATATGTAAATTATATCAGGCCATCCTTTTTTTCGTTACATATTAAATTTGTCAACAATGTTAGTACATTCAACTGCTCTTCGTGTGCATCAGCCCTCTGACACGGTGATGGCAAATTCTGGAGTGAAAACAAGGTCTTCTGAGCAGACTATGCTATCTGACGTAGCGCATTTCTCGCTGGTTACGGATAGCTCCTTGGAGGAGGATTTAGAGACAGATGACCAGTCCTATTCCCCCCCGGGGTGTATGCTCTAACTTGGCAGGGTTATGTTGCTCATATCGTGCGTATGGTGTCTTGCATTGCTATGCCATTTGATTAGTTTAGACATGCTTTGTGTGAATGCCACTTGTTTAGTGTCTAATTACCATATATGTGAATTATGCATTGCCATCTTGTTGCAAGACATTATATATGTGAATTATAGAATGCTATCTAGTTGCAAAGGCATTATATATGTGAATTATGCAATGCCATGCTGTTTAGCCAATCATCATGTATGTGAATTATATCATGCTATCATTTTTTTTTGTATTACGTGTTCCATTTGTCGACAATGTTTGTATATTCAACTACTCTTCCTGTGCATCGGCCATTTGAAGCGCTGATGGAAGTATCTCGAGTGAAAACAAGATATTTAGAGCAGACAATGCTACCTGCTGAAGCAGACATCTTGCTGGCTATAGAGAGCTCCTCAAAGGAGGATTCAGAGACTGATGACCAGTCCTATTTCCCCCCCCCCCCCGAGGTCTATGCTCAAACTTGGCAGGGTTATATTACCCATGTCATGCATGCTGTCTTGCATTGCTTACTTTTTACATCATATATAGATTGACATCTGCTTATTTGCTTACTATACAAATCATATATTTGAATTATATCATGCCATCATGTTTACATAGTACATACACATCATCTATCTGAATTATGGCATGGCAACCCATTTAATAAAGAGATCATCTAGCTATATCATCTCATCCTGTTTAGTGTTTACAGTCATCATATTTAGAATTATGGCATTCTATCCATGAATGTATGTGAATTATGGCATGCCAACCTATTTAATAAACACATTATATAGTTATGTCATGTCATCCTGTTTACATAGTCTCATATTTTGAACTATGTCTTTCCATCTTTTTTAGTTAGCCATCATAATGTGAAATTGTGTCATGCTATCCTGTTTAGTTAGCCATCATATATGTGAAATTGTGTCATGCTATCCTGTTTGGTTAGACAACATAAATATGACTTATTTCATGCCCTCTTTTATTCCCCACTATCCATTGCACCTATTTATCATACAATGTCAAACTTTCAATTACTTTTCTTGTTTATCAGCCATTTTAATTGGAGAGCGTGATGGCAGTATCTAAGGGAGTAACAACACAGTCTTCGAAAAAGATAGTGCTACTAGTTGATGCAGATAGAACCACAGTTGTACTTGCCCAAGGGCCAGATCCACCACACATAACCCAGACTCTCGCAGATTGTACCCCTACCTAGTTGGACAGAGAACCAGCTACACCCCTTCTAACCCCAACCCAAGTAGATAGTAACCCAGTTCCAGTTGACACAGCACCATCTCCACCACAGAGCACCCAAACACGAGCGGTTAGTAAGGGAACTGCAGTGCCCAAAGCACGAGGACCACCACTCCGAATCCCAACTCAACGCTTAAAGGAGAAGAAGATTTGTTCTCAGGTCAGGTTCTGTAGCTATGGTTCATACTCCTTTGCTCTTGCATTACTGTATTTACTCATACCAACTATTTTCAAATTTGAAGGACGGAATTGAAACTCCAATGGCGCAACAGGTATGTTTTAAACCTGTTTCTTTAACTATTTGTTGTTGTAACCTGCTCTATGTTGATTTCAGTTTCAATTGAATAAACAGTTATGTTCTCATGTCATGCACATTAGAAGTGTTGTTGTTGCTCTATAGTTACCGACACTTATATTCTGTCTATTCTGCTTTGTCTTGAACAAATATTATTTGAACTGTGTCTCTATCTTGATTTGGCAACAAAAACTAGAATGATATAGACCATAAAGTGACCATGGTACATAGATATATGTTTGTTTCATGCTATTATCCTGTCCACTTTACTACTGAACTCATTTACCAAAATGAGTTTCATATACAACATGGTAAACATGTGATGTGTCTGCTTGTTTCTCTTTTAGAATGTGGACAAAATATTGGAGAACAGTCCCGCGTTATCCAATGGTAAAGGAAGTAATGCAGATAAGGTTCAAGATAGTGAGATATCCCTGTTGGTCTCCAAGAAAGCTGCTAAAAACTATCTTGACCACAGTGAGGGAACCCAAAAGTCATGTCTTGATGTAGTGTTCGAGTTACTGGCCACTACTGCTGGCACAAGCTCTTCGAACTCGCTGCCTGAATCAGTTCGTCTTCTTGAGTCTAAACTTCAAGTTGAAAGACATCGATCAGATGTGCTGCGACAGGAAGCTGAAGGACTGAGGAAGTCCCTGCAGAATTTAGATGCATATTTTCTTGTGCAACAGCAAGCGCTGGTGGATTTAAGCGCCAAACAAGAGAAAGTTAATAAGCTTGCTAAGCATCTTGCCAGCATTATGGGTACCCAGGATATTGTTTCTTGAGATCTTCTAAAGTGGTTTCAGTTCTGGATTTGTTTTGCTGTGGCGTTTATTTGCGCTGGTCGCCAACTTTGACAACCAGTGCATATGATATGCTGCTTTGTTCCCTATATTCACACATGTGGCGAACTTTGATCCCTAGTGGATGTAATATGTGTAACAGCCGTGATATCCTAGCATAAGTTGCTTGCTTATTTATTTCCTTGTTGTCTTCTTTATTTGTTTGCTTGTAGTCAGTGTAGTTCTTTTTAAAACTAGGCCACAATAACCATGGGCTAATATTTACTATAGTGACACTGGGCCTCCTACGGGCCGTAGAAACAGTGGGCCTTCTACGGGCCATAGAAACTGTAAGCCTTCTACGGGCCATAGAAACAATGGGCCTTCTACGGGCCATAAAAACAATGGGACTTCTACAGGCCGTAGAAACAACGGGCCTTATACGGGCCGTATAATCAATGGGCCTTCTACGGGCCGTATCATCAATGGGCCTTATACGGGCCGTATGACCATAACGGGCCATCGTTAATAGGCCGTATTTGATGACGCTATGAAAACGGCCCAACATATTAACGGACCACAAACGGGCCGATGTAACCACGGGCTGAATTTGGCCCACAAGGAGAAAATGACAGTAACGGTCCGTAAGTAAATGAATGCTAGAAATGAGCCCAATAATAAATGGGCTCTGAGAAGGCCGAAAGATAACATTTGCTGGAAACGGCCCAACTGAATAACGGGCCGTTAATGGGTATAAAGTGATACATTGTTCATTACGGGCCAGTTTCACCATGGGCCATTAATGGGTGTAAAGTGATACACTGTTCATTGCGGGTCAGTTTCACCACGGGTCGTTAATAAGCCAAGAGTTACATAGGGCCTCATATGGGCCGAAAGACGTCATGGGCCATACATGGGCCAGAAGTGAAAATGAGCTGGAATCATATTGGATGGCCCAGATGACGCTACTGGGCCTAATTCGGATAGGGCGTAACGGGCCTTGGGTTAGCGGGCTGTAAATGCGCTATATGTGAACGGGCCGTTAACAGGCTTTCCATGGGCCGGCCCGCCACCTTTTGACCAAGTCAAACGGGCCGGCCTTTTCACAGGAATGGGCCTTTGTTGGTCCGTGCCACGTGTCGACGTATCATAGGCGCCTTCTGTCCAATGAGTGGATGAAATCTGTCCCAATGGTGAGCCGACACGTGTTTCCTCCAGCCAATGATGATTTTACACGTAGAAAATCCCCATTGGTCGGGGCTGTTAACGGGTTATCGGATCCAAAACCTGACCCGATAGCTTAACGGCGTTCCGTTACGATGGATGCCACGTGTCGGTCACCCTTGACGAAAGTACTTCGGTGACGCGTGATTTATCGTCATGGAAGTGGACACTTCCACGATGATAATTTTGGTAATGTCATGGAACACTTCTACGACAACATAGGTATGACTATCTTGATGCTGTCATAAATTTGTCATGGATGTACATGCATGACAAAAAACACGACCTACTGTGACAAACACGTATCATCACGGAAGTGAATTTTTTTGTAGTGGGGGTTGCTCGCAAAAAGAGCCCATAGTTTGGCTCGACCTTATCAATACAATAGCATATTGCATTTTCATTAACGAACACCTCACACGAAGTCTTTCACCTAGGTTTTTTCCTTTTACAGGCGACCATCATGCTACACCCTTCCAGGATATGGCACAACGGAGATAAAGGCGCAGACGTGCAGCAGGGCCCCGCACAGAGGTTTCTCTTTAGATTAAGACCCTGCGTAAACCTTTTAAACATCTCTTGTTGCTCCTTCCCCTCGAGAAACTTTATACAACCGGGGGGGATACTGGTGTTTTCGGCATTTTTGTCACACCAGAACACTGCTCATACCTAGAAACCCAGGGCTCATTGTTGAGGGCGTTATTCAGCCCAGTACATATTATAAAGTCCGAATACCTTAGGGAGTGTTCGGCATCGCGAGTTTGTCCTTATATGCATCAGCTCCAAATCATGTCTTTGGTCAAATGTTGGGTTTTCCCGGCTCCCGTCTTTTGCTACCTTACGTTCCATTCTATCGGCTAAGGCGGCATCAGGAGACCTACTGCGATTTTGCCCTGGTTTACCTGGACCAGCACCTCAATAGAGAATGCCGAAAACTGACTGTCATGATACAGCGTGAGACTGGTCAACCACTCAATGACCCTGCAGAATCTTCGTGATTCCTCTGCATTAACAAAGGACCGGTTTCCCTGTCACGTACATACGCACACCATATTCGGCTAAATGCGAAAGTACCAGGGGCTATATAGTAGCCCCACCGTCAAACTCCTATGGTTAAGTGAAAGTGTTAAAGCTATATAGTCCGGTTGCCTGGTTCGCCGCGCTAGCACCTCCTTAACGGACCAAGACGTTGGATCAAGTGTGACTACACGCTTTCCCGAACACCCCCGCATTAAATGCGTGGGGGCTGAAGGCGACGACTGCAAACTTTTAGGATACATATATATCTACATAACCGGCCGCACAGGAGGCATTATACAACTTTCAGGCAAAAGTATAAAAATAGCCTTTATAATCTAAATAGCATTGTCTTTACAATCGCGATACATGTCATTTGAACATGGCACTCTTCGAGCACTGAGCCTCTATTAAACGGGCACCTTCTAAGACTTCTTCGAAATAGTGCTTGGCCGGGTCCTGGCCGTCTGCCGCACTCCGGGTTGCAACAGCGGTGGCTTCCATCCTAGCCCAGTATGTTTTAACATGGGCAAGAGCCATCTGTGCACCCTCTATGCATGCCGACCTCTTCACAACGTTGACATGCAACACAGCACCAAGGAATTGTTGCACTAATCCAAAATAAATGTCCGGCCTTGGCCCTTGTGGCCAAAGATGATCCACGACAGGCCTCATAGCAAGCCCGGACAACCTGTGGAGTTCGGCCCATGCGGCCATCTTGTCATTTAATGGCAGCGGACGCGTCGGGGCACTGAACTGTGACCAGAATAACCTCTCAGCCTTATGGTCCTTCCGATATTTGTAAAGATCAGATGCATCAATATCACTCTTTGCCAGGCCCGCATATGCGTTTGCCGCACTACACAACTGATCCAGAGGGGCATACTTCAGATCTCCGGATTTCATCCGCAACAGATAAGGCTTTCCAGCCACGATATCTCCGGCTTCACGAAGCTCCTCCTTCATCCCCCTCATTTCAGAGTGGGTTTCCTTGGCTTCCTCTAGGGCCTTCTACAGGTCAGCTGCTTTTGCTTGATTTTCCTTTTCAAGGAGCTCGCGGCGGTTTGCAGAATCTTCCAGCTCGGTAGCCATCTGAGCCATCTTTTCTTTGCTCTAGCGACGAGCAGCCTGTTCGGCTATTAACTCCTCGACCGCCTTCAGAGAGGCCGCATCACTTACCCGGGCTTGATCCTTGGCTCGAGCAAGCTCCGCCCGAAGGGTCTCCATGGCAGCAGCTCCATCTGCAGTAAACAACATATTATAGATACTACCATCATGCTCCTCTTAAAGATTTGCTGACAAGCCGAATATACATACCCTGGGCCTCTTCAAGCCGCTTGTTAACAAGCGTGATGTCGGCATCGGCCACGCCTAGCTGCCGCTTCAGTTCGGCAAAATCAGCAGATCGATCGGCCGCCCTACCCTCAGCCACCTGCACATAAAGCACCACGATTATTAACAGGGATTATGATCCTCTGTCCGCCACGTTGATGGCAACCAGAGTCTCAGGGGCTACTATCTATATAGAGCACACTTAGCATGTTCGGCAACATCAAAATTGCACTTTTTTGCGTAGCTCAAAGCCTCTCAGTAGACTCGTAAAAGCTTCATTCAAACCACTTTTCGCGGATGAAATCCTCTCAACTACCGTGCCCATTAGAGCAAGATGCGTCTCGGAGATGGCCGCTCGCTCCAGAAGGCCCATTAGCGAGTCTGGCTGTGCGCCGAATAATCCCGGACTCCTCCTAAAGCTCTCCTTGGGAGCCAGATATTGAAGACTTCGGGCGGCCTAAGTGTCAACTTCTGGCCTTGGTGGATTCGAAGAAATCCTCTATGACGACACTTCAGGGTTGTCCTCCCCATGTGGCGGGGAGGCCGAGGGAGGCGACTCGCTCTCCGTCATCTCCGGAGGAAGATCCCCCGAGGACGAACTCTGTGGAATAGGGCTACGAGCCGGACAACAACAAATATGTTTCAGTCATTATCCTTAAGAAAATAAATGGGGTATGTATACCAAAGTACTCTCTCACTTACTGCTCGGTGGAGGGCCGGTCCCCTTGTGAGGTCTTCTTCCCTCGTTTAGAAGCCTCGGTTTCCAAATCTTCGGAGGCGACCCTTTTCTTACCTTGGGGAGAGGGGATTTTAGATTCCCCTCCCCGATTATCTTCCCTCGTGGAGGCATCTACTCCTCCAATCTGGATGTGTAAAAAATGAGACCCATCTGTGGCTTCTCTATTCCTCCCCTCGTCTTCGCTTGATGGCACCTGATACGGCGCACAATCAAGCATCCTGGTCAACAAAGGATTCGGGGAGCCTTCGGGAAGAGGGGCCGGACACCTAATCCTCTCTGCCTTCTTCAGCCAGTCCTGGCAGAGAACGTTTTTAGAGTTATGTTATAATAAATATAAAGGATGGTGTGTTCAGCAACAGAAGTATTTACCGGGGTATGCGGACAGTTGCAATTGAGACCCGCGTCCTCGGTGGTGTCTGGACAATTTATTCCTGATCCAAAGAATAACTCGTACATCTCTTTGAGTGTCAGGCCAAAGAATTGTTGAACGGTTCGCGGTCCTTCCGGGTTGAACTCCCACATACGGAGAGGACGACGTTGGCAGGGAAGGACTCGATGGACCAGCATCACTTGCATTATCTTGGCAAGACTGATATCCCTCTTGAGAAGGTCTCGGATGCAGCTCTACAATGTCGGCACTTCATTTGCCGGCCCCCAGTCCAGCCCTTTGTTGACCCATGACGCCAGTTGTGGTGGAGGGCCCGAGCGGAACGCTGGAGCAGCCACCTGCTTTGTACCTCGGGGAGCGGTGATGTAAAACCACTCCCGCTGCCATAAATCAGAGGTCTCCATGAAAGAACCCTTTGGCCATGGGGCATCGGCGCCTTTGCTTATTATAGCGCATCCGCACTCCGCGTGACGCCCGTCGATCACCCTCGGCCTCACATTGAAGGTCTTGAGCTATAGGCCGAAGCGGGAGGTGATGCGGAGGAAGGCTTCACACACGACGATAAACGACGAGATGTGAAGAACGGAATCCGGAGCTAGATCGTGGGAATATAGTCTGTAATTGAACATGAGGCCTCTTACGAAGGGATCAACGCTAAAACCTAGACCTCAGAGAAAGTGGGAGATAAAGACAACGCTCTCGTTGGGCTCGGGAGTGGGGACGACCTGCCCAGGAGCAGGTAGCCTGTGCGGAATCTCGGTGGTGAGACACCTGGCCTCCCTAAGCTTCTGGATGTCCTCCTCTGTGACGCAGGAGGCCATCCATCGGCCTTGATTGGATCCGGACATGGTCGAAAGACCAAGGTGCTTTAGCTTGAGCCTTGGGTGTTGGAACTCGAGGTGGGGGAGGGGAAGGATCGAGTGTGGAAAGAAAAAGACAGGCCTTGGCCCCTTTATAAAGAGGACGAATATCAAGCGTCCCCGGCATGACCATTTGGGACTTGCCTAAAATCGAAGAGTCATATTAAACAAACACGGTTGGGTTACCCACGCAATCCCGTGATAAGGGGGGGGGGCACGATCTCTGCTTCGACAAGACGTGCCAGTAAAACCGCCTCGCAGCACGTGTAGTGGCTAGTTATGAAAACAGTTCGAATAAAGGTCGAACCGTGGCATGATGTCATGCTATAAAAAGCTGTCAGCAGATTAGATTTGTGGAATATTATACTCTCTCTGGTGGAATGTGGAATTTGTTTTGCAAAGCCGGACATGATCCTTTTGTTCTAAATCTCTTATGGAGTATTCAGAGAAGGAACCGTCCTTGCAATGCCGAAGACAATCTGTGCACCGGACTCATCGTCATTGAAGCCTGGTTCAGGGGCTACTGAGGGAGTCCTGGATTAAGGGGTCCTCGGACAACCGAACTATATACTTTGGCCAGACTGTTGGACTATGAAGATACAAGATTGAAGACTTCATCCCGTGTCCGGATGGGACTCTCCTTTGCATGGAAGGCAGGCTTGGATATTCGGATATGTAGATTTCCTTCTCTGTAACCGACTATGTGTAACCCTAGCCCCCTCCGATGTCTATATAAACCGGAGGGTTTAGTCCGTAGGACAACAACAATCATGATCATAGGCTAGCTTCTAGGGTTTAGCCTCTATGATCTCGTGGTAGATCAACTCTTGTAATACTCATATCATCAAGATCAATCAAGCAGGAAGTAGGGTATTACCTCAATCGAGAGGGCCCGAACCTGGGTAAAACATAGTGTCCCCTGCCTCCTATTACCATCAGCCTTAGACACACAGTTCGAGACCCCCTACCCGAGATCCGCCGGTTTTGACACCGACACCTGGCCTGTGACTCTGTGTATGTATAACCTTCCTCCTTGGTTGTGCATGAAGTGGAAGTTCATTATGATGTCAGTGCTCATCCAAGGCCCTAAGCAACCCGGCAACGACATTGATGTGTACCTAAGGCCATTAGTTGAAGAACTCTTACAGTTGTCGAATGGAAAAGGTGTACGTGTGTGGGATGAGCACGGACAGGAAGGATTTGACCTAAAGGCATTGTAGTTCGTGACTAACAATGATTGGTCTGCTCTCAGTAACCTTTCAGGATAGACAAACAAGGGATACCGCGCATGCACGCACTGTTTGGATGATACCGACAATATATATTTGGATAATTGTAGGCAGAATGTGTACCTGGGACATCGTTGATTTTTTCCGAGCAGGCATCCCGTAAGAAAGAAAGGCAAGCATTTCAAAGGTGAGGCGGATCACCAGACGAAGCCTCGCCACCGTACTGGTGTTGATGTAGATGATATGGTCAAGGATTTGAAGGTAATCTTTGGAAAGGGTCCTAGCGGGTCCTGTTCTGAATGACGCTGATGGACGCGCACCCATGTGGAAGAAGAAATCTATATTTTGGGACCTGCCCTATTGGAAAGACCTAGAGGTCCGCTCTGATGCATGTGACAAAGAATCTTTGCGTGACCCTGCTTGGCTTCTTGGGCATGTACGGGAAGACAAAAGATACACCGGAGGCACGGGAGGACCAGCAACGTATGCACGGAAAATACGGCATACATCGGGGTCATTCCAGCTACGATCTTACCAAAGAAGAGAAGGAAATCTTCTTTGAATGCCTGCTCAGTATGAAGGTACCGTCTCGCTTCTCGTCGAATATAAAGGGAATAATAAATATGGCAGAGAAAAAGTTCCAGAACCTAAAGTCTCATGACTGCCATGTGATTATGATGCAACTGCTTACAGTTGTATTGAGGGGGCTTCTACCGGAAAACAATCAAGAACCAAGGTATCAATGCAGTAGGAGATTACAGGCAAGTCACCTAGTACCTGCACAAACAATGAAGAACCCTGCATCCAATGCGATAAAGGGGTTGTCAATCCCTTCACCATCACTCGCAAAAGTGAGATCTAATAAAGATAGTAAAGTAAATATTTTTGGTATTTTTGTTGTATAGATTGGAAAGTAAAGATTGCTAAATAAACAGCGACAGAAATTGGTAAATTGACGGGAAACTAATATGATGTAAAATAGACCCGGGGGGCATAGGTTTCACTAGTGGCTTCTCTCATGATAGCATATATTACAGTGGGTGAACAAATTACTGCCGAGCAATTGATAGAAAAGCGCATAGTTATGAGAATATCTAGGCAATTATCATGAATATAGGCATCACGTCTGTGTCAAGTAGACCGAAACGATTCTGCATCTACTACTACTACTCCACACATCGACCGCTATCCAGCATGCATCTAGAGTATTAAGTTCATAAGAACAGAGTAACACATTAGGCAAGATGACATGATGTAGAGGGATAAACTCAAGCATTATTATATAAACCCCATCTTTTTATCCGTGATGTCAACAATACAATACGTGCCTTGCTGCCCCTACTGTCACTGGGAAAGGACACCGCAAGATTGAACCCAAAGCTAAGCACTTTTCCCATTGCAAGAAAGATCAATCTAGTAGGCCAACCTAAACCGATAATTTGAATAGACTTGCAAAGATGTCAAATCATGCATATAAGAATTCAGAGAAGAACCAAATATTATTCATAGATAATCTTGATCATAATCCCACAATTCATCGGATCTCGGCAAGCACACCACAAAAGAGAATTACATCGAATACATCTCCAAGAACATCAAGGAGAACTTTGTATGGACAACCAAAGAGAGAGAAGAAGCCATCTAGCTAATAACTATGGACCCAAAGGTCTGTGGTAAACTACTCATGCTTCATCGGAGAGGCTATGGTGTTTATGTAGAAGCCCTCCATGATCGATTCCCCCTTCGGCAGATCGCCAGAAATGCCCCAAGATGGGATCTCACGGGTACAGGAGGTTGCGGCGGTGGAAAAGTGGTTTCATGGCTCCCCCTAATGTTTTTAGGGTATAAGAGTATATATAGGCGAAAGAAGTATATCGGTGGAGCTCCGTGGGGCCCACGAGGGTGGGGGCGCGCCTACCCCCCTGGGTGCAGCCTCCTGCCTCGTGGCCGCCTCGCGGAGTTCCAGACTTCAACTCCAACTCTTCTGGATTGCGTTTGTTTCAAGAAAGATCATCGTGAAGGTTTCATTTCGTTTCGTATTCCTTTTTTGCAAATCACTGAAATAGGAAAAAAACAGAAACTAGCACTGGGCATTCGGTTAATAGGTTAGTGCCAAAAATAATATAAAAGAGCATATTAAAGCCCATTAAACATCCAAAATAGATAATATAATAGCATGGAACAATAAAAAATTATAGATACGTTGGAGACGTATCAAGCATCCCCAAGCTTAATTCCTGCTCGTCCTCGAGTAGGTAAATGATAAAAACTGAATTTTTGATGTGGAATGCTGCCTAACATAATTTTCAATGTAATTCTCTTTATTGTGGCATGAATGTTCAGATCCATAAGATTCAAAATAAAAGTTTAATATTGACATAAAAATAATAATACTTCAAGCATACTAATAAAGCAATCATGTCTTCTAAAAATAACATGGCCAAAGAAAGTTATCCCTACAGAATCATATAGTCTGGCTATGCTCTATCTTCATCACACAAAGTATTTAATCATGCACAACCCCGATGACAAGACAAGCAATTGTTTCAAACTTTTCATGTTCTCAAACTTTTTCAATCTTCACGCGATACATGAGCGTGAGCCATGGACATAACACTATAGGTGGAATAGAATGGTGGTTGTGGAGAAGACAAAAAGGAGAAGATAGTCTCACATCACCAAGGCGTATCAACGGGCTATGGAGATGCTCATCAATAGATATCAATGTAAGTGAGTAGGGATTGCCATGCAACGGGTGCACTAGAGCTATAAGTGTATGAAAGCTCAACAAAAGAAACTAAGTGGGTGTGAATCCAACTCACTTGCTCACGAAGACCTAGGTAATTTGAGGAAGCCCATCATTGGAATATACAAGCCAAGTTCTATAATGTAAAATTCCCACTAGTATAAAAGTGACAACATAGGAGACTCTCTATCATGAAGATCATGGTGCTACTTTGAAGCACAATTGTGGTAAAAGGATAGTAGCATTGTCCCTTCTCTCTTTTTCTCTCATTTTTTCGGGCCTTTCTATTTTTTTATGTCCTCTTTTTTTTCGTCTGGAGTCTCATCCCGACTTGTGGGGGAATCATAGTCTCCATCACCCTTTCCTCACTAGGGCAATGCTCTAATAATGATGATCATCACACTTTTATTTACTTACAACTCAAGAATTACAACTCAATACTTAGAACAAATTATGACTCTATGTGAATACCTCCGGCGGTGTACCGGGATGTGGAATTATTCAAGAGTTACATGTATGAAAACTTATGAACGGTGGCTTTGCCACCAATACAATGTCAACTACATGATCATGCAAAGCAATATGACAATGATGGAGCGTGTCATAATAAATGGAACGGTGGAAAGTTTCATGGCAATATGTCTCGGAATGGCTATAGAAATGCCATAATATGTCGGTATGGTGGCTGTTTTGAGGAACGTATATGGTGGGTGTATGATACCAGCGAAAGGTGCACGATATTAGAGAGGCTAGCAATGGTGGAAGGGTGAGAGTGCGTATAATCCATGGACTAAACATTAGTCATAAAGAACTCACATACTTATTGCAAAAATCTATTAGTTATCAAAACAAAGTACTACGCGCATGCTCCTAGAGGGATAGATTGGTAGGAAAAGACCATCGCTCGTCCCTGACCGCCACTCATAAGGAAGACAATCAATAAATAAATCATGCTCTGACTTCATCACATAACGGTTCACCATACGTGCATGCTACGGGATTCACAAACTTTAACACAAGTATCTCTCAAATTCACAACTACTCAACTAGCATGACTCTAATATCACCATCTTCATATCTCAAAACAATCATGATAAATCAAACTTCTCATAGTATTCAATGCACTTTATATGATAGTTTTTATTATACCCATCATGGATGCTCATCATATTAGGACTAATTTTATAGCCAAAGCAAATTACCATGTTGTTCTAAAAGACTCAAAATAATATAAGTGAAGCATGAGAGATCGATAATTTCTACAAATAAAACCACCACCATAGAGCAAAATGATACGTCTCCAACGTATCTATAATTTTTTATTGTTCCATGCTATTATATTACCCCTTTTGGATATCTATGGGCTTTATTTTACACATTTATATCGTTTTTGGGACTAACCTACTAACCAGAGGCCCATCCCGTATTGCTGTTTTTTGCCTATTTCAGTATTTCAAAGAAAAGGAATATCAAACGAAGTTCAAACGGAATGAAACCTTCGGGAGAGTGATTTTTGGAACAAACGTGATCCATAGGACTTGGAGTGCAAGTCAAGAAGCAATCGAGGCAGCGAGGAGATAGCAGGGCGCGCCCACCCCTCCTGGGCGCGCCCCCTGTCTCCTGGGCCCCTCGAGCGGCCACCGACGTACTTCTTCCTCCTATATATACCTACGTACCCTGAAAACATCCAGGGAGCAACCGAAACACAATTTCCACCGCCGTAACCTTCTGTATCAGCGAGATCCCATCTTGGAGCCTTCACCGGCGCTCCGTCGAAGGGGGAATCGACCATGGAGGGCTTCTACATCAACACCATAGCCCCTTCGATGAGTTGTGAGAAGTTTACCACAGACCTTCGGGTCCATAGTTATTAGCTAGTTGGATTCTTCTCTCTTTTTGGATCTCAATACAATGTTCTCCCCCTCTCTTGTGGAGATCTATTCGATGTAAACTCTTTTTGCGGTGTGTTTGTCAAGATCCGATGAATTGTGGGTTTATGATCAAGTTTATCTATGAGAAACATTCAAATCCTCTCCGAATTCTTTTATGTATGATTGAGTTATCTTTGCAAGTCTCTTCGAATTATCGGTTTGGTTTGGCCTACTAGATTGGTCTTTCTTGCCATGGGAGAAGTGCTTAGCTTTGGGTTCAATCTTGCGGTGTCCTTACCCAGTGACAGAAAGGGTTGCAAGGCACGTATTGTATTGTTGCTATCGAGGATAAAAAGATGGGGTTTATATCATATTGCTTGAGTTTATCCCTCTACATCATGTCATCTTTCTTAATGCGTTACTCTGTTCTTATGAACTTAATACTCTAGATGCATGCTGGATAGCGGTCGATGTGTGGAGTAATAGTAGTAGATGCAGGAAGGAGTGGGTCTACTTGTTGCGGACGTGAACCTATATACATGATCATGCCTAGATAATCTCATAATTATTCGCTTTTCTATCAATTGCTCGACAGTAATTTGTTCACCCACCGTAATACTTATGCTATCTTGAGAGAAGCCACTAGTGAAACCTATGGCCCCCGGGTCTATATTTTATCATATAAGCTATCAATCTACTTTTACATGCATCTTTACTTTTTGCATCTATATTATAAAATACCAAAAATATACTTATCTTATCATACTATCTCTATCAGATCTCACTTTCGCAAGTGGTCGTGAAGGGATTGACAACCCCTTTATTGCATTGGTTGCGAGTTCTTTGTTTGTTTGTGTAGGTGCGTGGGACTTTTGAGGAGCCTCCTACTGGATTGATACCTTGGTTCTTAAAAACTGAGGGTAATACTTATGCTACTATTGCTGCATCACCCTTTCCTCTTCAAGGAAAACCAACGCAAGCTCAAGACGTAGCAAGAAGGATTTTTGGCGCCGTTGCCGGTGAGGTCTGCGCTCAAGTCAAGACATACCAAGTACCCATCACAAACCCATCTCCCCCGCATTTACATTATTTGCCATTTTCCTCTCGTTTTCCTCTCCCCCACTTCACCCTTGCCATTTTATTTGCCATCCCTTTCCCAATCTCTCTCTCTCTCTCTTTTCGCTTGCCTTTTTATGTTCGCTCGTGTGTTAGATCGTTTACTTTGTCATTATGGCTAGTCCTCCTATCCTTGTTATTACTCCCGAACATGAAATTCTCAATTTTAAGCAAAGGGAGGGGGGAAATTTAAAAGATGCTTTGCATAGAATTTGCAATGCTCAAAATAAATCTACTAGGAAGCTTTCTACTTCCGTACTGCTTCGCAATTTTTATGTGGGCATTACTCCTTGGAATAGATGCGTTCTTGATACCGTTGCCGGAGGGGATTTCTTGAGTAGCCATACGTTTGATGCTTATAATGCTTTGTTAGATTTGTTTGGCCCACCACCTCTTTTGGTTAATGGAACTGTTTTAACTTTAGAACATGTTATGCAATGGCTTGAGATTATTGAAAATAAAGTTTCCACTATTGAGTTGATTGAAAATTTGGATAAAAAGATTCATAATCACATTACCCAATATGGATCTAGGGTTGGAGTTACTTTGAAAAATCTTAAAGAGAAAGAACCTATAGTTAATGAGAAAATAGATCCAGATTCTGCAAGAATCGGTAAACTTGAGGATATTATTACCAACTTAGGTTCCACGTTTTCTTCCATGAAAAACACTCCAAAACCCCCTACCAAAACTGCCAAATTTATTTATGTTCCTAAAAATAAGGGTGAATCTTCTAGTAAGGGAGACGCGGATCTCAAATCCATAAGTGTTCATCCCAATTGTCTCTCTATCGTTAAGGACCTTTTGCTACAAACAAAATGCTTGAATTTTTTCCTAAAGGTTTAATCATTGCTAAAAAGGGAGAAACCCCTAAAGATTATAGGTGCTCTATTGAGGAATTGAGTGCCAAAGATGGCACTACTTAGATCTATGTTCGCTTTTATGCCTAGCTAGGGGCGTTAAACGATAGCGCTAGTTAGGAGGCAACCCAATTTTCTTTGTGTTTTTTGTTTTTGTTCCTGTTTAGCAATAAATTTTGCATCTACTTTCTGTTTATAGGTGTTTTCATGCTTTAATTAGTGTTTGTGCCAAGTAGAACCTATAGAATAACCTATGATGATAGTTGATTTGATTCTGCTGAAAAACAGAAACTTTGTGCTCACGATAAAAAAATCAATAAATCACAGAAACGTGCTTTTGCATTGATTATTTTTGATGCTGATCAATAAACAAATTTTACAGGACTTCCAATTTTTTTAGGATTTTTAGAGTTCCAGAAGTTTGCGTTAGTTACAGATTGCTACAGACTGTTCTGTTTTTGACAGATTCTGTTTTTCGTGTGTTGTTTGCTTACTTTGATGCATCTATGGCTAGTATGTAAGGGTACGAACCACAGAGAACTTGGAATAAAGTAGATTTAACACCAAAATAAATAAATAATGAGTTCATTGCAGTAACTTATGTGGTGGTTTTGTTTTCTTTCACTAACGGAGCTTATGAGATTTCCTGTTGAGTTTTGTGTTGTGAAGTTTTCAAGTTTTGGGTAAAGCTTTGATGGACTATGGAATAAAGGGTGGCAAAAGCCTAAGATTGGGGATTCCCAAGGCACCCCAAGATATTCAAGAGTATCCAAAAGCCTAAGCTTGGGGATGCCCCCGGAAGGCATCCCCTCTTTCGTCTTCGTTCATTGGTAACTTTACTTGGAGCGTTGTGTATTATATTAGTATTTGCTTTTTAGTTTACCAGAATCATCCTTGCTGTACACACCTTTTGGGAGAAGCCTCCTTGATTAGAATTTATGAGAATACTCTATGTTCTTCACTTATATCTTTTGAGCTAGATAGTCTATGCTCTAGTGCTTCACTTATATCTTTTAGAGCATGGCGGTGGCTTAATTTTATAGAAATTGCTAGTCTCTCATGATTCACTTATATTATTTTGAGAGTCTCTTAGAATAGTATGGTATTTGCTATGGTTATGAATTTGGTCCTAGAATGATGAGCATCCAAGTTGGGTATAATAAAAACTATCATAGAAAGTGCATTAAACACTAGGATCAATTTGATGCTTGATAATTGTTTTGAGATATAAAGGTAGTAATGTTAGAGTCATGCTAGTGGGTAGTTATGAAATTGAGAAATACTTTTGTTGAACTACGCAAGTCCCGTAGCATGCACGTATGGTAAATGTTGTGTGACAAATTTGTTGCATGAGGTGCTCTTTTGAGTGTCTTCCTTATAAGTGGCAGTCGGGGACGAGCGATGGTCTTTTCCTACCAATCTATCCCTCTAGGGGCATGCGTAGTAGTACTTTGCTTTGAGGGCTAAGTAGACTTTTGCAATAAGTATATGAGTTCTTTATGACTAATGTGAGTCCTTGGATATACGCACACTCATCCTTCCACTTAGCTAGCTTCTATTATACCGCGCAACTTTCGCCAGTAGAATGTACCCATTATTTACCTTCCTCAAAAACGCCACCATATCTACCTATTATGGAATTTCCATAGCCATTCCGAGATATATTGCCATGCAACTTTCCACCGTTCCGTTTATTATGACGCGCGCCATCATTGTCATATTGCTCTTTGCATGATCATGTAGTTGACATCGTATTTGCGGCAAAGCCACCTTCATTATTTTCATACATGTCTCTCTTGATTCATTGCATATCCCGGTACACCGCCGGAGGCATTCATAGAGTCATATCTTGTTCTAGCTTTGAGTTGTAATTCTTGAGTTGTAAATCGATAAAAGTGTGATGATTTTCATTATTAGAGTATTGTTCCAGTGAGGAAAGGACGACGAAGACTATGATTCCCCCACAAGTCGGGATGAGACTTCGGATTTACAAAAAAAGTAAATAAAGAAAGGCCAAAAAGAAAAAAAGGAAAGGCCAAAGAAAAAAAGGGGAGAAAAAGAAAAAAAGAAAAAAGAAAAAAATAAAATAAAAAATGAGAGAAAAAGAGAGAAGGGACAATTGCTACTATCTCTTTTCCACACTTGTGCTTGAAAGTAGCACCATGGTCTTCATAATAGAGAGTCTCCTATGTTGTCACTTTCATATACTAAGTGGGAATTTTTCATTATAGAACTTGGCTTGTATATTCCAATGATGGGCTTCCTCAAATGCCCTAGGTCTTCGTGAGCAAGCGAGTTGGATGCACACCCACTTAGTTTCTTTTGTTGAGCTTTCATATATTTATAGCTCTAGTGCATCCATTACATGGCAATCCCTACTCACTCACATTGATATCTATTAATGGGCATCTCCATAGCCCGTTGACATGCCTAGTTGATGTGCGACTATCTTCTCCGTTTTTGTCCTTATAACCACCACCATATACCACCATAGTGCTATGTCCATGGCTTGTGCTAATGTATTGCGTAAGAGTTGAAAAAAGTTGAAGTGCGTTAAAAAGTATGAACCAATTGCTCAGCTCATCATCGGGGTTGTACATGATGGGAGTATTTTGTGTAATGAAAATGAAGCATGGCCTAACTATATGATTTTGTAGGGATAAGCTTTCTTTGGCTATGCTATTTTGATAGGACATGATTATTTCTTAGTATGCTTTGAAGTATTATTATTTTTATGTTTTATAAGCTGTTATCTTGAATCATTTGGATCTGAAAAATCATGCCACAATAAAGAAAATTACATTGAGAATTATGCTAGGTAGCATTCCACATCAAAAATTCTGTTTTCATCATTTACCTACTCGAGGATGAGCAGGAATTAAGCTTGGGGATGCTTGATACGTCTCCAACGTGTCTATAATTTTTTATTGTTCCATGCTATTATATTACCGCTTTTGGATGTTGATGGGCTTTATTTTACACATTTATATCATTTTTGGGACTAGCCTACTAACCGGAGGCCCAACCCGTATTACTGTTTTTTTGCCTATTTTAGTATTTCGACGAAAAGGAATTTCAAACGGAGTCCAAACGGAATGAAACCTTCGGGAGTGTGATTTTTGGAACGAACATGATCCAGAGGACTTGGAGTGCAAGTCAAGAAGTAATTGAGGTGGCCAGGAGATAGGAGGGCGCACCCACCCCTCCTGGGCGCGCCCCCTGTCTCCTGGGCCCCTCGAGCGGCCACCGACGTACTTCTTCCTCCTATATAAACCTACGTACCCCGAAACATTCAGGGAGCAAACGAAACACAATTTCCACCGCCGTAACCTTCTATATCCGCGAGATCCCATCTTGGAGCCTTCACCGGCGCTCCACCGGAGGGGGAATCGACAATGGAAGGCTTCTACATCAGCACCGTAGCCCCTGCGATGAGTTGTGAGTAGTTTACCACAGACCTTCGAGTCCATAGTTATTAGGTAGTTGGCTTCTTCTCTCTTTTTGGATCTCAATACAATGTTCTCCCTCTCTCTTGTGGAGATCTATTCGATGTAAACTCTTTTTGCGGTGTGTTTGTCGAGATCCGATGAATTGTGGGTTTATGATCAAGTTTATCTATGAGAAATATTTGAATCTTCTCTGAATTCTTTTATGTATGATTGAGTTATCTTTGCAAGTCTCTTCAAATTATCAGTTTGGTTTGGCCTACTAGATTGGTCTTTCTTGCCATGGGAGAAGTGCTTAGCTGTGGGTTCAATCTTGCGGTGTCCTTACCCAGTGACAGAAAGAGTTGCAAGGAACGTATTATATTGTTGCCATCGAGGATAAAAAGATGGGGTTTATATCATATTGCTTGAGTTTATCCCTCTACATCATGTCATCTTTCTTAATGCGTTACTCTGTTCTTATGAACCTAATACTCTAGATGCATGCTGGATAGCGGTCGATGTGTGGAGTAATAGTAGTAGATGCAGGCAGGTGTTGGTCTACTTATTGCGGACGTGATGTCTATATACATGATGATGCCTAGATAATCTCATAATTATTCGCTTTTCTATCAATTGCTCGACAGTAATTTGGTCACCCACCATAATACTTATGCTATCTTGAGAGAAGCCACTAGTGAAACCTATGGCCCCCGGGTCTATCTTTTATCATATAAGCTTTCAATCTACTTTTCTTTGCATCTTTACTTTTTGCATCTATATTATAAAATACCAAAAATATATTTATCTTATCATACTATCTCTATCAGATCTCACTTTCGCAAGTGGCCGTGAAGGGATTGACAACCCCTTTATTGCGTTGGTTGCGAGTTCTTTGTTTGTTTGTGTAGGTGCGTGGGACTTTTGGGGAGCCTCCTACTGGATTGATACCTTGGTTCTCAAAAACTGAGGGAAATACTTATGCTACTATTGCTGCATTACCCTTTCCTCTTAAAGGAAAACCAACGCAAGCTCAAGACGTAGAACAAAATTATCTAGCTCAAAAGATATAAGTGAAGAACATAGAGTACTCTAATAAATTCCGATTCATGCGTGTCTCTACAAAAGGTGTGTACAGCAAGGATGATTGTGGTAAACTAAAAAGCAAAGAATCAATTCATACAAGACGCTCCAAGCAAAACACATATCATATGGTGAATAGAAATATAGCCGCAAGTAAAGTTACCGATAGACGAAGACGAAAGATGGAATGCCTTCCGGGGCATCCCCAAGCTTAGGGTTTTGGTTGTCCTTGAATTTTACCTTGGGGTGCCTTGGGCATCCCCAAGCTTAGGCTCTTGCCACTCCTTATTCCAAAATCCATCAAATCTTTACTCAAAACTTGAAAACTTCACAACACAAAACTTAAACAGAAAATCTAATGAGCTCTGTTAGTATAAGAAAATAAACCACCACTTTAAGGTACTGTTATGAACTCATTATTTAATTACATTTGTGTTAAACCTACTGTATTCGAACTTCTCTATGGTTCATACCCCCCGATACTACTCATAGATTTACAAAAATAAGCAAACTACACAAGAAAAACAGAATAGTCTGTAGCAATATGTATCAAACGAATACTTATGGAACTCCCAAAATTCTGAAATAAATTGGTGGAAGTAAGGAATTTTTCTATTAATCATCTTCAAAAAGAATCAACCTAAAAGCACTCTCCAGTAAAAAATGACAGCTAATCTCGTGAGCGCAAAAGTTTATGTGCTTTACAGCAAGATCGCAAAGACTTCAACCAAGTCTTCCCAAATGTTCTACTTGGCACAAACACTAATTAAAAGATAACCACATCTAAACAGACGCTATATGAATTATTTATTACTAAGCAGTAACAAAAGGCAAATAACAAAAATAAAATTGGGTTGCCTCCCAACAAGCGCCATCGTTTAACGCCCCTAGCTAGGCAGTGATAATTTTAATGATGCTCACATCAAAGACAATAATTAAAGCACAAAGAGAGCATCATAGAACACGTGATAAACACATCTAAGCCTAATGCATAGGCATTTTATAAGCAAACAAATTATCATGGAAAGCAAAAAATAGCATATGCAAGGAAGAAGAAAGAGACGATAGCAATCTCAACATGACGAGAGGTAATTTAGTAAGATAAAAGTTTCTACAAGCATATTCTCCCCTCTCATAATAATTATATGTAGGATCATACCAAATTCAACAATATATCTATCACATAAAATTTTCTCTTCATGATCCACATGCATGCAAAGTTGACACTCTTCCAAAATAGTGGGATTAACATTAACTAAAGTCATGACCTCTCCAAACCCACTTTTATCAAAAATTTCATAAGATTAAAAATCCTCCAAATATGTGGGATCTAAAGTTGACACTCTTCAAAACACAATTTAAATATTATTGCAAACACTATTATCAATCTCATATTCATCTTGGGGCTTAAATAAGTTTTCAAGATCATAAGAAGAATCACCCCAATCCTGATCATTGCAACAAGTCGTGGACATAGCGAAACTAGCATTCCCAAGCTTAGGGTTTTGCATATTATTAGCACAATTGACATCAAGATAATTTGTAGTAAAATCATTGCAATCATGCTTTTTATTCAAGGAGCTATCGTCAATCTCTTCATAAATTTCTTCATCACAATTTCCAGATACACGAACTTCAAGCAAAACCTCATAAAGATAATCTAGTGCACTCAAATCACTAGAAATTGGTTCATCATAATTGGATCTCTTAAAAAGATCAGCAAGGGGATGAGGATCCATAAACTTTTAGTAAGCGAAGATCCAAGCAAAAAGAAGGCACATGGTAACACAAGATCGAATGGAAGGAGGGCGGAGCAAAGGCAAATATTTTTGAAAATCATTTTAGAAGTGGGGGAGAGGAAAACGAGAGGAGAATGGCAAATAATGTAATGCGAGGGAGAAGAGTTTATGATGGGTACTTGGTACGTCTTGACTTGAGCGTAGATTTCCCCGGTAACGCGCTAGAAATCCTTCTTGCTACCTATTGAGCATGCGTTGTTTTTCCCTTGAAGAGGAAAGGGTGATGCAGCAAAGTAGTGTAAGTATTTCCCTCAGTGTTTTAGAACCAAGCTATCAATCCAGTAGGAGATTACACGCAAGTCACCTAGTACCTGCACAAATAAACAAGAACCTTGCAACCAACGCAATAAAGGGGTTGTCAATCCCTTCATGGTCACTCGCAAAAGTGAGATCTAATAAAGATAGTAAAGTAAATATTTTTGGTATTTTTGTTGTATAGATTTATAAAGTAAAGATTGCAAAATAAACGGCGACAGAAATTGGCAAGTTGACGGGAAACTAATATGATGTAAAATAGACCCGGGGGCCATAGGTTTCACTAGTGGCTTCTCTCATGATAGCATATATTATGGTGGGTGAAAAAATTACTACCGAGCAACTGATAGAAAAGCGCATAGTTATGAGAATATTTAGGCAATGATCATGAATATAGGCATCACGTCTGTGTCAAGTTAACCGAAACAATTCTCCATCTACTACTATTACTCCACACATCGAGCTATCCTGCATGCATCTACAGTATTAAGTTCATAAGAAGAGAGTAACGCATTAGGCAAGATAACATGATATATAGGGATAAACTCAAGCAATATGATATAAACCCCATGTTTTTATCCTCGATGACAACAATACAATACGTGCCTTGCTGCCCCTACTGTCACTGGGAAAGGACACCGCAAGATTGAACCCAAAGCTAAGCACTTTTCCCATTGGAAGAAAGATCAATCTAGTAGGCCAAACTAAACCGATAATTTGAATAGACTTGCAAAGATGTCAAATCATGCATATAAGAATTCAGAGAAGAACCAAATATTATTCATAGATAATCTTGATCATAAACCCACAATTCATCGGATCTCGGCAAACAATCCGCAAAAGAGTATTACATCGAATAGATCTCTAAGTACATCGAGGAGAACTTTGTATTGAGAACCAAAGAGAGAGAAGAAGCCATCTAGGTAATAACTATGGACCCGAAGGTCTATGGTAAACTACTCACGCTTCATCGGAGAGGCTATGGTGTTGATGTAGGAGCCCTCCGTGATTGATTCCCCCTCCGGCAGATCACCGGAAAAGTCCCAAAGATGGGATCTCACAGGTACAGAAGGTTGCGGCGGTGGAAAAGTGGTTTCGTGGCTCCCCCTAATGTTTTTAGGGTATAAGAGTATATATAGGCGAAAGAAGTACGTCGGTGGAGCTCCGTGGGGCCCATGAGGATGGGGGGCGCGCCCTCCTGCCTCGTGGCCGCCTCGCCGAGTTCCAGACTTCAACTCCAAGTCTTCTGGATTGCGTTTGTTCGAACAAAGATCATCACAAAGGTTTTATTCCATTTGGATTCCGTTTGGTATTCCTTTTATGCAAAACACTGAAATGGGCAAAAAAACATAAACTAGCACTGGGCCTTCAGTTAATAGGTTAGTCCCAAAATAATATAAAAGAGCATATTAAATCCCATTAAACATCCAAAACAGATAATATAATAGCATGGAACAATAAAAAATTATAGATACGTTGGAGACGTATCACTAGGCCAGAAGGAAGCATCTCCAAGGGCCATGAAAATGAGGAGGTCATTGAATTTTGTATTGACTTTATTCCTGACCTTAAGCCGATTGGTGTTCCTGAATCGCGGCATAAGGGCAGACTGGGTGGAAAAGGCATGCTAGGAGGGAATCTAATAATATGTATGGACGGGCATTCTCTCACTCAAGTAGACTACACAGTTTTACAGAATTCCGCCTTAGTGGCTCTGTATATGGAGGAACACAAGAAATTTGTACGCTCCAAACACCCGGAGCAGTCTGACGGCTGGATTACACTTGAACAAACGGGGACTTTTGCCGGTTGGTTGCAGACACGTGCCATGCATGATGCCGCTATTGAAGATGACCTGTACTTGCTGTCCAAGTTACCATCTTTGAATATAGTGACTTTCAAGGGGTACGAGATAAATGGGAATACAGTTTACATGATCGACCAAGATAAGAAGAGCACCAACCAAAACAGTAGTGTCCACTTTGATGCAGTAACGAAGACGGGAAAGGACACACATTATGGTTACATAGAGGACATATGGGAACTTGACTATGGACGTGGTTTGAACATCCCTTTGTTTCGGTGCAAATGGGCCAATATGACACGAGGCAGGGTAACAGAAGACCCACAGTATGGAATGACAACAATGGATCTCAACAATCTTGCGTACGCAGACGAACCATTCGTCCTAGCCAATGATGTGGCACATGTTTTCTATGTAAAGGACATGTCTATATGGCCAAGAAAAAGAAAAGATAAGGAAGCGAATACATCATACGATGAGACAAAGCGCCACATAGTTCTTTGAGGGAAAAGAAACATCATGGGAGTGGATGAAAAGATAGACATGTCAGAAGATTATGAAAAGTTCGATGAAATTGCTCCATTTAGAATGAATATTGACCCGAGCATCCAGTTAAATGATGAAGATTGTCCATGGTTACGGCACAAAGGGACACATGTGAAGAAAAAGTTTCACACGGCCCAAAGATCCCACTCTGGGATGTGATCGGCTTCATTGTCATCACTTTCTTCTCTAGTTAGGGTACTTATGTGTTTTGGCATTTCAAACGTGTACTTTTTGTGCATTCAGTATACACCATTCAAAGCCACGTGATCAACTTTCAACCCTTACTGACTTCATTTGCTATTTTCATACATTTACTGTTTTTTCAGCTAAATGACCCTGAAATTGAAAAACACTACAAATGAACTCTAAAAATGTTGAAAGTTGGCATGGTATCATCATTTCACCCACATATCATGTGCAAAAAATTAGAGAGGGTTACGGCAAAAAAGTTTAAAGTATCAGGGTTTCGGACAAAAACTCATCTGTTACAAAGGCACTTCATTTTTTAAAATAACATAAGTATTACCAAATTTAATATAATGATAAAACACACTAATATTAAACATAAGAAAAAAGAATCATTGGAAATCTATATTTAAAGTAAAGTTATTCACAAACTATTGATTCACACAAATTTCAAATAATTCAAATTTAATCTATTCAAATTTGAAAACTACTAGCACTAATAGGAAGTTTGTAATTTTTTGTACCTAAAGCAAAAATATTCACAAAGAAATTCTAAATACAGCAAAAAACAACTCCCAAATAAATAAAAGAAAATAAATAAAGCAGAAAAGAAAAAAATACAAAAAAAGCCCGCCTACTCGGCGACAACGGCCTGCATATGACTAGGAACCCAACATGTAGTTGGGCCAGGATGCAGGCCCGCATGGCCCAGTAGGTCCACAGGGCAGCGATGCAGTTTACGCCCAGAAGCGTGCTTTAGAGAGGAGCTCGAAGGAGCAGCCGCGGCTGGGTTTATAAACTAGTGCGGCTGCCCTTCGCTCGGTGAGCTGGTACTAAACTTTTTGCACCTTGGGGTGGCAGCACACCCCCTTTCGTACAGGGTCGTGGCTCCAACCGGTACTAAAGGGGTGTCTTTAGTGCCGGTTGCAGCCACGACCCAGTACTAAAGGGGGTCGCTTCCCGCCGCTTGGGCCGGCCAAGTTTGACCTTTAGTATCGGTTGGTGGTTACAATCGGTACTAAAGGCCCCTCTTATATAAGCAGCACTTACGAATTTCATCAGTTTTCATCTCTTCCTCTGCTTCTTCTCCTCTGCCCCGTCGCCGCCACCCCCCGTCGCCGCCCCCGTTGCAGCCCCATTGCCGCCCCCCCGTCCCCAAGGCCACCCGTAGCCGCGCCGTCCCTGTCGTTGACGTCCCCGTCGCCGCCCATCTGCATCCCCGTCGCTGCCCCCGTCGTCACCACCCGTCGCCGTCCCCATCGACGACCCCATCGCCTCGCCTCGCCGGCGAGCTCGTGCCCCGCCATGGCCACACACACACATATTGTTAGTTATAAATTTGTTAGTAATTTTTATGTTTTTCAGTTATAGAAATGTTTATAGAAATGTTAGAAAATTTTCTTATTTTTAGTTATAGAAATGTTAGATATTTTTCTATTTTTTAGTTATAGAAATGTTAGAAATTTTTCTGTTTTTTAGTTATATAAATGTTAGAAATCTTATAGAAATGTTAGAAATTTTAGAAATGTTAGTTTAGCTAGATGAATTAGATTAATGTTGAATTGTTAAACGATGATCGATGTTATAGATGCATATAGAATTTTGATATATGCAACTATATCATTTTTTAAATTTCTACATAAGAAATCACAATCCAATCATTTAAAACATGTTACGTTTGCATATAGTATTTGTTCTCGACGATGCCCGGCCCACATCCTCGCCGTCGACTTGTTCGTGACAACGTCCTACTTCAAAGGACCAACGTCCAGGGACTGGGCTCCGCCGGGCTGGCACTGGGAGGTGCTACCTTCAGGGGCGCGCCGCTTGGTGAGGAACCCGGCTCCCGTCGTCGACCCTGAGCTCCTTTGGTGGTGTTCGCGTGGGCCACTTACAGTGTGGAGGGAGCCGGCCCCGCCAGAGGTGGTACGTCGCCGTATCAGGGAGGAGGACGAGCACATCCGTCGCTACATGGCTGCTATGGACGCCAGGTTCTCCAATACGTGGTAGGTTCTTCAGGGATCTCACCCGAGCTATGATCCTATGATGGTTCCTTCTCTTTGAAGGAATTATGCCCTAGAGGCAATAATAAAGTTATTATTAATTTCCTCATATCATGATAAATGTTTATTATTCATGCTAGAATTGTATTAACCGGAAACATAATACATGTGTGAATACATAGACAAACATAGTGTCACTAGTATGCCTCTACTTAACTAGCTCATTAATCAAAGATGGTTTAGTTTCCTAACCATAGACATGAGTTGTCATTTGATTAACGGGATCACATCATTAGGAGAATGATGTGATTGACTTGACCCATTCCGTTAGCTTAGCACTTGATCATTTAGTATGTTGCTATTGCTTTCTTCATGACTTACACATGTTCCTATGACTATGAGATTATGCAACTCCTGTTTACCGAAGGAACACTTTGTGTGCTACCAAATGTCACAACGTAACTGGGTGATTATAAAGGTCACTACTAGGAAAAGGCCTGCTAGTGGCGCACCAGTTTTGCCTACTAATGGCGCACTACTGGTGCGCCACTAGCACCACGCCATTAGAATTAAATACTAATGGCGCACCAATAGCCCACCGTGCGCCATTAGTATGCCTCCCAGGTGGCCATATTTACCCATGTGCTTTGGCATACTAATGGCGCACTTGGGGGTGATGCGCCATTAGTATCCTTTCTGTATTGCGCCATTAGAGTGCTGAGTGGTGCACCATTAGTATGAATATTAGGGATTATTTTTTTCTTTTCTGATATTTGCACATGTTACAAAATATATTATTGGACAGAATATAGACAGCACCACACAGCAACAATAGATTCATCGAATACAATAGAAGATTAGTCTCCTAATACAATTCATCATATTAGTCTCCGAATTCAAAAGACCAAATAGAGATAGAACATTTCAAGTCTCGAGACCGCGAGTAGCAAGTTTGTCTTTACATTACAAGTCGATATCGATCATCTAAACTACCATCACATAGAAGAGAGCTACGGTCATCACGATGAGCATCATTGCGATGAAACTGGTCTTCATCCGGTTCCTCCAACGCTCCCTCCTCTCTCCCGCTAGATATCGCGTGTATCTAGATTCCGCTTCCGCCCTAGTGGTCTACCCTTTGTAACTGTTACCGCTAAAACAGTGAACCTGTCTCTGACACTCCTCCCAGTCGTCGTAGACTCTGGGAACCTTACCGTTGTACACGACATACGACGGCATCTCTATGCACTAGCCAAACAAAATGTTAGAGCAATTCACAGACAATACATAAGCAATATATAAGTATGCAACAAAAGGATCGGAAGAGAAAAGCAAGACATTAATAGCACGATTCATGGTCCTACTAACAAATAGCATCGATTACATCTAAGTTAAACGACTGTCCAAACCAAAGAGACATACAAGTTCATTAAAGTTTATTTACAACATGAGCTAATCGATGTTTCAGAACTACACATAGCATCACTACTTTTGACTCGACTCATGGGACTGGAGCGTGGATGAAGCCGCCGTCTTTCGTGATGGTCATGAAATCGCGGGCGTTGTCAGCCTGCATTTGTAGCGTTGTTTCAATCTCACTGTTGGACGGTTCATATCTAAGGTAGAACTGCCCCGAGGTATGAAGGACATCTTGATGGATGATTTCTGCAAACTCCGACTGGATGTGAAAGAATTCTTATCTGATGTCCGTGTCCTGGATTGCCGACAAGCTTGCGGCCCAATCTTTGAGATTATTTGGTAGCAGAAGGTGATTATGGTCCCGTACGATCGCCCGCATGTGATGGAGGGCGTAGTAGGCATCCTTCTGACCGCCAGGCGGTTGCTTGACGCAGGGGAATGTCGTATTGTGGGTGAACACGTGGTTGTCGCACCTACAAACTAGCCTCTTGAAGGTGCCTCCAGATGTGGCGTAGCCGGCGAGAGCATCATCGAGAACTTTCTTGATATTTGTGTCACTACTAGGAAAAGGCCTACTAGTGGCGCACCAGTTTTGCCTACTAATAGCGCACTACTGGTGCGCCAACTAGTACCACACCACTAGTATTTTTTACTAATGGTGCACCACTGGTGTGCCATTAGTATACCAGATACTAATGGCGCACCACAGGTGCGCCATTAGTATGCCTAGAGGTGCGCCATTACTATCTAACTTAGTAATGGCGCACCACATAGGAATGCACCATTAGTAACAAAAAAATTTCAAAAAAAAATTCAATTTTTTTTCATATTTTTTCATAATCTCGGGTCACTATGGCTTAATCTCAGGTCAATATGCTTAACCTCAGGTCAAATCACACTCCATGGTCAAACTTCCCGAAAGGTCACCGATCCTCACACTACTCCAGCCCAAGCACGCTAAACTTCAGAGTTCTATCCAACCCTAGCACCAGCTCACTTCACAGGCACTTGTTGATATATCTAGCATATCAATCCTATGAAACCTTGTTGATGTTTAGGACTTTGTTCACGTTCATGAGTGTGATGAAATTTTGAAAAAAAATTCAAACTTCCGTTCATATTACGTATCATATTTTGAAAAAAAATCCCGAAAAAAAATTCGAAACTAATTTTTTTTCCGTTACTAGTGGCGCACCTAGCAAACGGTGCGCCACTAGTAAGTTTGATATTTTTTGAATTTTCTTGCCTCCAGATCTTAAAAGCCCCGTAACTTTTTTTCTGCTAAATTTGGATGTAACTTTTCGAGTAGCTGATTTTTCATATAAAAACTTTTTAATCTGAGTTCGTATGCAAAAGTTATGCCCATTTTACAAATTCCAGAGAGATTTTGCAAATAAAGTCGAAATTCATATTTGTAAATTTTCCCAACAACTAGACCACATATCACATGGGTAATTTATTTTATTTTATTTTATTGACGTTTTCATCATTTTCTTTTATTTTTTCTAAAACTGAAAAGGCGGTCCAGGGGGGGTGTGCATTCGAGGGAATTTTTGGGCCAAGTTAGTAATGGCGCACTGTGGGAGTGGTGCGCCATTACTAGTTGAACTAGTAATGGCGCACCACTCCCACGGTGCGCCATTACTAGTTTTGAAAAAAAATATAAAAAATAAAAAAATAAAAAAAATTGAAAAAAAATTACTAGTGGCGCATCGTGGATGTGGTGCGCCATTACTAGTTTTGAATAAAAAATGAAAAAAAATGAAAATTTTTACTAATGGTGCACCGTGGATGTGGTGCGCCACTAATGGCGCACCAACACATGGTGCGCCATTAGTATATAGTAGTGGCACACCACATGTCTGGTGCACCATTAGTGTCCATTTCATCTATAGCCCTTTTCCTAGTAGTGTGTAGTATTTCTTTGACTCACGGTCCGGGTCGAAATACGTAGCCATGGAATATTTTGGGCTTAAGAGGATGAGTGTGCAATGTGTGTCACTGCACAAAACACGGAATGTTAGAAAAAAAAGAATGATCGAAATCCAAGAAATCATATGTTACGGGGCGGTGAGGGGATGAGTTACTCCGGAAAGTAAGGCACGAGGATGTTATCCTTATCTGGGTTTGCCAGAATGACGCCTTCGAGGTGTGAACTCGCGACTTGTCGGTCCCCAGTGTTGCCCAAGATCTTGGCACGCATGTAGAAGGGGTTGACTATCCCGATGTCCGGGGTCTTGTCTCTAATGATCTGCATCTCCATACTCAGTGAAAACAGCCGAACGAAGGTGTAGTGCAGCGGATGAAGGTTAAACATAGCGAAGATGTCATCAAACCGCAGGACAATCATACCCCCGATGGATTTATCCACAAACCCCTTGCCCTCTGGCACCTTGGCCACGAAAACCGCGTATGGCACATAATTCTGGGAGAGACGCCGCTTCTCCAAAGAAAGAACACTGTCATGTAGACTCCGCATAGCACCGGTTGTAGCATTGAGCATATTTGTCGGTAGCATCGCCCTACCCGCCACATGCACCCTCTTCGAGATATCCTTAGGTGAAGGTGGCCCGTCCTGAGCACAGATCGTACTTGGTGCCGGCTGGCTTGCAGCGGCGCCCTTGTTAGTCTTTCATTTCCGTCCCTTCTTCTTGATCTGCTGTAATGGGATCGAGTTCTACTCACAGACCGCCTTCTTGAGCGTGTTGGGGCTGATAATATTTCACACCTCGGCTATCTGAGGCTCGGTGAAGGCGGCAGATGGAGGCGTCTCCTAAGAACTGAACGCTAGATGACGCCTGTTGCAATTGTGTTTCTTCGCGGTACCAGCTAGATAGCGGTCGTCTTTTTCAGGGTTGGGTTCTTGAGAAGGAGGCCCGTAGAATTCGTCACCGTGCCCATGTTCGGCAAAGTACTTATCGACGTTGGTAAATGTACCGTCGTCGTTGCCGTCGTCGTACAGATCCTGTGCCATATGCATGTCCGGATCCTGTGCCATAGGGATGTCCGGCATGTCTGGTAGCGTTGCGGCGTTCTTGCCATGGCTTGGCGCTGGCACGACTGGCGGTCTTGTCTGTGGGGTGGTGCCCCCGCCCCCAAACGAATCTGGCTCTTCGGCCAAAGCAGGGGCTAGCTTACGCAGGCACTAAGGGTCATCACATCATCTTCATCGGCCCCAGCATGTCGAATCGGAGGTAACAACTCGTCACCGCCTGGCAGCACCTGAACCAGTTCGACCCTATACACGGTGGGTTGCATCAGATTACCGTGGAACACGGGGTTGCCCGATTGAATGATTCTGCCCTTGGCGACATCGATCAACTTGCCGCCCATGAAGTGCAGGAGAGAGCATGGAATGTCGGCGGCGCCCTGCGAAAACATGTAGGGCGTCAGGGATGCCTAGTCAAAGGCAAGGAGATGAAGTCATCGGCCGAGAGGCTTAGTTACCGTGATGCCGTCGAGCTCGGCTGATGTCAAGGCACCGCCAACGGCGGGCGTGCAACTGACGGAGGGGCCGCTTGCTGGCGAGGTGCCGGGCGGCATACACCCGGGTGCATTAAGCTCCAATGCCCATGCCGGCGCCGGAGACACAAATACCACCTCCGCCGGAGACACCAATGGCGCCGCCTGCGAATTGTGCGAGTTGCTGGCCGTGAAGCTGGGAATCGGGGGTGGCCCTTGTTGGCCGTCCGCAATCCACGTCATCAGCCCCTGAATCAAGGTAGGCACCATGGCGGTTAGCATCATTCCCAGTTCTTCTTGCACTTGCTCTTGGATAATCTCCGGAATCCGCGCCACTTGTGCCTTGAGTTCTTGAACCTCGCGCGACTGGCTTTCCGACCATTTTGTGGACAAGCCTTTACCGGCCACACGATCAGCTGACGACGGCTTACTGAGCTTATCCTTGTTTTTCATTACGTTCAACGCCCTATTTAGAGTGTTGTCCCAAGCAGGTGAGCTCTGAGACGACCCCGCCTACTGCTTTCAGTCTCCTGCAGAAGGAATGTGAACCATTTAGAAATTTGGCTTCATTAATTAGAATGCAACCATATGGAACTAATTACGCAGGGGTGTATTCCTTAGCAGAACAAGCTCAAGTGCCCCGGTATTCGGATCCGTGGTAAGCTCCTTTGTTACCGGGTCCTCCTTGTACCGGGCCCTGACAAAGTTCCTGGTCTGCTTGTCACGGTATTTCTCGAAGTGGGGCGGTAGGCCTTGCTCGGCATGCTCCGCGTCCTCCTTGTCCCATATAGGCTCCGCCACTCTGCAACCGTCGGGACCAAGTTGTTGGACCCCTAAGTTCAATTGCCACATTTCTTTCCACCACTGACTTGATTCGGAGTTTGCGCTGCTCTCGCACTTGATCTTGAACTCCATGTAGTCATCTTCGCTAATCGAAGGATTTTTCACCTTGATCTTCTCATAACTATCACCTATTTCAATCATTTCCTTCACCGTGCTTCTCCAAGTAGACAGGGCCGTGCTCATCCTCGTGAGGGCAGCATTGTTCACTTTATTCCCTTAGAGGCGTGTGTTTGCAAAGTCAACGGGGAACTTGTATCGTTCGTGCAGCTTCTTGAAGAGGAGGCTGCGCAAATTCCCGTGGTCCTTATGCCTTAGGTTCTCGTTGTTGATCGAGACGGTGCTCCGGAGAATGCACCCAAGCTGAACCGAGTAACCCTTGACTAATTCTTTGGGCGCCGTTGGATGCCCGTCGGAGTTCACTTCAGTAAATTCCTCCTTGACGGTGCCGAGCACGTTCGGGCGCCGGTCCTTCCGTTGCCTCTTCGGTTGGCTGCCATCTGAGCGTGCGCCGCCATCATCGGTGGTGGCACCCTCGGCGGCACAATTAGTGGTGTCATCCCCGACGCCACTAGGGGTTGTGTAGTCAGGATCGGTGTCTTCCGCGCCGTCCTCATAGCGGTGAGGTTCTTCCTCCATCTCCTGGGATAGCTCCCAGAATTGCTTGCCGCCCGAACCGCCAGCCTCATCGTTGCGGGCCATGTTTCTCTCTAAATAGGAAAAAAGTTTAGTCAAAAAGTTGGTTCTTGTCAAGGAACAAGATCATGGTCTCATCATTTAGGGTTTGTCGACACCGAGGCATCCTAAAAGCTAAGCTTTTATCATTTAGGGTTTGTTGACGCCGAGGCACCCTAAAAGCCTAAGCTTTCCTCATTTAGGTTCTTATCGACACCGAGGCACCCTAAAAGCCAAGGTTTTATAATTTAGGGTTTGTCGACGCCGAGGCACCCTAAAAGCTAAGCTGGGAAGGAGAATTCTAAGTTGGGCCTAATCACTTGGCTCTATTGCCACCTATGGTTTAATGCAGCAAGAATAAAAGGGCAGTTGATCCTACTTAATTAAGTACTAAGACCCCGGCCCATGCATTAGTCACAAGTACCCCATATGTCCTATTTTTAGCAAAGTCATGCTAAAATTCACGGAAAATTTCAGCATGACCTTTGCTGAAAATAGGACATATGGAGTACCCGAATTTGCCAGAACGGAAGTTAATCGACATTCCAGCAAATTCAAGGGCCTCTCGGGGTACCTGCAAAATCATCACGACACGATGGTCGGAGACAAAACCCAGCAAATTAGCAAAGTTACTGACGTGTTTACAAAAATTGTTTTCTATAAAAGATGATCATCATCTTTACAAGTCTTTCTCAATCTGATCACAAGTAATTCAGAAGCATCACAAGTAATTCCGAGCATCACAAGGCATTAGTAGTTCAGTACATGAACAAGTTTTACAAAGAACATCAATATGTACTATATTTCATTGTGGAGTGATATACAATATGTTACAGCAAAGAAACAGCTTAATCCATGCCTCGGCTTATCAACAGTCATTACTTGTCAAATACAGAAGAAGGAACAATTTATTTGTGACATAGTTACAAATGATGACAGAATAAAGTAACACCCTGCACTAGCCTAAAAATAAGTGAAGTTTCACCCATATAAGAACAAGTGAATTCTAGTCACACTGACACTCCTGGTTTTCTACAAACACTAAGTACTAGGGCGCACAAAAGTTCTGAAATTTGTGTGCCTAACTGAATTAACTGAATTTTCAGTAACCGAATAAACTGAATTTTCAAAACTACAAGAAGCCATTTAAAAAAAATCCTCTCATCTCATATGAGGAGTGTTAATCCTAAGACTAATAGTTTGTTGTGCAGTACAGCTACAGTGATGCCCTGTCCATTTGTCCCTCCCCAACTAGCTACGAGAGTAGCACTGTTGATGCCATGTTCTTGCTGAACTTTATGACAGTATATACAACAACTTATCCTCTTAAGGCAAAACAACTTTGTAAAAGCCAGATGCAACTTCTTGAGCTAATTTTGTGCAGAACTCCTTGAGGAACTAGCAGCAAGGAGTGGCTAGAACTACAAACAGTGGCTAGAACTGCAGATTTACAAATTAAAGGACACAAACTCAAGCAAGCTTCCTGAACAATACCCTGACAGAAAACATAGGACAAGCAATGAATTTCTATAACCAGTAAGAACAAGGGGATGATTTTAGCAAGTTAAGTGCAGCTCTAGCACCATCTGCATGAAATGTATCATGTATCAAACCATCAATTAACTGCTGAAAAACATAAATGTACCATGTGAACATATAATACCTTCACGAGCGAACCCAATGAGTGTGAACCAACAGAGTGTGGGTCACCACAGATTCTGTAGTCAAAAACCTTCAGGACAGAGTGAAAATAGTTACCGAACTCAATGACTAAATATATGTAAAATGTATGGCACAGAAAATAAAGAAATCATGTTGATGAATAAATTTATAAAGTATATAACCACAATTACAAAAACCCATCAAAATAATATTGTGTCAAGTTGATCTGAGAAGGTGGTTAAATAGACTAACATGTCTGTGTACCATCTAAAGGAATTTATAAAGAGCAGTGTGATTATGTGCTACAAGTCTACAAATCTCAATCAAGCAGGTGCCTTCATATTATATACTTACTATGGATTATATAGAAAGCAAAGAGATTAAACTTGCGCCGGGTTCTGAAAACCTCAACATCATCATATCACCGATTTTGCCGAGATCACATCAGACAAAAATACAGGGTCTACATGGTCAGCCCCAACTGCTTTGTATGCATGATGACACACTGGCAAGCAAGCACAGGACAATAGTATTATTTTTTTTGTTTTTTATTTATCAACCACTCGACTCCACTCCACTCGCTGGGCTTGTCTTGCATAGCCACTCCATCTTTCATGCCTATCTTCACTACATCAGCTACCTACTAGGCCGCAAGCAAAACGACACCAATGTCATATGAAGAGAACAATAACTAATATGAATACATTGCAAGAAGGCACCCAAGAACACTATGGTTTTGCCAGGCGAGCGGAACAGGCAGTGGAAGGGGCGCGGGGAGCGGATGGAAGCCCTAGCAACCAATCGACCGATCCATCCAACAAAGGGGGCGGCGGCGGGGCGGAGCCGAATTCTATACGACGCTGGGTGGAACGGGGAGAGGGAGGGGATGGGTGGACTACCTGGCCTCCTGGTACTCGCAGATGGTGGCGAGGGTGTGGATGAGGTGCGGGTTGGGGTTGGCCTCCTGCTCGACGACACGGAAGATGAGGGCCTGCGTGCGGTCCAGCAGTGCGTCCTCCATAGCCTCCTGCCCTACGTTGGCCACCTCCGTCTCCTCCTCCTCCTCGTCCTCCTTCTGGTCCGCCTCCTCCGGCTCGGGGCGCGGGGGAGCGGGGGCGGCGGCGCGGGGGAGCTACAGTGGTGGGGGGCGTGGGGGCGCGGGGGCGGCGGGGGTCGGGGCGGCGGCATCTTGGGTCGGGGCAGCGGGTGGATCTGGCAAGGGAGAGGGACGAATTAGCTAGGGGGGAGATTACTAATGGCGCACCCCTCAGCAGTGCGCCATTAGTATGTTTTTCTAGATAGCAATGGCGCACCCCCGAGCGGTGCGCCATTAGTAATCTTTTTTTAGATAGTAATGGCGCACCAACCAGAGGTGCACCATAAGAAATTTTTTTTATTTTTTTTGTTGCATCTAATAATTTTTTAGAAAACAATATGGATATGAAACAGTAATAATTTTTTATACAAATAGTAATAATTTTTTTAAAAATATCATCAAATTTGTTATTTGAAAATATTTAT